>NW_022900918.1:3204927-3233265 GCF_012274545.1 Fukomys damarensis
ACATATTCTCATTTGCATTCTGTTCCATTATATAACATACACGAATTGTGGACATTATTTGAGAGGTTAAAGAATAGTCCATATATTCATTTAAATAAAGATTATGTATGGACTGCATAGTTAGAAGCCTAGTGCATAGAATATAAAAGTGAATAAAATACGTTGAGTTCCAACATTATTTTAATTAAATAATCTCTCATTTTGGAAAATAAATTGCTATTACCAAAAATAATATAATTACCAAAACAGCATGACCATATCTGAAAGCTACAGATAAAATATAAATAAAACATATTTATGTATATTTTATATAAGTATATATTTTATGTATTCATAATTTTAAAGATTTCAAATAACTTTAATGAAAATATGATTATATTTACATGTTAATATTAAAGATAAAATTATACTTTATAAGATGCCTGTTTCTTAAATCTAAAAATTTATCAAATAAGGAATCAAACAAAACCCTTCCAAATTACAGGAACAGGGGACTAGAGAAACAGGAATATTGTTGTTTGTGGGGTACTGTCTCATACTGGCAAAATGAAAACTTCTGGAGATCTTCTACACAAATATGTCCATGTACATAAAAATAGCAAGTTGAACTTTTAAAATAGTTAGGATGATAAAGTTTACTCAATATGCTTTTAACACACACATACAAGCAGGGAATCAATTCTCAAGTATCACCAAATTGATTTTAGACTCTAAGTTCTTTTTAATAATGGGAAGCTGAACAGTGCCCTGTGGCTTCCTCTCCGAGACAGTTTTATGTTCTTGTATCATTCAGATTGTCATTGTCCTACATCTGTTACTGCACAGCAACATTATTCATTACACTTCCTTGCTTATTCAACCAAAAGGTTCTTTGGGTTTAGTTTTGCCCTGTATTTTAACAGATGAACTGTGTTATCTAGGCACAGAAGTTATTTTTAAGCTTTACTTGTGAAACTTAACTGCTTACATGTGCAAAAGCGAGCACACGGTTGCTTTCTGCCTCAGTTCCATAAAGAAAATCTTAGACCATCTGCAGCTCATCACTTTCTTGGTCGATTATAGATGAACAAAGTCTTGAAATACTGAATAGATAATCCATCAAATACATCTGAAAGCAAGAGATATTCTCAAAGCCATTTTCTACTCAAGTTGTAGATAGTATTGTTTGACCATGTTCCCTGCTTTGTTTCCTTGGGCGTGAAATGTCACATACAAAAGGTATTAGCCTCCTGAGGGACTCAGTATGGTCATTTCAGTTTCTTAATTAGAAGAAGCTGAGAGTAAACATTTTTAAAAGTGCATGTTACACAGTGAAGATTTTATATTTTCTCATAGAGGGTCTCTTTAGTAACTGTGAGTTCACTTAAAGGAATTCAAAAGTGTCAGTTTCCATTATAAAAGCAAGTAGTAGCTCAAATTGATTTATTTGTCAATACCAGAAATCGAACTCAGGAGCTTGAGCTGGCCAGTGAGGCGCAGCACCACTGAACCACGTTCCCAGCCCCAATTTTTAAATTTAATTGCTTTCAGGTTATTAATAATGCCTGGCTCCACTGTATTTAAAAACTAACTTGACATTTACCACATCATAAAATTTACCATATTATATTTTATCATACATTACTAATGTGATTATATATTCATGAAGTTCTGAAATATTTTGATATATGAATTATTAGAAAATGTAAGGCATCTTTATCAATCAAATACAGAAGTAAGAATGGCATGAAAAGAAGAAAACATGTATTTTTCCATGCATTGTTTTATCTAAAATAATTGCTCAATGGACTGGGCCAGTTTTGACTTCTTTCAGCTACACTCATGGATACCAGCAGAGTTTTCTGGTCTTTAGTCAGACGGAGCTGATTTTACTTTTACTCCTTTGCCCTTTTCTCTCTTTGTGTAATTCTCTGCCCCAAGGTATTTTCATTACTGGCTGCTTACTTGCAAACCAAAAATAGATTCTACCATGACTACTCAATCAGAACTGGACACTGAATTTCTTCTTGCTAACTGTTCTAAATAGCAACACAGGTTCTTTTTTTTTCTCTGTATCTCCTTTCCTTCCCTCTCTCCCTCTCCCTTTCTCTCCATACTCTCTCTGTTTACTTGTATCATTATTGAACTATCTCATTCATTCATTTTTATTTGCTGACCAGTCCATCAGCATCATTTTGTACTTTCTCTGTTTCTTGTTTATGTGTATTCTCAATTCATATGTGGTGGTGAAGATGAATTGTCAACTTGATTGGCGTGGCAGCCACCTATGGAATCGTAAGTAAGGCGCACTTCTGGGTGTTTTTGTCTGGGTAAAAGTAGTACAACTTTGGATCCTATATTTGGTGCCCAGCCTTTTCCTTTCTGTCACTATTCTCCTGCTGTGCCTTCCCAGCTGCTGTGAATTAAGCATCTTTGTTATGCTATGTCCATTCACTATGATGTTTTTGACTTGGAGCCAGCCAACCATGGACTAAATCCTTAGAGAGTGTAAGGCAAATTAAACCTCTCCTCCTTTAAGTTGTCAGTGTCAGACATTGTGTCCCAGTGACAGAGAACCTGACTAACAAGACACAGAATGATACCCAGCCTGTAACTATTTTTGAATAAATGAAATGCAACAATAAATGAACAGATAAATTCAAACAAACAGTATTATGTGCCTCAAAGAGCCAACATACAAGGGTGGCTTCTGCATTTCTTACATTTCTGCAATTTAACATCTATACACAGATTGTACAATTTTTTGTGAGTGAATTAATTTCATTGTTTTAATTTACATCTACTTGTAGAACATTGGGATTATTTTCTCAATATTCTGAATGAGGTTTAAATTTTCTCTTTCATTTTAAAATGTTTTGATACACAATTGCTGTCAATTTGTTTTTTTATTTCAGATTTCATTTTGATGCCTGCCTATTACTGATTGTAATGTGCATTTTTGGTTTATATTCATTGTTCAGAAAATGTTTTCTATATTGCCTTATATTTTCAACTAAAGCAATTTTATATTTGGTGCAACACATGTCTATATTTGATAAAACTTTGGATTCCTAAAAAGACTATTTTGAGATAAAAGAGTTTCAATTTTATATATTAGATTAATGCAAATAGATATTATTCAGGATCTTTTTTTTGATAAAGTAACTGTTCAAGAGGGTTGAGTAAAATATATACTATACTGAGTAACTTTTTTGTGTGTACTTTCTGTAGTTTTCTGTTATATATTTCATATTAAATTATTTTGCACTTAAATATTCCTAATTTCAAATTATCCACAAAAACTGTAGTTTATGTCTTTATATTGTTCATTTAAACATGTCTGATGTCTATAAGAACAACCTATGTTATTTTTAATTTTTCTGTTTTCTTTTTGTAACTGGGGATCGAACTCACGACCTTGCATTTTTGATGTAGGTTGCAGAACCTCTGAGCTAAATCCCTGGCTTTCCTGTTCTTTTCAAACATTCTTAAAATTTCAAATATCCAAATCACAACTTTATATTGATATCTTGCATATAACCCATGAATTCTTCCTTCTTTGACACAATATGTGACTTTTTTTAATCTATAATTTTGTGTAAATTCTCCTTTGTATATTTTTGTATAAATTATTTTCAGTGTTTTTTGTGTTTGACATTTAATATGGATCCAAGGATCTTGGGTTATTATATTTGTAGAATGAACCTATTCTGAGTTAAAATGTAATTTGACTTACTAATTTTTTTAATTTGCAATTTCTATACATCTGTGGTTACAATCTTGATATATAAATGTAATGACAATTTTATATCTTTATGCACATTCCTCCACATAAATGTTTGTTATATACCTATCATCATGAACATTAGTCTACATTTTTCCTTTTAATTGTATTTTGTCTAACTTCAGTGTAGATTTTTACTGTACTTCGAGCAGAGCACATTCTTTTTTTCAGTTAACTCATTTAAATTTTCATTTACCTTTCCTGTTTTTTAAAATGATGCTATCAATTCTTGAAATGTTAAAAACATTTACTACTAAAAGCCTCTAAGTCCATGTGTCTCTGTTGAAAGTATTTTTAATTGCATTTTTTATATATAGTCAAATTTTCTTTTCTTGATACATAGTCAAATTTTCTATGACTTCTTATGTGATGTTTGGAAAGTTGTATTTTCAATGAATACATGTTCTGTGTTATCTAAGTATTCAATTTTCTTTGGTCTGAAGTTTATAGACTATTTTTTTTTCATATTTTTGAGATCTGCCCTGGAGGGCTATTTTTCAAAACACATGTTATGTTATGTTATTTATTTATTTGTTTAGCTTTTTTCATATTATTTTTCTTTATCAATCTCAGTTGAGGGTATCCATTATATTACCCTTTCCAAAGTAAAAACAAAAAACAAAAAACAAAACAAAAAAACCCCACTATTGATTTCATTAAATTATTTTTTCAAATTTTGATTTATTTAGTTATTACAGCTTTTTTCATCTACTTTATTTTAATCTTTTATGATTAAGTTTTGGGAGCTTTTAAGTATTATTTTCATCTAAAAACAGATCTTTCTATGAGAGGAAATTATGATTATTTTTCTTTTTAAAGATTTTTAGTTAAAAATGATTATGATGTGTTCCCTTTTCCACAAATCCCTGTCAACAATTGTTATTGGTTGATTTCTTGATATCAGCCATTCTTTCTGGGTAAGGTGGAATCTCAGTGTTGTTTTCATCTGCATCTCTTGAATGACCAGTGATGTGGGAGTGCAGACTGGTGCAACCACTATGGAAATCAATTGGAGATAGCTCAAAGAACTAGGATTAGAGTTTCCATTTGACCCAGCTATCCCTCTACTGGGTATCTTTCCAAAAGAATTGAAAGGATCATACCACAGTGATCTGTGCACACCTATGTTTATAGCCACACAGTTTGTAATAGCTAAAACTTGGAAACAGACCAATTGCCTATCAATTCTTTGGTGACTGGATAAAGAAGATTTGGTTTTTCCATAAAATGGGATACTATTCAGACATAAAAATAAGAAATTAGAGTTATGTATAGGAAAATGGATGCATATTGAGGTCACACACTTAATAAATAAGTCATATGTGTAAATACCAAATAGTTTCTCCAGTGTGAAAAACTAAAAGTATAAATAAGATCCAAATGGTATAATTGACAAAGTGAAATAGGAAGAAAAGGGCTAATGGTGTGGGGGAAGTGGAAAGGGTAGGGGAAAGGTAATAAGGGAAAAGAAAAAATATGAGAAAACAAAATAATGAAAACAAAGTTTTTGTAAATAGGAAAGGGCGGAGTGGGTGAAGGGAGGGCAGAGGTATGGGGAAAAAATGAGAATCAAGACAAAGGTACCAGATCCCAATGATGAATGTAACTGTATTGTATACCTAAAGATTACCAATAAACTCAATGAGAAAAAAGATTATGATGTGATATGTATACACATGTACAAATTCCTCAAGATGAATGTAATTAATGTGTATCACAAACATATTTTTTCCTCTGGCTTTTATAGTGTGTTTTTAAAGTCAACTCTTATTCATAATTTTTGCAAAGTATTTGAAATTCTGTTTTTCTAGCTTTATTTCTAGCTTGTTTTAATATGATTTCTTCTTTTTATCAAGATTCAGCTATATTTGATTATATATGGTTTCAAATTCTGCTGTAGGGTTCATGGATTGAATAGATTTGGAACTTAGTGTCACTATATATATATGTAGATAGATAGATATAGATATATCTATCTATCTATCTATCTATCTATCTATAGATAGATAGATATATATATATATCTGGACTATCTCTGTTTTATATGAAGTCACTCAGACATTTGAACTAGAATCTGATGAACTCCTATCTTCAATCCTTAGAATTTCCTAAAAAATTACCAGTGTATTTGCTCTCTTCGCTTTCATGGATCAAGAATACTGACCTTAATTTTGTGAACAAATATTTACACAATTGAATTTATTATGTTTGGAGTGTTATCTAATTATTTGTATTTCTATAGATTTTAATACAGTTTGCTTGCTTCTTTTTTACCTAACTGAGCTATTCTGTCAGTATTTATGTACTTAATTCCACAATTTCTGCCCCACTCTTTTAGAATTATCTAGTTGCTACAGAAAGGAGAAATTATAGTAAAACATTTAAATTTAGTTAAAAGTAACATCGGGGGCCAAGGATTTAGCTAGGGGATTCTGTCGCCTGCTTTGCAAGTGCAAGGACCTGATTTCGATCACCAGTACCAAAAAAATAAAAAATATAAATAAATAAATAAAATTAACATCATTCTTTTAACACATGTAATAATGTAATACAATATTTTCATATATTTCAGAGATTACATACAGAATTGTGAATTAAATGTTTTAAAATGTGGAAATTAATTATCTAAACTCAGGAAAATTGTGGAGACTTAGCAAATATTAAACCTCTAAAAGTTAGAATCTGAATTTATAATTTAATACCTTTGGGAGTCAAATAAATGTTTTAGCCATTTAATCTCAAACAAACATAAAAAGTACAATTGTGGCACTATAAACCTTAATATTCATGCTTAGCTTAAAACCATTAAGTAGAAATACTATACTGCTGGGAGCTGATCAGGCCCTCTGATGCCTGTTGAGATGGTGAATTTATTTAAAAAGGGTGAAGGGAGGGCACGGACAAAGGGAAAAAATGAGAACCACGACCTGTCGTGTAAAGGTTCAAGATCCCAGTAATGACTGTGACTGTGCTGTATACCTACAATGTACCAATGAACTCAATTAAAAAAAAAAGATGGAAATAAATTTCAGTGTACAAGGGGAGACCTGGAGGAGACATGACTAGCGGATTTTCTCAGGACTCCACATTGACACACTTTTATTAGAAAGCCAAAAGCATAGGGGAGGGGTCATGCATCAGTAAAAGTGTAACCAATGAGTAATAGGGAAAAAGATGGATGGGGAACAGATATTTCCCTCTACCCTGATACCTACATTCTATGCACTGAATTCAGCAGAAATTATCTTGCCCTAGGAATGCTGTGCTTATGAGTCTTCTCATACACAGCCAGAAGCCTATGTATTTTGGTCTTTTTTTTTTTTTAAATTGTGTTTCTGAAGCTAGTTATATCAGCCTTGGACTCTATGGGACCCAACTTACATAGTCTGGTCCCCAGTACTAGACTCTAACAATCGTTATATCAATTATAAAAATTTACCATAACATACAACATTTTTGATAACACCTTTATTTAATTAGAAATATTAAGAAACTGTTGAATAGCATGGATTTCACTTCTGTGAAGAGGTAATCTGATGAATTAAAAAAAGTAATATATAACAAAACTGGCATTGCTCTATATAAAGTTATGATATCCCTTGGGGACAAATCAATTTAAGCCTATGAGTTTTCAAAATTTGCAGAAATTACTACACGAGTCTGTCATTGGCCTTGGAGAAAAAAGAATTAATGAAAGCTCCATTATCCAGCTGTGACTTTCCTTACTTTAATGAGAGGTAAAATGCTAAAGAAATAGTTATGTCAAAAATGTATGGCAAGTAAATTAATATAATCTTCCTCTAGTTATCAACTGTCAGATATTCTGAAACTTGTGATAATAGAATCCATTTTAGCTATTCATTCTAATAAAGATAACAATGTAGTTTAAAAGATATAAAAAGTGAACCGATTGGATCAGAGGATAATTTTGATGATTAAAATAGACTCCAGGAGAAAAAATATTCTTAATCAATATTATATATGAGAAAACGTTATTGTCACTCGTACATCTTCAAGAAGTCCTACGAAAACATATTAATAAAAAAGTTTCATTAGATTTGCATAATAGTCTAATTCTTATACAGATTGCTATGGTTATTAATATAATCAGTATTAAAATATGCATACATTTCAACTACTTAAAATTTGTAGTGGCTGAGAGACATCTACCGTTGATATTGTTTTAATTATTTAAATTATTTTCCTTTTTACCTATATGTTACTTATCCTAAAGATAACCATTTTTAATTGATTAAAGTTTAATGGCATTTTAACTCTTTCCAACACAATGGTATACTTTCTCACATTATTTCTAACATCTTTTCAATTATTTTATTAGTATTTATAGTCAATATTTCTTTACCTTTATATTCATTTTATTTATACTACACATATATTTACACAAATTATTATGCAAATCTTTATTCCATTCATAATTTCATGCTATGTCTAGAATTATTTTTTGTTTTCTTATCTAGTCTCTAGATTTTCTGTTACTTCATATCTACTGGTCTTCAACTAGTGTTTGGCTAAAATATAATTTTGAAGGGAAATTTTGCTAGATATGTAATGTTGATGTGGCAGTTGTTTTCTCTACCTGCTCTAAAGGTTCCACATATTAACCAAATTTTTTTTATTTTTGGTGTTTTAAAGGTGACATGGCATTTTCCCTTTCACTACTAAGAACATTTTTCTTTTTACTTTTTGCTTTCATAGTATTTATCCTGCTTGATATTTGAACAGTTTTTTAAATCTCCTACTTGAGACTGTTTTGATTACTCACCCTCATCTTCTCCCTTTTCTTGTCCCTCTCCTTTATCTTATCTCCCTTATCTTTATGGGACTTCAATTAATTATATGCAACATTTTTCTCACTCAGTCTCATGTAGCTCTATACTGTATTTTTTATTTTTCTATTTAAATCTTTTACTGTCCTATGATTCTTTTTATTTTTATGAACTTCTTTTTGCACTTACTTATATTTTCTGTTGTGACAACTTACTAACTCCTTTATCATTTCAGCATTTCTGTTTGTATTTTCTAATGTCACAGTGCACATCTGAATTTCAGTCTATTTGATTTTTTTTTTTTTTGCTTTTTGTTCTTTTCAGTTTTCTGATCTCCTTGCTATCTGTGTTTCTGTTTGTGTGTGTGTGTGTGTGTGTGTGTGTGTGTGTTTTTAAGTTTAGACCAGGTAGGTTATTTTTATATTGTTTTCTTTTGGGTTTAGGCCAATTGTTGTTCTCTAATGTAAATGAAAGGCTGACATTAGTTGAATCCACTTTCTTTTGGAATATTGCAGTGTATAGATGATTTGTGTTCTTATGTAGACAATTCACCTATATTTCCACTAGGAAGATTGAGGATCTGGGACTATAATGATTGTAATATTGATCATATACTTAAACACATATTTCATATATACTTAAACACATACTTAAATATTACCTTTCGGATAAATCTTTACACTGCCTCACCTCTGGCCCTAGAGTATAGTCTTTTAGTGGTTTCAAGTGAGTGACTGGCTGTGTTCTGTCATTCTGTTCTGAGTCCAACTTTTTCTCTCTCTCTTTCCCCCTCCCTCCCTCCCTCCTTCCTTCTCCTGTTTCTTACTATAAGAATATTTCTCAGGTCTTTTGCTAAGATACTCAGCCTCTTTCTTTCTTTCTTTCTTTTTCTTTCTTTCTTTCTTTCTTTCTTTCTTTCTTTCTTTCTTTCTTTCTTTCTTTCTATTTTTTGGAGAGATAAGATCTCCCTTTGTGGTTCAGGCTGGCCCTGAACTCCCTATGTAGCCCAGACTGGCCTGGAATTCCAGGTGATCCTTTTGCCTCAGCCTCCCAAATACTGGGATTACAGGTATGTGCCACCATGCCCGACTTTCAGTCTTTTATTTTCTTCTCCATTGAAAAACATCCTGGGGAAATAGCTATTGCACAATGTAATCCCAAGTTCTTCACACCTCCCATTTCTTTAGAATTGTTTCCCTTCTGAACTGTTCAAATTTTCAGACAATTCTTTTCAGGGTATTTTCCCATGAATATGTCTCAAGATTGATGTGCTGAAAACAATGTCTTTCCAAAAATAATAAAATTATGAAGTTCTTGTAAATTATTCTTACCACTTAAAATATAATTTAATTGTAAATATCATTTTACAAGAAATATTTTGTTGTCATTTTGGGGTGAAAAGATGCTTAGTTGTCTGCCTGCCATCAGAAGTAAGATTGAACGAATTTCAGTTTCAAGTGCCAAAGTAAAAAGATCAAGCAAACCATAAGGCACCCATTTTGGTAAATTGTCATAATATCCTTGTATTATCTTGCTCTGTAATAATAAACTAAAAAAATGGAAATTTGAATTTTTTCCCTGAGCATCAGAGTGTTTACTGGGAAAGAGGATAAGATCTTTAAAGAAGGAAAACTTTCAATGCTTGAAGAAGAGGAAAATTGAAGTTCTCACTCTTATTTTAAAAGGAATGATTGTAGATGTATAATACTGAGCTTGAAAAAATCAGACAAATTAATCTCATTACTAAAAAGTCAACAGGAAGAAATAAATTGCATAAACAAAACATCTGGATTATTGAAGAGAAACTAATTAACATAGTAGGAAAAAAAATGAGCCTGCCCTCTGAATTAGGAAGGCAGATCATAAAGGGTATAATCAGAACACTGAAAATGATTGCTGACACACTCTTGTAGTGTACACATGTTCTCCCTAAGGAGGCATATAATTACAACAAATTGTATTCTAAATATGTATCTGTAATTTGTAGTCATGAGTTTTCTTGTGAATTCAAGCATTTTTAAGTCACAGAAATATACCCTTTGAGCTTATCTCTTTTAGGGTTGATAAATATAGTTTAATACTTTATTGAAAAAGCACCAAGTAATTACTACCTCAAATCACTTAATATTGTTCTTAAAAAGAGATATAAATCACTATTTTATGCTATAGTAATCTATGCTTTGAGTTTACAAGTAGAAAAAGTAATCATAATATCTACTAAACTATTAAAGCTATTACAAGAAGATGCCCAAAGTGCTATCTTTTGTTCCTCTTTGCAGAAAACCAACAAGAAAAGACCACTGGAATTACATATATATTTAAATAATGTTAGGATTATAACTTACTAAAGTAAGAAAGGTAAAGCTGAAATAACCAAGAGTTTTTCAGAAAAGTTGGAGTAGGAAGGCCTAAGTTCTAACTCGTGGAAGATAATTGTAAAAACAGTAAGAGGTGTTTGTGAATTAGATTCTATCAAAAATAAGGAAAATGCAGTGTTTGTGTGTCTTAATATATTTAATCTACAGCACAGGAGGATTAATGCAGGATTATTTTCATTGTTAAATAGCAATAGTCTGTGCTCACTTCAGCAGCACATATACTAAAATAGTGATAATCATTCAAACTAGGGAAGGAAGATAAATTGAGTCATAATTTTTGTTGGCATTTACTGAGGATCCTTGTATCTATCATGTTGAGAATATTGAGAATATATAATGTAAACCTTTCTGCACATTACAGTTTGGCTTTCAATTAAGCTATTGTTTATTTGCCAGGGTAAGTTTATTATCTTGGCAATCTGCCTTTTTTTTTTTTTTTTGTACCAGGGATTGAACTCGGGTCCTTGTGCTTGCGAGGCAGACGGCAGAACCACTGAGCTAAATCTCCAGCCTGCCAGGGTAAATTTAATACACCAACAAATAACAAATACTGGAAGGGTTGTGCAGAAAATGGAACCCTTCTCCACTTTTGGTGGGAATGCAGGCTGGAGCAACCGCTGTGGAAATCACTGTGATTTCTCAAAGATCTAAAACTAGAGGTTTCATTTGACCCATAGGTACCTCTTCTTGGTATCATCCCAAAAGATTAAAAACATCATACCACAGCGATATATGCACACCCATGTTTATAATAGCCAAATCTTGGAAACAGCCCAAATGCCCATCAACTTTTGAGCGGATAAAGAAGAGGTGGATTTTTTATACAATGGAGGACTACTCTGCCGTAAAGAAGAATGAGCTTCAGACACATAACTAAATGGATGACTTTGAGACCATACTCTTAAGTGACATAAATTGGATATACATGTTTAAATACCACATTGTTTCTCTGGTGTGAGAAAGCAAGAGTGAAAATAAGGACTGAAATGTATGATGGATATTGGTAACAGGGAAGAAAGTGTTGAAATTGGAAGGTGAACAAGGGAGGATACAGGGAGAGAGGAAGGATAGGACAAGAAAAAGTGAACATAGAGGAAAAAAATGGAAACAAAGCTTTTATATATAGGGAGGGGAGGAAGCTCGGCGGGGAATAGAATCAAATAGAATTTATTTTAAAAGAGAAAAAACCAAAATCGGTAATATACCTTTAGCTAGTTTTGCAAAGATTAATTGGACAATACAATGTTATTAAAATATCTGTACACTGGTCCTGAAATTTAGCTCAGGGGTTTGGTGGCCTGCCTTGCAAGCTCAAGGACCCGAGTTCAATCCCCGGTACAAAAAAAAACAATCTGTACATTTAAACACAATAGAAAAAAAATGTGCTGCTCTGTTGTACACTAGTAACTATCTTTACTTTCAGTTTTATATTTAATGTATGTTTTAAAGAGACTTTTATCATTCATTCATTTCTTGAGTTTTCCTGTAGAGCTCCAAATTTTATAGGACCATGGTTGGCAACACTTTCATGCACTACAAAATTTTTCTCCAATCAAAATTCTCATGTATTCATTAGTCAATTTCCGAGTTCTATTTTCTTCTAGGGATATATTTGTTTATTCTTCTATCATGATCAGAAAGCCTTAATTAATTGAGACTTAATGTAATACTTGCTGAGCACTCTGTTGTGTAAATGTGTCTTGGATGCTCTTACAAAATAGTATTCAGTTCGGTGTATAGTGAAAAATACAAGTCTTGTTTTAATCTTTGGCACGCAGAAACTCAGTTTTTCTCGCACCATATATTAAAGAGTATATATTTTTGCCAGTGAGAATATTTGGACCCTTTGTCAAAGATGAGGTGGCTGGATTTGTCTGGAGTTATTTCTAAAGCTTTTTATCTGTTTCATTGATCCTCCAGTCTGTTTCTTTGCCAGCACCATACTGTTTTTATCACAGCAGATTTGTAGTATAGTTTCAATTTGGGGATTGTGATACTCTCTCCCTTGTCTTTATTGACTAGAATTGCTTTTGGTATTCTAGGTCTCTTTTGCTTCCAAGTGAATTTTTTGATTGTTTCTCTCCTGTGAAATATGCTGTTGGCATTTCAATTGGGATTGCATTGAATCTATATATCAGATTTGAAAGTATGGACATTTTCACTATGTTAGTTCTTCCTACCCAAGGACAAGGGATAATTTTTCATTTCCTGGTATATTCTTAGATATATTTTTTTTCACAGTGCTGTAGTTTTCAGAATAAAGGTTTTCTAAGTCCTTTCTTAGATTGATTCCTGGGTATTTCATTGTTTGGAGGCTATTGTGAAAGGAGTCCTTTACCTACTTCCTCTCTCAGTGTCAGTTGTTAGTGTACAGGAAAGCTATTGATTTTTGAGTGTTGACCTTGTGTTCAACTACTCTGATGAATTTGGTTGTGAAGACTAGCGGACTTTTGGTGGAGTTTTTGTGGTCCTTGTTAATAGAGTATCATGACATCTGCAAATACTGACAATTTAATTTCATCCTTTCCTATCTTTATTCCTTTTATTTTGTTCTCTTTTCTAATTGCTGTGACTAATGGCTGTGGGAAAAAAGGAACTCTTCTCCACTGTTGGTGGGAGTAGACTGGTGCAACAACTTGGAAATCAGTGTGGAGATTCCTCAAACAACAAGAATTAGAAGTCCCATTTAACCCAGCTATTCATCTGATAGGTATCTTTGCAAGAGAATTCAAAGCACCATACCAGAGTAATATAAGCAGACCCATGTTTATAGTGGCAGTTTGTAATAGGTAAATCTTGAAAACAACCCAAATGACAGTCACCTGGAGACTAGACAAAAAAGATGTGAATTTTAAAAACTATAAAATGGAGCACTACTCAGTCAAAAAGAATGATAAAATAGAGAGATTAATAGCTAAATGGATGGACCTTAAGACCATACTCATAAATGAACTAAATAGGACCACATGTGTAAATAACAAATTGTTTCTCTGGTGTGAGAAAACAAAAGTGTAAATGAGGACCAAGATATATAACTCATATTGTAAAAAGGAAAGAAAAATTTTAAAGTGGAAGGGAAACTAGGGAGGGGGGTGAAGGAAAGGAAAAAAGGGAAAGAAAAAATAAGAAAAGAAGAAGAAAGCAGAAACAAAATTTTTTTTTTAAATAGGGAGGGGTGGAGAGGTGTGAGGGAAGGAAGGGCAATGGAAAAACAGCAAGAACCAAGATATACAATGAATATATACAAATTCCTAATGATGGATGTAATCATAATGTATATCCAAAATGTGCTGTTTAATTTTAAAAAGAAGAGAAGGAGAGATGAAGGGAGGGATTAAGGAAGAGGAGAGAGAGAGAGAGAGAGAGAGAGAGAGACAGAGAGAGAGACAGAGAGAGAGAGAGAGAGAGAGAGAGGGAGAGAGTCAATGGTCCAGAACCATTTTACAGTCTAACAGGATCATGTGAGTAGGTAACAAAATCACAGAGGAGTCTGGACATGCCTGATGATTCAGTTCTGTTTCTTGGACTCAGTACAATTCTATGTTTTCCTACAAGTCTTTCTCTAACCTCTTTGATGAGACTTTCTTTGCCAATTTCTGAATAAGGCATTACATTGTGTCCTTTTATGTATTGTTATTTCTAGAATGATTAAATTTGAGGGACTGTTCATTCAATTTTTAATATTTTCCAAGCTGGCAGAACGTTTGTTAGGATAGTGTTCTTGCAAATGTGATTTTTCTATAATCCGAATCTGTTACATTCCACATATCAATATGCACACAATTCCAGTCCCTTTTTGTAGAGACAATGCTTGTAATTTGGTTAAGAAAATGCTTTCACATGTCCTAGAAGCCCTTTTGTTTTAGAGGGATGCATCTTAACTATTTTAAGGCCATTAACAAAGGAACCTATATCTGTGCCTTCTACATGGTCTTTGCCCTCAATAATATTTTTCTTTGGGGATTTTTTTGTTCAAAACCTGGGGATAAAAAAGAGCAAGTTTCATTTCTTTCCGTCCAGGGAGTCTTAAGATCCCTCACTTCTAAATTTTGCTTGCAACAGCTATCACTTTCTCTAAAGTTTTCCTCTTTCTTATAGCAACTTATTATGTGTACCTTCGAAGAGTGACGTGCTATCTCTACATTCTGCCTGGAAAACTCATTGCTTAAATGGTAGAGTTCATTAGATACATCATTTTTGTTATTCTCCAAAGTACCATGAGTAGCAGCCTTCTCATTCCTTTTATAATTACCATATTATATGTCTTTCCACTTGTCCACTCTTCTATAACTCTATGTTCACAAGTTTCAATCCTTGAAGGTGGATTTCTTAATACTTAGTCAGATTTTGTTACTAATGTGGTTTTAAGACACAACTTCAAAGCATTGTTTTTTCCTAGTATAATCACTTTCTTATTACAGGGCTCTATTTCTTTTAGCCATTGCAACATAAAGATTTTTTAAAACTACCTAAAACATCCTCTGTATACTGTGTGTATTGTGTCTACGTTACCAGTTCTCATAATAGATATCTATAAGTTAGTATTTCAAATCTATGTAAGTGGTATATAGAATTTATTGGTTTATATTTTAACAGTATTCTAATAATATTTTCTTTGATTCATCTTAGTTTCATTTCATGAAATTCACTTTAATTTAATATTCTAATTCTATTTTACTTATCATCTTTTTCTGTAATTTGACACACTCGGTTATTTCTGATATGTCATATTTTTAAATACTGCTAATTCTCAGGGAGAGGTATCCAACTCATTAACACTTAACTTCTATTCATTTTTACTAAGCAAACGTTTTAAATATCATTTTGAGAAATACCTGGTATTATTAATTGATATATTATTGGAATTTTTTTGTTTCACCTAGCAGTACAAAGGAATACATGACAGCCTTGAAAAGCTGTGGTTGATGGAGTAGGGAGGGCAAGGAAATGAGGAAAAAAATGAGAACCAAGATAGATTATGAAAAGACAGATTTCCAATGATAAATGTTATATTTTATACTAAAATGTACCAATAAAATTAATTAAAAAGAAAAGCTATGTTTAATTGGTGAGACTTTTGTCATTAAAACTTTAGTTTCCCTATTTCTTTAACTGTCCTTTTGTTTGTGGATAATGGGCATTGTACAAAAAAATTGATGCCAGGATATAGAATTATAAAATCTGAAATATAGTCTATCTATAATGTGTTTGGTTGATTCCATCTATTAAATCTAATCATAGTATATTTGAAAATGGATGAGATATTTGCTTTTAAGTGTGCTCCTCAAAGATCCTGAGAATAAAAAAATCTTTCACTAATGTATTCATAACTAAATATATTTATTATTCCCTGTATGCCATGAGAGTTATACTGCTAGCTTTTACTTTATGATTGTGCCATAAAAAAATCTAAAAATACCTTGCAGCTCTAAATATAAAATTGACATGATATTTAAATGTATATTATATAACTTTTATCAGATTTGTGCCATGGAAATTAATTGAAAATGATTCAGTTCTTAAAGGAAATTAATATGGGCTTGGGCATCAAATTTTTTTCATAGAAAACTGGTTAATAGAAAGATGTTCATGTAAAAATTCTTTACAGATTATTATATAATACATCCCATTCTTTCTGTCTTCCCCAATATCATCCTATTTCTATTACCCTTGATTTCTCGCTTAATACATGGTACAGCCTGATAACTACATTATAAATGTTGTAGTTCTTACTTCATTCCAAACTTTTTGTAAATGTCAAAGTCAGATTTACAAATTGAAATGTAGTTCATCTTCATGATCTTCTACATTTAAATTTAAGTGATTTCTTTTCCAAGCAAAATTATGTTGGGTCAAATATAGCAAAAAAAATTGTCATATCTAAGAGGAAATACCATATTGTTTCCCTCATAAATTTTGAAATGAACATATCAAGGCTGACTCTCTATTCTACCATCTTCAGTAAGAACTGCCTTCATGAAAACCATTTCACTATACAAAATGGCTGATAGAGCAACAAAATTTGCATCCATATTTTAGGTTATTTGTAGAAGAAAATATATTTCTAAGAACTATCAGCTCCTTCTAAATAACTTGTCTGTATTTTGCCATAATATTTTTCTTTTTCTACTAGAGACTCATTTTATGATCACTTGATGTTACAAGAGAACCTTGAGTTATTTAATCTATGTTGTTCCCAAGTCATAATGTGGGAATGAATCACTGTTACACAATGGCTGCCACACTCTTAATTTTTTCCAAAACAAAATAAAAATTTGCAGTGAGTTGTGAAGGGGACCTTGGATATACTGGATCCTGCCTCTTCTCCCACATTATTGTGGCCCTAATTATTATCTGTGTTTAAAGTAGACTGGCTTTGCCTCAGTTTCTCAAAGATGGAAAATTCAATTCTTGTTATGGCTTGTGATTGGAAGTCCCTCCAAAGCCTCGTGCTGTCATAAGTGGGGCCTTTTCTGGATTTGGTTCATGGTACAATGTTAGGCTTAAAAGTACTGGGAGTAAGGTGTGAGGGTTGACAACCCTAAACAGACTGCATAATTAAAAGGGGCAGAAAGTCACAGTCGAGGGCTCCTCCCTTGCTCTCTTGAGGCTTTTGCTACCTTGTGGGCACCATGAACTATTGTTTTTCTGTGCAATGTTCCACTGTGCCTTGGAGCCAACCAAGTATGGACTGAAATCTCTATGAACTGTATGATAAATAATCCTTTCATCCTTTAACTTTGGGTGTTGAGTATTTTATCTCAGCAGCCATAGACGAGTAATCAATACACCCCTTATCACCAAACTGTCCCAACCATTTATTTAATATACTTACATATCTTATTTCTTATTTGACCCAAACTAGCCTAGCACATTTTTCAAGGGAGTGTTCCATGAGACTTTCCTCTACATAATTAGTGTTCCCTGTTGACTATTCCCATTGTACTACATCAATATCCCCTGTTATATTTTAATTATGCACATATAATTTGTGTGATTATTTCATCAAAGAGGGATTGTTTTTACTCATAATTGTGCATATGGGGTCAATAAGATGCTTGTGCTTTAGATATTCATTAATTAACTGGATGAAAGGCTGAGAAAACAAACTAAGCTTGATATAGTTTGAGAATAATCAACTAGCAATATGTGTGTCTTTTTCAGGCAGATAGCGGTATATCAGAGAGCTCATTATTTATCTTCTCTTCCACAAACTCATATTTCTTCCTCTCAGTACCTATGGCCAGTACAAATGACTATGAAATTTCTTCAAAAAAATTTTAACTGCTATTTTATTTCACAGTCATTCTAAAACCAAAGCCAAAACTATATACTTTTTCAATTTTCCATCCAAATTTTGTCAAACATTAAAGTCTATCAAAGGATTTACAAAATATGAAGTGCAATGCTAAAATATTCCAATGATAAAATGTCAAACATCTATTTTTACATTTTAATATAAAAAAACTAATCAAATTCTCAGAGAAAGAAGTCTAAAAATTCAATTATTATGTAGATGACAGAAATATTAGTGTCAAAATAGAAAAGAATTAAAACCCCAAATCAATGTTTAACCCTACTTGAGTTAAAAAGTCAAATAAAACTTTTAAGTCTAATTTTACATCCTAATCTATCTTGCTGACACTTTTACTTATGACCAATTGGGCCCGTTTAGAAGCTGCTTCTTTGACCATCTTACCAGGAAATATATCTCACAACTTGTATTTATTTTGTTTAAACTGATAGGCTTCATCTTTTAAAGAACTCTGGCAGCCACTGACAAATACAGAGGCCAGTTTCCAACCTAAAGTGCTCTTCTGCAAAGCAAACAATTTTTCCATTGCAAAAAACAACTTAATTTTCCAACCCAGTATTAACCTACTAAGAGACAATTATCATAACCGAGACATTAAATTTGAAAGAAGTGAACCGACCAAGAAAGTAACTTTAAGAAGGAAGTTAGTGCATGTCGTTGTAATCTCAAACTCAATTGGGAAAAAATATTCAACAAGGATAATTATGACATTATGTATTTTTGATTAATGGAGTTAGGAATGCTCCTCTCTGAGTAATCTTTTCTCTCTCAGAGATTGACATTAAAAATATTGCTACCTCCTACCAAGTATAAAAAATGAGTACTTTTGATGGACTGAGCCAATATATCTTATCTAAGTGTTTGTCTCCATCTGACATTTTCAAATTTTCATGTCACTTGTACTTTGTATTTTTTACTCAAAATTCTGAACTGTAAGCTTGTAGCACCCACATACACATACACCCGCGTTTATTCTAATATCTTCTTATTCACTCTCTCTGGCTTTCTGTTGTTGACAGATAGGAAGAAGACATAAAAGAGAAGAAGACCAAGAGATGAATGGAGGGGGAATGGAGGGAAGGGAAAGAGATGAAAACAGGAATCGTTATGGTTGCATCCAGGTGTGCCCCAAACCTCAAAGGTCACAGGTGGGGTTCTTCAGAGGATGCTAGATGTAGGGTGTGTGATGCAGCGATTAAAGGTGCTCCACCCTGGGTGGAAGTGGTACCCAAACTAAGGGCAGTTAAGCTGAATGGAATGTCAAAGACAGAAAGAGGGTGGTGGCTGCTGCTGCTGGTGCTGCTGTTGCTGATGCTGCTTCTGTTACTGCTGCTTCCTGCATGCTCTGCAAAGCCCGTCTCTCATGCCACTCTGCGTTGAAGCCAGTCGATTATGGACTAAAGTCTCTACAAACTGTAAGGCCAAAATAAACTTTTCCTTCATTAACTTTAGGGGTTGGGCACTTTGTTTCAGCGATGAGAAAAGTAACTAAGACAAATTAAAATGTTTTATGCACCTTTACCAATTTCCCAAAAGGAATGTAAGTGTGTGCATTACACATGTGTACAAATAAAATAAAACATTTTTAATAGATAATAAAGAACACCTTTCTTCTTTACACATTGCTTAGAAATACAGTCAATTTGAGAGGACTGGATGGGATTACTGAACCTGGGAATCCTGTTAGCTCCATCCACAGTTCATCTGTTGACTCCAACAGAATGCGATTTGAGGAATCAATAATGCCTTCCCAAAATCATAATAAAACAATTCAGGAATAATTTATCCATTGTTAATTAACATAGGAAATTCAGCTGTTATTGAATCTAAAATCAGTAATCATGTCTTTCAAGCTTTAGCCAAGTCTGTGGTAATAAACCAAATCTTTTCTACATAGTTCAAAATTAATAGTCTGTGATCTAAGATTGACCATGCATACTTATAATATATGAGTGGTAAAAATATTTGTCTTTGATGAGTTCAATGCTTCTGATGTTTAAATATTAAACTTTTCCAAGCCAAGCTTGAGCTGTTTGCTTGCCGGACACTGACCAGCTAGTATTTCTGAGGCTATCTACATGGCACACTTTTAATGTCTCCCCTCTGGTCTTTACTTGGCCTTCTTTCTTTTGGCATCCTGTGTTATGAAAAACAAACACATTCCTGAGGTAAGGAATTTTGTGTTCTTTGATGTACTCAATATTCATTTATGTTTAATCTTTATACAAAGGTAGATGACAGATGTTAGATGGGTAGATAGCTAGATAATCTGATACATACATATAGCTATCAGCCATTGTCCAGTAAAATTACAAAAAATTGTATTAAAACAGCATGGTGAAGCACTCATGTAATCAGAATCTTTGTCACACCATTTAACTCCTACTCAGGACTCAACTGTATCTCATTCTCAGACACTCCTACACTTCATGTTATTAAGTCTGGCAAGTCTCAATCTTCACCTATTTGCCAATTTTTATAGACCATATGTCAGAATTTGAGTACCATACTGTACCAAATGTGTTTCTTCCTCTTCTCTTGAGCTCCAAACTATCTTTTGTGAGAAATTGAAGTTCACACAGATGTTGGCACCTATTTTTAGAATAGTGAAAATTTCTATGAAGTATGAGTTTTGTCTTGTTAGATGTTATTTAATACATGAAGCTTATTCTTCACTCTTAGAGTTTACATTGATAATGTGAATGTAAGAAGAAAGAAAATCTAGTCTGCCTTTGTTATCATTTGACAACATTGAAGGACATTCATTATTGTTGTTTTTGCTGTGATACCATAGTACTGGAAACTTTTATTGCTTTCACATTAGACATTAGTACATATATTTTGAGAAGATATTTTTAGTCTAGGCATCTCTAGGCTCACTGATAAATATTTTGCAGGGATATGTATGGTTATGCCCTTTGACACATAGCTAGGACTCCTGAAACTAGAGGTACAATTAAGAAAATAGAGATAGCATTCATTTTTACCTTCATACTGACTATATTTTATTCTCAGATTGTCCTGCCAATTAACACAAAGCATATATTACTTTGTTTATTTCTATCTACTATGTTCTACATAGTTGTACCTTGAATTACATAAATAGTATCATTTCTATAACTTTTATGGATAAGAAACATTTTCACCTTGTGATTTAAGGTGTTCCAAAAGAATATCATAGGGTTATCACATTAAGTCTTATGAAAGGTACAATGATTTATAGCTTTCCAGCAACTACAAAGTCACTTTTGTCAAGTAAGGCTTTGTTTTGACATTTTAACCCAAAACACTGATAGTAAATTCTGTAATAATTGTCAAATTATATACCAGTAGTCTTTCTTCAACTCAATTATATTAAAATGTTTAAAGATGTTTTTCATTTGGTAACCAGGTTAATAAATATTATTTAGTATGGTTTCCTTTTACTCTTATTTATTCTAGTATGCACAGAATCATTTTCTGCTAAAAAGAAAATGTTTACATTTAAAACTAATTATTTTAATTAACGTCATTTTTCTATTAGATTTATAGTTTTGTGGTGGTTTAAAGCTCAAATAGAAAGCTTGAGTAGAATTGTTTCCCCTTTAAAAATCAATGTCCTAGTAAAATGGAGACAATATAAAATATTATATGAACTTTGGGAAAATAAATAACTTGTGTTTACCATAATGTCTTCTTTGTAGAATTATTTACCTCCTACAATTGTCAAACAGATTAATTTTTACTTTATATAATTGTCAGTTTTACTCTCATTAAATCTAACCTTATTGTTGCATGTTGTACTTTGCTAAACTAAAGATGAATGACAGTCTTTTAATTTTTCAAAATGTGTAAATATTATTTTAAATATTTATCGCTTACGTCCCTTTAGAGGAATTCAAAATTATCCATGCTAAAATTTATAAAATAATAGTTACATAACTTAAAGAAGAAAATTTTCTGGATTGGTTTTGCAAAGGTATAAAGAAAATGATCTAATTTTGAAGTGACTTCCTCTGCAGAGATTTTTACCATAGTTTCAAACATAGGAAAATTGGCCATCTAGAAGACACTTTTCTGACATCCTGCCTATCTATATTCTCTTGTTTATTTATTTTTTTCTATTTCTTAAGATTTATATTTTCTATAGCACTAAAAAGTAGTTATTTGGCTCATTGTCTTATTAGCTAAATGCACAGAAATGTTTCTTTCCTTAAAGTTTTAGGTTCTGTTGGCCACATGATTGCCTGAGACCTAAGGTTACTGAAATAGAGAGATCTTTGTTAAATAAAGAAAATAAATGAGATTTCCACATTTACTTTGTGCTCTTTTTATCATTGTTAAGGTAGAAATATTGGTCTTCTCCTGTAAAAATTTCCGTCTATATTAATGTGACATCTGATTTAAGGATATAGTGTGCTTCCCATATGGGGTTGGCCATACAGGGTAATCTTGAAAATTAAATTTCTCCATGGTGATGTGAATAATAATACTTTTTGTATAATCTGCCACCATATTTTTTAAATTTGGGCGACTACTTTGTTTAGCTGTTCTATTGCATTTATTTCAGATTTTATGGCTGCACTCAGGGATAACAAAGTGTACAATAGCTATCTGGAACCAGAAGTTAATTGTAACAATTTTGAAAGTTAGGGAAGATACTAAAAATCCAGATATCTGGTATAACCCAAAAACCTCTCAGATAAGCATAGATATGTGAGCAATCTACATGAACTCTACATGGATTTTCAGTTTCCCTCAATATATATTGAGCTCATTAACATATTACCACCTTAAAAATCTAATTTCAGCCCATACAATTCTACTGAAAAACTCATGAAATCTATTTTCAATATCCCATGTGTCAATTGAAATATGATTAGTTATTTGGCTGATTTGCAATTCGACAGTGACAAATTTGAAATATCTTAGATTAAACCCTTAATCATTGTCTCCTAACATTTTCTTTCCCTGTTTCTATTTTTCCACTATATTTTGCTAAAATGGCCTGTTATTCTTACAAGATCTTTTCTGAACATATTACAGATAAAAGTACATTTTTTGTGTAGTCATTGGTTTTCAATCAGGTCTCATTATTATGTCTTTTGTTGCATTGAATTTTTGAATAGTATTAAAACAACAGATTTAGTATTTCACTGATTGAAATGCAACAACAAACCAGAGTTACTAAAAAATTCTGATAGAATTTTTACCATGGATCACAATTCAATGTCAGTAAATGCTCACGGTAACATGTATAATTATTCTAGTAGAACAATAATGTGTGTGTGTGTGTGTGTGTGTGTGTGTGTGTGTGTGTGAATGGATGAAAATAGACGCGAGGTCTGTAATTCAATGTCAGTAAATGCTCACGGTAACATGTATAATTATTCTAGTAGAACAATAATGTGTGTGTGTGTGTGTGTGTGTGTGTGTGTGTGTGTGTGAATGGATGATAATAGACTTGCTAGGACTAGGAGTAAGAAAGCAGTAGCCGGCTTCCACGTGATATTTTAACAAAATAAAATAGAAATAGATTAAATTCACAAGTGTCGTAGATAATAAATTCATCTATGTGTCTAGATGAAAATACCCACCTGAGACATAGAACTACATAAGAAAGATGAAAAAAGTAATTTCAGCTACACTCTGACCATCAAGACTGAGCAATATTCTACCTCATAATTGAGTCTCAATGGCACAATTCTTACATCATTCACTATGACTGCTCTAATAAGCCCCTGTTAAAGTTAACAGACTTGAACTACAGTGAAAATTTATCAACTATAGGTGCACACTTGCTTAGTAGAATGAAACGAAAGAATTTTTTGTGTGGAAAAAATGGTTATTCAATTACATAAATTACACATAATCAGGATTTTTGATGGCAATACATCATCTAGAATATGATCTAAATAAAACTGTTGTATTGATATACACATAGGGTAAAATATTATAAAAAATGATTTCGTTTCCAGAACTCCTTTTTTGGTAATATTTCCAATACATAAATTATTAGATACAAGCCAAAGAAAAGGATTGTTTGAAATAAATGAAATTACAATAGACCCAGCAAAATTCCAGAGGATCATAAATACCTACTTTGAGAACCTATACACCAATAGGAAGAGAAATATGGAAGAATTGGACAGATTCCTAGATACCTATGTATTACAAAAGTTGATGACCTAAAATTTTTAAATGACCAATACCAATGAAATTGAAAACATACTTAAAAACTTACCAACAAAGAAACTGCTGGGTCCTGATGGGTTCAATGCTGAATTCTACATGACATATATAAGTGGAACTACTGCCACTACCTTTTAAAACTCTTTACTGAAATTGAAAGGGAAGCAATACACCCAAAATTATTCCAGGAAGTAAAAATCGCCTTGATCCCCAAAGCCAAGAAAGTCCCAAGTGAAAAACAAAATCATAGGTCAATCTCACTCATGAACATAAGTCCAAAAATCCTTAATAAGACACTGCCTAATAGAATGCAGATGATCCAGAAGACCATATACCCTGATCAAGTGTCATTCATCCCTGGAATGCAGGGATAGTTCAAAATACACAAATCAATAAATGTAATATGTTAAATTAATAGAGCAAATAACAAAAACCATACAATCATATCAATAGATGCAGAAAATGTATTTGACAAAATCCAACATGCAGTTACAATAAAAATCTTCCGAAAAGCTTGCAATAGATGGACTGTTCCTCAATCTGATAAAGCTCATCTATGAAAAACCAGTTATCCTGCAGGCGCCATTGTTCCTGACCCAGCGCCAACAGGGTGAATTTCAGGAAAGTGGCTGGCTTGGACTTCAGATCTCCCTCCTCTGGCTGGGGCCCAATCTACAGGTCCGTATAGCTGTGCCTTTTCCAGCAGATGCCATTGCTCCTGACCCAGTACCAGGAGGGTAGCCATGCAGGTGCCACTGAGCACTGCCACCCCCCCTCAGATCCTCTGTGCCAGTCCTTGCACACACTCCACAAAGGCATGGCTGGCTATAAAGGGTGGTGATTGATCCTATTGTGTCCCTGATTGAATTGATTAGGATAAAGGATAGTGATTTATTTGACCAGTTGTTTCCTCTATTATGAAAATGAGAATGTCTATGAGTCATTAGAGAATCAAAGGCTGGAACTCAAAGATATCAGTAAGATTTAATGACCCAGAGATTTAATCAAGGTCAACCCAAGAGCAAAAATAAAGATGACAAAACACTTAAGCAAGCCACAAAGACAGACTTCCAGCTCAACAAAGGCAAACAGAGGGCAAAGGAGGATGAAAGGTCTGATAGATAACCTCCAGGACACTCAGAATTCACAGCACAGGAAGTAACAAAACAGGTCAATCAAGCTCTAGAAAAATTAAAAACAGAAATAATTTCCCAGATAACCATAGAGATGGTGAGCAAAATGAAAGCCATGATTAGTGACTCTAGACCAGAAACTGACAAAAAAATAGATGAGCTCAGGAACATAATAGAAACCTAGAAGGGGCCCCGATCCACTGCGGGAAGGAGAGCCAAGTCTGCTCCTGACACAGCTGCCATCACTCAAGCTCTGGGAGGCAACCTGGGCCCTGATCCACAGAAGGAAGGAGAGCCACCCCTGCTCCCGACCTAGCTGCCATCCCTCAAGCGCCGGGAAGGTAGCCGTGTGGGCACCCCTGAACCCCTATAACCACCCCCTTCCCGCACTCTCAGACCTCCTGACTGTGCCAGTCTTTGGACCCACTCTGCAAAGACAGAGGTGGTCATCAAGGGTATTTTTCTGAGTTCCCAACTTTGAACATCTTTAAAGAAAGGGTGCGGGAAACCTGTAATAGAACATTGTGGAGTTCAACCATTCAGAAGGTTGGGGAACTCAATCTGGGCCTTGCAGCCCAAGGTCAGTCAGCATCACTGGGTTCAGCCATCAGCTAACTGAGATCAGGGGTCTTGCATCCTCGCTCTGTCTGAGCCATTAAATGGTAAATACACCATACTGAAATTTTGTTCACTGCAGACATATTCTGGACTACTTCTTGATTTCAATTTAATTCAAATGATTTAAGGGGGATAGACTAGTGACTACCACCAGTGGTCAGTGTCCAAGTTGTGCTTGATCTTAATGTGTTGCTGATTGTATCAGTTGGAGTAAGGCATTGTGGTTGAGTTGATGAGCTGTTTTCTCTGATGTTATGAAGATGAGAATGTCTGTGGTCATTAGAGACACAGAAGCTAGGGCACAACTATATCAGGAAGATTTGGGTGATAATCCAGAGATTAAACCAAGAACAGTCTGACAAAAACAATAAAAATGAGAAAGCACTTAAGTAAGACACAAGGACAGACTTCCAGTTTACCAATGGCAAACAGTAGGGCAAATGAAGATAAAAAGGCAGATAAGGAACCACCAGGACACCCTGAACTCAAAGCACAGGAAGTAACAAAACAGATCAATCAGGATCTAGAAAAATTCAAAACAGAAATAGTTTCCCAGATAACCATAGAGATAGTGAGCAAAATGGAAGTTGTGATTTGAGACTCTAGAACAGAAATTGATAAAAGAATAGATGAGCTCAGGACCAGGATAGAAGCCATGAAGGCCCAGCATAAGAAAGAAATGGAAAAAATAAATGCCCAGCATAGGAAAGAAATGGAATCCATAAAACAGATTCAAACAGATATCCAGGAGATTAAACACTCTATTGAAAGTGTACACAAAAGAATAAAAGAATGCGAAGATAGACTCTCAGGTATAGAAGATAAGATTGCAGTCAGTGACCATGAAAAGAGAGGTCTCTTAAAAACAGTAAGAGATCATGAGAAATTGGTCCAACTACTTCTAGATGATGCAAAGAAGAATAATATAAGACTGATAGGAATCCATGAAGTAGCAGGAGAAAATACAAATAACTTTAAAAAGCTGTTCAAACAATTAATGACAGAAAACTTCCCAAATAGAGGGGAAGAATTTGACATTCAGATAACTGAAGCAAATAGGATCCCAACTAGCCACAATCAAAAAAAAAAAAAAATCTACAACTAGACATATAATGATCAAGATCCCAGAAACCAAACAGAAGAACAAAATACTACAAGCAGTAAGAGAAAAGAAACAAATCACATACAAAGGAAAGCCCATCAGAATCACAGCAGACTATTCAACACAAACCCTTGGGGCAAGGAGAGCCTGGAATGAGATATTTCAAGTAATAAAAGAGAACAACCTCCAACCTAGACTGATGTATCCTGCAAAACTCTCTTTCAAAATGGATGGGGAAATAAGACACTTCCATGATAAAGAACACCTGAGAAACTACATGAATACCAAACCAGCACTACAAGGAATTCTAAACAAGATCCTAGAAAAAGACAATGAAGTGAACAACACCATGAGGCCCAACAGAGCAAGCAAATCAAATAGGCAAGGGAAGAAATTAAAAGAAGAAGGTGAAAAAGTAAAAAGAGTCAACAAAAGGCCAATAACATGTCAATAATAAGTCAGTACATATCAGTTATAACCAGCAATGTCAATGGCCTCAACTCACCAATCAAGAGAAACAGACTGGCAAAATGGAATAAGAAGCAAAATCCAACAATATGTTGTATACAAGAAACACACCTAGTGCAAAAAGAAGCCCATAGACTGAAAGTGAAAAGATAGAAAACAATTCTCCATATGACAGGAGCCCATAAAAAAACAGGGTAGCAATTTTATTTGCAGACAAAGTAAATTTTAAAACAAAAGTGATTCTAGTATTATTGATGTAGGAAGGTACTGTATCATACCTCTATGAATGTAAAATATCTTGTACCTGCTTTATGATACATAGTAGGGACCGTGCTTTATCAGAGCTACATTTAATGATATTACTCTACAATGTTCTCTTTCCAGATGATGATTAAGATGCTAATAAAAAAATGGTGCCAGGTACCACAACAGCAACAGACTTTGCTGTTTTCTAGATATTATTCTTTTCTCTTTTTTTTTCTTCTTTTTTGTTTTGTTTTCAATAGAATGTGCTGAATGTCTATAATTTTGTTCAGATGACTGCAGAACCTGGAAAAGCTGTTGCTGCTATCGATGTATAACATACTATTATTAGTCTTTTTA
>NW_022900918.1:3233427-3257103 GCF_012274545.1 Fukomys damarensis
ATATATATATATATATATGAGTTTTGTGAAACTTTAACAGTGCTTCCAACTTTGGAAAAAATAATCCCAATTTACTGTGCTGAGTTGGCATTGTACAGAAATGGACAGCCATATGGGTCTAGAAATGTCAATTTATTTTCATTTTTATTTTTTTTCCATGTGTATTTTTTTTCCATCGCACTAAACATGTAAGGTCATATCTATGTGGGTTTGATTACAGAAACTAATGCAGTATTCTCTAAATAATGAAAAAAAGAATAAGATAAGAGTATAAGAGCAAGAAGCAATTTAAATATGTTTGGGAACCATTTTCATCTCCAGAATTAAGGATTATTTTAGTGTTACATCATTGACTTTTCTCTTTTACTTTCCTTTTTAGTTTTATTTTAGAATTCCCTATTTTTAATGTTCATACAGAGATTTCTTTAACTGAAATACCAAATAGTTTCTTTGGTGTGAAAAACTATAATAGTACACAGGATCCTAATGAGATAATTAATAATGTGAAATAGGAAGTAAAGGGCTAAAAGTGTAGGGAAAGTGGGAAGGGTGGAGGAAAGGTAATAAGGGAGAGGAAAGAAATATGAGAAACTGAAAAAAATGGAAATAAAGTGTTTGTACATGGGGAGGGGAGGAGGGAGTGAAAGGAGGTCAGGAAAAAATGAGAATCAAGACCTATTATGTAAAGGTACAGAATCCCAATGATGAATGTAACTGTATTGTATACCTAGACTGTTCCAATAAACTCAATTAAAAAAAAAAAAAGAAACCTAGAAGGCCCAGTTTAAGAAAGAAATGGAAACAATGAACGCCCAATATGGAAAAGAAATGGAATCCATTAAACAGATTCAAACAGATATTCAGGAGATTAAAAACTCTGTGGAAATTGTAAGCAACAGAATAAAAGATTGCAAAGATAGAATCTCAGATATAGAAAGCAGACAGTCAGTGACTTTGAAAAGAGAGGTCTCTTAAAAACAGTAAGGGATCATGAGAGATGGATCCAACAACTCCTAGATGATGCAAAGAAGAATAACATAAGACTGATAGGAATCCATGAAGGAGCAGGAGAAAATACACATGATTTTAAAAAGCTGCTCACAAAACTAATGATGGAAAACTTCCAAACAGAGGGGAAGAATTTGACATACAGATAAGTAAGGCACATAGGACTCCAACTAGCCACAATCAAAAAAAGTCTACACATAGACATATAATAATCAAGATTCCAGAAACCCAACAGAAGAACAAAATACTACAAGCAGTAAGATAAAATAAACAAATCACATGCAAAGGAAAGCCTATCAGAATCACAGCAGACTTTTCAACACAAACCCTCAGGTCAAGGAAGGCCTGGAGTGAGGTATTTCAAGTCCTAAAAGAAAACAACCTCCAACATAGACTGATGTATCCTGCAAAACTCTCTTTAAAAATGGATGGGGAATTAAGATACTTCCATGACCAAGAACACTTGAGAAACTTCATGAATACTAAACCAGCAGTACAAGGAATTTTAAAGAAGATCCTAGAAAAAGACAATGAAGATCACAACACCGTGAGGCTCAAAAGAGCAAATCAAATAGCCAATGCAAGAAATTAAAAGGAGAGGGCAAAAATCAAAAAGAGTCAACAAAAGGACAATAATATGATAATATTAAGTCAACACATATCAGTTATAAGCATCAATGTCAATGCCTCAATTCACCAATCAAGAGAAATAGATTTGCTGATGATATGATACTCTATATTGAAGACCAAAAAAATTCGACCAAAAGACTTCTTGACTTAATTGACACTTTTAGCAGAGTAGCAGGATACAAGGTCAACAATGAAAAATCAATAGCCTTCTTTGTACACAAATAACAGACTCACTGTGCAAGAAATTAGGGAAAAAATTCCTATCACAATAGCACTCAAAAAAAAAAAAGAAGTATCTGGGTATCAATCTAACAAAAGAAGCAAAATACCTCCACAATGAAATAGACAGCACTCTGAAAAAAGAGATCGAAGAGGATAAAGAAAATGGAGAGATATCCCCTGCTCCTGGGTAGGAAGAATCAACATAGTGAAAATGGCCATACTACCAAAAACTGCTATACAGACTCAATGCAATGCCAATTCACATTCCAACACTATACTTCACAGAACTAGACAAAAGAATCCAAAAATTCATTTGAACTTTAAGAGACCTAGAGGAGCAGAAGCCATCCTAGGCAACAGATACATGGAAGCGGGTACAATAATTCCCAATCTGAAACTATATTACAAACCACTGAGATAAAAGCAGCATGCTACTGACAAAGAAACAGACATGAGGATCAGTGGAACAGACTGGAAGACACAAAGACAATTCAACATGTACTCAGCTACCTCATCTTTGACAAAGGAGCTGACCATCCCCACTGGAGGAAAGATAGTCTCTTTAATAAATGGTGCTGGAAAAACTGGATCTCATCCTGCCAAAGATTAAAACTAGACCCTTATCTTTCACCATGCACTAAATTAAAATAGAAGTAGATTAAAGATCTAAATATTAAAACAGAAACACTAAACTTGCTGGAAGATAAATTAGGCAGAACTCTTGAAGACATCGGCATAGGAAAGGACTTTATGAACATATCCTCAGAAGAGTGGGAATTAGCAGAAAGAATCAACAACTGGGATCTCATCTCATGAAAAAAGCTTTTGCACTGCAAAAGCAACCATCAGCAGAACTAAGGGACAACCCAATATTTGGGAAAACATTTTCACCAGCTGCTCCTCAGACAAAGGAGTATTATTTAGAAGATATAAAGAACTCAAAATAATCAGTCCCCCAAATATAAAGAACCAATTCAAAAATGGGCATCCAAAATGAACAGACATTTCTCAGACAAAGAAGTAAAAGCAGCAAGTAAATATATGAAAAAAAAAATGCTCCACATCGCTGGTCATTCGAGAGATGCAGATGAAAAACAACACTGAGATTCCACGTCACCCCACAAAGAATGGCTGCTATCAAGAAATCAAACAATAACAAATGCTGGAGGGGTTATTGGGAGAAAGGAACCCTTCTCCATTGTTGGTGGGAGTGCAGACTGGTGCAACCACTATGGAAATCAATATGGAGATACCTTAAAGATGTGGGACTAGAGGTTTCATTTGACCCAGCCATCCCTCTGCTTGGTATTTTTCCAAAAGAATTAAATGAATCATATCACAGTGACATATGGACACCTATGTTTGTAGCAGCACAGTTTGTAATAGCTAAACTTGGAAATGGCCCATTTGCCTATCAGTTGGAAACTGGATAAAGAAGATGTGGTTTTTCTGCAAAATGGAATACTACTCAGCCATAAAGAATGAGAAAGTAGATTCACTCATGGGAAAATGGATACATTTTGAGGATATACTCCTAAGTGAAATAAATAAGTCACACATGTGTAAATACTGAATAGTTTCTCTGGTGTGAAAAACTAAAATAGTTCTCAAGATCTGTACGGGATAATTAGCAATATGAAATAGGAAGAAAATGGCTAAAGGTGCATGGACAGTGGGAAGGATAGAGGAAAGGGAATAAGGGAAAGGGAAAAAATGTGAGAAAATGTAACAATGAAATTAAAGTGTTGGTAGGTAGGGAGGGAGGAAGGGGTGAAGGGAGGGTGGGGACAAGGGAAAAAATGAGAAACAAGACCTGTCATGTAAAGGTAAAGCATCCCAGTAATTAATGAAACTGTACTGTATACCTATAATGTACCAATAAATTATATTAAAAAATTAAGACTTCAAACCAGACCTTCAGAAACTCAGGCAGATCCATCAAGCAGAATATACAAAAAATGCACCATAATTATAATATAATATAAATATAATAAATGACTACATTTCTGACAGTGTGATAGTGATGTTACTGATCTGGAGGTGACCATTGCAGGAGACACTGGCCTAGAGTTAGTTATATAGAAGACAAATTTAAATAGACTGCATTAAAAATCCAACTATTTGTAAGAGGTACAAATTATTCATAGATGTGCATACATTTTAAATTTAAAGAAATAAAATTACAAAAAGAAAATTGTAACATAATAAGACAACAGTAACTAAATTGATATAAGTCAAGATAGACTTCTAAGTATAATATATATATGCAAAAATAATAATAGTAAAACAAATGTAGTTAATCTGAAAAAAAATTTAAAATATATAACATCATTTGAAAATGTATATAGTACATCTTCACATATTTACAGGAAGGAATATTTTTAAATCTTTATTAAATGTATTGGCACATTTTAGTTATACAATACAGTTACATTCATAACTATCATCAGAATTGGAGATATTTGTAAATTTTTCTCCCAGTAATTGATAAAAAAGGACACACAATATTAGTAAGTATAAGAATGATTTGCATGATAGAAACTACTGCACAAAACATTTGTATTATTCAGATAAAGATCACAGCACTCCAAAACAACAGAATAAATATTTTTCATGTATGCATAGTAAATTTACCAATCATGTAACATTTATTTAATCAACTGTCAAAAAATTTTGATAAAAGTTAACATATTTTTTTCAGCTTTAATTGAGTTTATTGATACATTTTAGGGATAAAGTACAGTTACATTCCTTGTTGGGATCTTGTACCTCTACATGACAAGTCTTAGTTCTCATTTTTTTCTCCTTGTCCCTGCACTCCCTTCACCCGCTCCTCCCTTCCCCATCTACAACCATTTTATTTCCATCTTTTCCTTATCTCACATTTTTTTCTTTTCCCTTTTAACTAACTCTGTTAACATATTTTTGACAATAAAAAATTTCCTAGAAATTAATTATACAATCTTAACTAGAAAACTTGTTAGATAAAAGTATATCAATGAAAACAACACAGTCATAGTTAGAGACTATTAAATTTGCCAGGAATCAAAATTGACCTAAGTAATTATCAAAAGTACTTCAAAGTTTCTCCTCTGTTTCCCTAAAGGTAGGCAGGTATCTTCTTGACTCTCTCACCCTGACTTCCCCTTTCTTACAATACTGATTTTATAAAATTTGTAATTATTTATTTATTTACTTTGGTACTAGGGATTGAACTCGGGTCCCTTGTGCTTGAGAGGAGGATGCAGCACCACTGAGTTCAATCCCTGGCCCTATAGTTAAAATTTCTTTTGAACTGTAAATCTTATACTATCTAGAAATTTCTTTCCCAAGGACTGTGGAGCCATTCCTTTAAATTGTAATCTGGAAGGATGTGGCCCTGATTCCTGACCTCCAAGGGAGGGTAGGGAACTGAAATTTAAAAGGACAGTTGACATAGTAAACACAGCCTAATTCCTCTGACCAACTTCACTGTTCATGTTCAGGACCCCCACCCTCATAATTTTCCAAGAGCTTATCTCACCTTTTAAATATCTAACTGCCATTGATTCAGGGAAGTTCAATCCACACCTGACTTTTTCTGAATATAATTGACCACAGTGTCAGTGAAGGCCTTTGTTGAATATTAGTCTTTTAGCCCTTTGGACAATTTAAGTATCTAAATCCCTATGTGAAATCTCTTCTTCAAAACTTCTACAGTGATGTTTCCTGTCTGAATCTCAGTTGAATTAAGTAAAAAAATTAAAAAATAAAAATAAAAATACATCTTAGTTGAAAAAAAACTGAAAGTTTCTGAAAAGTCTTAAAAATAGCTGAATGGAAATAGATGCTCCACATTTCATTATTCATTCACAAGATATATAAGCAATTCAACTGGTAGAGCCGGAATTTAGCTCAGTGGCACTGCTCCTCACTGGCAAGAGCAAGGTCCAGAGTTTGAACCCCAGAACAAGACCAAAAAATAAAACAAAACAAAAAAATCAACTGTTTGACAAAATGTCTAAAAATATTAAGTGGTGCAAGAGGAAATATTGATGTCACTTTAGAAATTTCATGATATTTTATAAAAAATTAACATAATCTATTGCAATTGTATGTGCTCAGTTTTTATGCCTCAGCAATGAAAGACATACATGTTCTCCAGGAGACAAATATTACATGCACATAGTGGTTTATTTGAAGAAACCAAAATAAAGGATACATTTTACCATCCACAATAAAATGATTTTAACAAAGTGTTCAATCAAGTGAACCAAAACAGTCAAAGAATTTTTCGGGGGGTACTGGGGATCAAACTCAGGACCTTGAGCTTGCAAGGTACGAGGGGTGCCATTGATCCACATCCCCTGCTCAAGATTAAGCTTCTTAGAAGAAATTTCCTATATAAAATGTGATGACTGAAATTAGAATAGATGAAGATGAGAGTATGGAATAGTCATACTCTTGCAATTGATTGACAACACAATATTATTTTACTGTTATAATTGTATCAGTTGTTTCTAACTGAATTTATTGGTACATTTTAGGTATACAGTCCAGTTACATTCATCATTGGGATCTTGTACCTTTACATGACAGGTCTTGGGTCTCATTTATCTCCCATAGCCCTGCCCTCTCCTAACCCCTTCCACCTTTCCCTATTTACAAAATCTTTATTTCCATTTTTTTTATTTTTTTCTTTTGCCTTATTTTCTTTCTCCTTCCCTTCCCACTTCCCCTACACCTTTAGCCCCTTTCTTCCTATTTCACTTTGTCATTTATACCACTAGGATCTTATTTACAATTATAGTTTTTCACACCAGGGAATTTACTCAGTATTTATATGTGTGTGGCTTATTTATTCCACTTGAGTATAAGCTGCATATGCATCCATTTTCCTATAAATGAATCTAATTTCTCATTCTTTATGGCTGAGTAGTATTCCCTTTTACAGAAAAACCACATCCTATCCAGTCTCCAACTGATGGACAAGTGGGCTGTTTCAAAGTTTAGCTATTACAAACTGTGCCGCTATAAACATGTGTTGGTGGGAGTGCAGACTGGTGCAACCACTGTGGAAATCAGTATGGAGATACCTCAAAGAACTGGGGCTAGAGGTTCCTTTTGACCCAGCCATCCCTCTGCTGGGTATCTTTCCAAAAGAATTAAAAGAATCATACCACAGTAATGTATGTATCAAAATTTTATGAAACAAAATTGTGTATGTTCAATAAGCCTTAGTTATGTAATTTCATAAATATATTGTGCTTATTTTATTTTTTATATATTGTAAAATTGCATAATCTCCAGCAAAATAGACTGTAAGTGTGAAGGTATAAACAGGCACCTGTATATATATCCAATTCTGTAGATTGTGACCTTTTCATGATTCAGACAGAAATATTTTTTGAACTGAAATAAACAAGAAAGTCTAGAAAGCTTACTTAATTTAGAGTTTTTAAGTGATTAAGACTTTACTTTTAATCTTTAAAAATTCTCTTTTATACATACTAGATAAAATTTCTGAAGAATGTAGTATTACTTCATATTATAGAAAGTTCTTCAGTTGCTTAAAAGTTGAGAGACTAAATGAAATTTTTCTACTTTGTTTTTCACATCACACTAAAAATAAGAATATCTGGAGCCGGACGTGGTGGCACATGCCTGTAATCCCAGCAAATGGGAGGCTGAGGCAGGAGGATTGCTGTGAATTTGGGACCAGCCTGGGCTACACAGTGATTTCCGGGTCAGTCTCATTACATAGTGAGACCCTGTCTCAAAAAAACAAAACAAAACAACAACAACAACAAAAAAATCTAAATTTTTAAAAAGTAGTGTGTGTAAAACCAAGCATTTGTCATTACTTCAAGGGTTAAGGGATTCTCAATATTTTAGTCTCATTTCTTATTTTTAGAATAGTTGGATAAAGATGTTTTAATTAGAAAAGAGGAATACAATTCAATATATAATTGCTAGTATGAATGAGCCACTTTTATCACTAAAATTAGAAAAATGCTAATAAATTGACCTTCCTATCTATTACCACTTATAAATTATTTTATTTTTCTGTATAACTAAGAAATTTCTTCTTTGACATGTTTCCTTTACCTTCTTTCATAAAATGGTATTTACCATTAAAAATATTCAATACACTGATAAAAATAAACCAAGATGCTATGACCAATCATTAATCTTAAGAGCATTTTAGTGGGAGAAATGTGATCCATTTATCTTGACTAAAAACAAATTTGATTTGGTCCCAGAAAAATAAAATAATGGATGTTTCTGCACAAAGCATTAAACTCTATGATTAAAATGTCAGGCATTATTGCATATTTTTAATTTAAAATTCGTTATTAAATGCACTTCCCTATAAGCAAACAGAGAGATCCTTTATTGAATGAAAGTGTTCCTAAGTGCTATCATGTGTATGCCATTTCACTAAATCTTTTGCAAGATATACAGAGATGTAAAATTCAGTACAAATAGTGGGTTTAGGTCCATTTACTTTTTATTTGTTGGTTTTTTGAGATAGGGTCTCATTATGTAGTTGAGATTGACCAGGAACTCACTATGTAGCCCAGGCTGGTCTCGAACTCAGCGATCCTCCTGCCTCAGCCTCCCAACTGCTGGAATTACAGGCATGTGCCACCGTGCCCAGGTTTAGGTCTATTTACTTTTGAGCAAAGCTCTGCAAAGGACAATTATGGATTGTTAGAAGAGGATTCTATGTGATATGTGGTGGTATAAAAAAGATAAAGGCATTTAAAAAGAGGGATATACCTTTGTATTTTATCACAGCATAACAATTTGTAACATAATGAAGGATGTTCTAGAAATTAGTTTTCTGATGAAACATGTCTTGTTGAGACACTGTAGACAATGAAAATAAAATCAATTAATGAGTATATTTTATGTATCAGATAGATACTCTAGGTATTGATTAAAGAAGGGAAAAAGGATGTATTAACTCCAGAATTAAAGTTGCAATAGGCTCTCACAAATTGCTATATTACAAAATAATATTTCTCATAAGAGAGAGATTTTTAAATTGAAGCCTGAGGTTTTTATCCTTGCATTTTTCAAAGTGATATGTTAAGAAGATTATATTTAAGCTGGTCCCTTAAGTATGAGCAGAATACTGAAAGAAAATTGAAATATTGACATAGTTAACTTTGTAGAAACCTGAGTTCTTTGTCTCCTCAAATTGAAGTATAAATTTAAGGACAAAAGTAGAAGTTTAATGAAAAAAAAATCTCTTGATGGATGGAGGCACAAGAAGTCCAACATGATTTCTTTGCTTTATGTAGAGAGTCAGAATAGTTGTTACTGGTGGTGGTGGTGGTGGTGTTGTTGTTGTGTGTGTGTGTGTGTGTGTGTGTGTGTGTTGGGGGTGTTGTTCCAAAGAAGTCAAGTTTCAAAATGTTGAAAAGGAATGCTCCTTATCTTCTATATTTATTCTCTCCCAGTCCAGAGGTAGGGAAATGCTGTTGAGGCTTAACTTTGCATATTTTGGGTAAATCTTTTTTACTGTGGAAAGTTTCTTTATCAGTCTTTTTTCATCTTAATGTTTTATGCTTTGTTCTTATGTTTACCTATGTATCTCTAACCTTCACTTAGCTGTGTTAATTAATTCTTAACCTGGGTAGACTATGTTAGTATTATTATTTTTAATCCAAGACACCACATCACCAGCAATTTCAGGTCTCTGACATCCTATTCATAATTATTAAACTAAATTACTACAATATGATGCAAAATTGGGGAAACGGAAAACAGTGAAGAGTATTTTAAAAAGTGAAATTCCTGAAACGTTGGTAGATGATAGAGAAGAAACAAATTATATAAATATGTATTTTTTCCATAGGTGATATGACAACTCAGAGGTTCTATTTTTGGTGAATTCATACATGATTATTTTATGATCAGTTCATATTAATCTCTTCCCTTTGCTTTATTGGAAATTCCATATTCACAAAATATATTGGCCTTTTTTTTTTTTTTTTTTTTTTTTTTTGTACCATGGATCAAACTTTGGTCCTTGTGTTTGCAAGGCAGGCGGCAGAAGCACTGAGCTAAATCTCCGGTTTGTCCTTCTTCTTTAACACCTGGAACTGTTATCCTGATTTTGATGAAGAAATAATTTTTTACCAGAACTTCAAAAGACAAATGACATTTAGGTTAGTGAGTAGATAAACAAGACCTTTTCATTTAGTACAAATAAGTTTGCAGTTTAAGATAAAATCAAAGGTCAGCAAAAAAGGGTATGTATGAAGTCATTCATGAAATCACAACCTAAGTAAGCACAGATATAGAAAAAACTGCTAGTGCTAGTTTAAAAATATACATTCTTTTATCATTAGGAATACATATATTCCTATAACTTCTACTTTTAAACTAATCTCCACTGTAAGTATAATACCAATCTGTATTTGATATTCTTGTGTTTCATTCTTATGTATTTCTGAGGTAGAATTTTGTTTCTATTTCCAAGTATTTCCCATTCCTATATTGAATATTATATTTCATTTTTCATATTTGTCTTGCTTTGGAATATTTTTAAATTACTAAATAAACAGCTGCCCTTTCAATTAGAGCCAAGTCTAGACCTGCTTGTCAATCTTTACTACCTCTAATTTCTCACTCTGTCTTACAATTAGCAAGGAATAACATTCTGGTTTTAAAAGAGAAATTCCTTGAAGGGAAGCATGATAAATATTTTTGACGTCTTTGTAGGAAAATGAGCAGCTTTTCTGTATCAGTAACTTTCATCAAATTGAATTAGTGCTATATCACATTAGTTCTTTTTCCCGCTGTTATAACATATGAGTTCTTAATAAGATAATTTTGTAATATATTAGACAAATTTAATATTCATGCACTATGAAGAAACATTTCTAATATGATAAGAAACTGCTAGGAGGAACAAATGATTTCATTAAAACTAAAAAAAAGCTCACCCTGCATTTTTTGCCTCCTTGAATACCTGTCTATACTAATCAGATGACAGAAAAGACAGATTGAGCCCTAGAGATGAGGTAATACATAATCCATATTCTCAGCACAATCTCATGTCACCTTTTAGGTTTAAAATCATTCTGCTGGATTGTAGTTGGAATTTTTTACTGCAGAAATATTTGGGATGTTTTAATTTAAAATGATCATGACATGCTCCTCTTTGTCTGGCCTTGCTAATTTATGTCTATCATAACGGCAGAAGAAGACATTTCTGAGCAGTATAATAATTCACTGAAACTTCTTGAGCTCTAAGTCAATAAAAGAATGACACAAATTTCACATTCTTTTAAGGTGGCACCTACTTCCTCAGTTGAAAAAATTTCCAAGTCTTGCTTTGAAGGAGTCTTAATGACAAAGATAAAATCTTAATAGATAACTAAAATGAACACGTTGTTTCCATACATGAAGGGAACACTCTTTTTAATTAAAACTGAAAGGGAATGCTAGATATTTAGATCCTTGAATACTTTTATTTAAGTTAGGTTTATTATGATCACACATTGCTCACTGGGCATGGTGGCACCCTCCTGTAATCCCAGCACTTGGGAGGCAGAGGCAGGAGGATTGCTGTGAGCTCAAAGCCAGGCAAGGCTACATATTGAGTTTAAGCCCAACTTGAACTACATAACACAATCCTGTCTCAAAAAAGCAAAACAAAACAAAACAAAACACAACTATAATTTTTTAAAAGGCAAATTACTAAAGAACCAAAACGAATACAACTATATTCCAAATTTAACTATAGATTATCAGAGACTATGTAACTTTTTCATTCAAAATATTTATTTGAAGATTACTTAATCCTTGTGCTTTAGCATGGCCTAGTCCAAATGCAGGATGATATATTGATTCTAATTTCTAGTTATTATCTATTAGCAAGACAGACATGATACCAATATATAGTTAAGAATCAACATTCAATAGACAATATAAATTTATCTGTTAGAATATGGAAAACACAATAAGGGATAAATTAGAAAGTAGTAAGGATATGCTACATCGGGGAATTGTGGCACAGAATTGAGTTAGACTTGTGGAAAATATCATATCATTAATGCATAGTGTTTTTCTAAAATTTAAAGTTGTTCAGATTTATTTCTGAACTACACTTTTGTGTAAATATACAACAATGCCACAAAAGTTACAGATCAGTAAATGACAGAATAAGAATTAGATGTACAAGACTATGTTGTATTCCAACAGGTTCTGATAATTTTTATAGACATTTCAGATGAGCCTACAACTCTGTCTCTTAAAAACACTTTAAATGGAAAGAAAAAAAAAAGAGTGAGAACTAGAGGGAAAAATATTCAAGTAAATTAAGACAACATAGGGTTCAAAAGTAACAATGCCTAGGGTACATATTGGCAATTAAATACTTTTGCAAATCCTCACCAAATGCATACATAGACTACTCAGATTTGTTCATAATTTGATTACCAGCACTCACATTTTTTTAAAATGCTTGGTGTTTAAGCTCTTTATGCAGTAAGTCTAGGGTAAAATTAATTTGATTACAGGGAGAGGAAGAATATTATTGAGTTTTTAATGGGGAAAAATAAGAACCAAGATTGATTATGTAAAGGTATAAATTTCCAACAATGAATATCATTATATTGTATATAAATAACAATAAAATTAATTTTGAAAAGATCTAAAGTGCTTTATTTTTTAATTTTCAGAAGTTATTTATTTAAATTTTCTATTTGATATAAACAAACCAAATATCTAAACAAGATGTATACAGTATTCATTATATAAACAATATTTTTTGAAATACTCATACACAGTTCTGCACAAGAGCACTGTGAATAATTAATATTGAGGCATAATATTATTTTCTTATTCTGGATATCTTTATGGCTACAAAAACACTGAAAAGATATGTAAAGCAAAGTTTACACAAAATATTTATTTTAAATTGCACCATGATTTAGTAAACAAATTAAGAGTCAGTTTTATATAATAATAACTGAATAAATTTTGATTGAATTATAAGAGCATAGCATTAGCTATGAAACAGAAATGCTTTTAGAAAAAAAGACAATAATGAAAAGAGGCAACAAGCTTTAGAAGTTAATTTCCAAATCAGTTTGGTAACAATTGTATAAAAGCAGTTGCTTCATTTGCAGAACTTTGAAATTACATTGTTCTGATGAACTTTGAAGTAAATTATCCAATCTGGAAAAATAATGAGTTCAGGAGAATAGTCCTTATATCTTAAAGTATTAATGTGATAGGCATGGTCTCATTGATTTAGAAAGTCATTTTGTAATGTTTTCAATCCAACCTTCCTATGATGCATATAGTTTATGCATACATTGTTATTTCGATTATTTATTTATGGTAAGCTGCTCCAATTATAGCAAATTGTAGCATCTGTGGTTTCATTTATGGTGCCGAAGGAAAGTGATTACTGTATTACGAGGCAGCCATACTCTAGAGTACAACAAAACATGAAATACAACTAGGTTAAGCACATTCTTATTTTCCAGCAATGTGGTTATCTCTGAGGAGCCACATCTTGTATTTACCAGATGTTCCACAATAACAGTAACTCTGGAGTTGCTTAGTTGTTATAACAAGAAGATTTTACTACACAGGAAAAGATTGGCATTTTCTCTGCTGGAAGAAAATGAAATTGGCAATTTAGAAAGGCAGTTTCAACTGAGCTATGTGGTTTACATTGATTAATCTAGCTCATTGGAATATTAGCTAGCCAATCAGAATTGATTTCTAGCCATTTTCTAATCTGTGCCATATGCCTAGGTCATAAAAAAGCATTTTCTTAAATTTCAGCTACTATGAAATCTACATTGGTAAAAACGCTGACCTTTTCTCTTAAACACTAAAAAAGCTGACAAAGTGAGTTTTATTATTTTGGGAAAGATTTTTATTCTGATCTGGAGTGCTTACAAAGTTAGGGATAATGATAACTGTAAAAAATGTTCGATTTTCTATCATGCTCCAAGTCATCCCTTGTTGTTTGGTGTAGGTTTGAAATAACACAGTTGTTCACTAGTATCATTATGAACTTTTACATCTGCCCATCATGAAAATCTGAATTCGTTTTCCCACCTAATAAAGGGAAAATAAATTGCAAATCAAGTGATCTAGAAATAAGTATATAATATAATATGACATGTAGAGAAAAACTATAGTAACAAAAAAGGGTTCTTATATTTCATTCTTTCAAAAGTACCTTTTTAACAAGGCTGTAATTCAATAATAGATATCTTACTACTTTGGGATGAAGTAAATTAGAAAGAGTCAGAAAAACTTTCCTTGGAAATATTAAGAGAAAATGCTTCTACAGATTCATATATGTTATAACCAGCTGTTTTGTAAACATTGACATTTATATAAATTACAAAGTATATTGTGTGCATTGATCCATGAGAAATACCTCTGGATAGAGCTCATTAAAATAAAAAATAGAAATGCATGTAATTCATTATAATTATGATTGATGTACCCATTTCCTTATTCACCAAAATACAAAGGGAAACAAATGTCTATTGACAAGGAAATAATTGGACTTTTTTCATACCATGAAATCTATCTATCTATCTATCTATCTATAGATATCTATAGATAGTTAAAATCATACCGCATGAACTGGAGATATTTGTCTAACGTATTTTACACAAAACTCAGATAAGTGAATGTAACAATATAATATAATTATGGTTTTAAATGCTATTGTGATAAATAAGATAAAAACAGAAAGAGATAAGATATTATAAAAGCATCAAAATCTAGGTCATACGTGTAAGAGACTTGATGGTTGAAGTGAAAGCATATTTGGGGGAAAAGGGGAAAGAAATAAAACTAAAACAATGAAAAAATGACAAACATTTAAAATCATGATGAGATCACTTGTACATACTCTTTACATGAGAAAAATAAATATCAGCACATATTTATATACCAGTAAATATATATTTATAATATATATAATAAGTAAATATAAGTATATACCAGTAAATAAATAAGAAAACAGTTGCACAATATTGAAGAATTGAATTTTCCATTTACTATTCTCTGTAATATAGTTTCTTCTTTTCCATTAGTGACATTCACTAAATCTGGATCATTTCTTTTTGTGTACATTCACAATTTTTATTTATAAATTTGGATATTCTTTACTCTTTTCTTTTACTTCAGTATAATATCCCAAAGTGGAGCCAAAATTGGTTTTATTTATACACTGTGTACTTAATTAGAATTTACTTTGTAGATATTTTACAGAGTAAAAGAAGATGTGGCAATTTTACATATTATTAATGGAAGGCAAATAATTGATAATATCATGTCACAAGGAAAGGGAGAAGTTGGAGAATCAGATAAAAACTTTTGAAAGGATTTATGAGAAAACTCAGAACTGTGTGGTAGAATAGAATTTTTTTTTTTTTTTTTTTTTTTTTGTACTGGGGATTGAACTCAGGTCCTTGCGCTTGCAAGGCAGGCCACTGAACAGCTGAGCTAAGTCCTCGGCCCTGAATAGAAATTTAAAACAGATCATCTCAAGGCAGTGGGGGTAGTCACATATAAAAACACTTTGGAAAGAATGTTAGATGAAGAAAAAAAATACCCCTCAAAATTTGACATCATAGACACAATTAAAGATAAACAAAAATATTTTTGACAAAAACTCAATGTTGGAAAAGCTAGATTGCAAGTTATTTAACCCTACTACTACCCAAATATCTAATTAAGAAGGTGGTTGATACAATTTTGAAAATACAAAATAAAATACATACATTTGGGAATAAAGTGAATCTTTTCTTATCTGTTTGTCTATTTGCCTGTCTATATTGGAAGTGATGGTACAGGACTGAAGTTATCTCAATTTTTTTTCTCTCATTGGGTTTACTGGTACATTTTAGGTATACAGTACAGTTACATTCATTATTGATCTAATACTTCAATTTTTTTTCTCTCATTGGGTTTACTGGTACATTTTAGGTATACAGTACAGTTACATTCATTATTGGGATCTAATACCTTTACATGACAGGTCTTGGTTCTCATTTTTTCCCCTTGTCCCTGCCCTCCCTTCACCCCCTCCTCCCCTCCCCATTTACAAACACTTTATTTCCATTTTTTCATTTTCTCATATTTTTTCTTTCTCTTATTACCTTTCCTCCACCCTTCCCACTTTCCCTACACCTTTAGCCCTTTTCTTCCTATTTCACATTGTCAATTATGTCATTAGGATCTTATGCACTATTATATTGTAGTGAGGGACCTAAATGCCCCACTATCAGAATTAGATCATCTAGGCAAAAAATCAATTTTTATTGTTATTAATACCTGTTTGCATAACATAATGAATATATTCATCATGGGGAGTTGAAGTTATCATTCAATATTGTCTTCTGTGCTGACACCTGAAAGCTGCAGAGCCCGTGTACCGGAAGTGCAAGCTCCCTTCTCCTGAAATCTCATGGACAAGGACTTGTAGGCAAACAGATCTCTTTATAATGGGAAAGGTCACAGGGCCTGCACATTGTGAGGTAGTAAGTTCCAGCTCCTTCTCAACCACCTGAATTATTTTATTTTATTCATTAAGTTTATTGGTACCTTTTAGGTATGCAATATGACAGCATTCATCATTGGGGATTTGTACTTTTACATGATCTATCTTGGTTCTTGTTGTTTGTTTTTTTCCCCACTCCCCTGCCCTCCCTTCAGCCCCTCTACCCCTCCCTATTACAAAGACCTTGTTTCCATTTTCTCCTTCTCTCATATTTATTTCTTTCCTTTCCTTCCTTTCTTGTACCCCTCACTTCCACTTCCACTTTGAACCTTTTCTTCCTATTTCAAATTATCTATTGCACATTTAAATCCTCATTTGCACTTTCAGCTTCTCACACCGGAGACACTATTCTGTGTTTTAGCCAGTTGAATTCTTGAAAGGAGTCAATCATGTCATCTTGAAGGAATGACTTACTTCTAACTACTCTAAATCTCCTACCTGTAAACTCTATCTCTAAATGCCTTTCCCATGTGGTCCTGCATAGCATGCAGTGTCCTCTTTCACCTCCTCTAACCTCAGAACAAAAATAAATCCCGCATCAATAAGGATGATGAAAACACAAGTTATAACCAATTAAAGTATTGTTTATTTTATGACAAGGTAAATATACTTTGTTTATTTGCAAGAATTATATATATCATACATTTTTTAAATTAGGATATTGATTTATCTATGAGAGAAAAATATCCTTTACTTTCTGTTTTCCATATGAAGAGCTGAGTAATAAAAAGTGTGTTTTTCCTAATAGCCAGAGTAGCCAGAGTTTTTTAGGGTAATACGAAGTCCTACAATTAAGAAAATGGAAATGAAGTCTTTGTAAATAGGTAAGGGTGGAGGGAGGAAGGGAAGCTAGGGGAAGGGGGAAAATAAAAACTAAGACCTGTCATGTAAAGGTACAAGATACCAATGATGAATGTAACTGTATTGTATATCTAAAATGTACCAATAAAGCTTCAGTTTATAATGAAAAAGTTCTCCTACATTTTTAATTAAATTATATTTTAGTGTCTGAACTAGTCAGGTCAAAATTCCATAAATTATCATTTCAGATGGTTGCCTGTTTAAAATAAGGTTATATATAACATATTTGTTTTTATTATGTTTTAACAAAAATCATAAAAGTTGAATTTTATCCCAAAGTATTGAAATATTTCAGTTTTGAATGAAATGGAAACAAAATGAATTATGGGATAAAAACTAATGCCATACCTTTTCAACTTTATTCAAAGACAAAATATCTCATTTTATCAGGGTCCAGTTCAGGAGATATGGAGGAACAAGGACAGAGCGAGTAAAGGAGATACCATCTTTTTGAAATTTTATTCATGAATGTCAAAAATCAAAAGTACTAAAACAGTCACAGAGATTTCTTTTTAATATAAGATATCCTGTTTGTGAGTGCCACTAAAAATATGTTCCCAACCCTAAGTAAGGGTATTTTATGAAGACTACAGAATTGATTTACTCTTTGCCATTGATCTTTCTGTCAGTCAATCCTTGCGCTAAACACTGAGGAAACAGCTCTTACAAGACAAATCAGTAGTGACTAAATCGATAAATAAATTGTGGTTGTACAGGTATGACCTGTAGGTAGAGTTGCCCAGGGAGCAAGAGAAAGTGATTAATATGGTTTACATTAGCATCCGATTTAAAAGACAGAGGTTTGAATAAAAGCATGCCCACAAGAATAAGAATAGACAGGTGTTCCAGAGACAAATCTCACAGAGTCTGTGTATTTAAGAATTTAGATGAAGGCCAGAATTTACTAATATTCTTGTAGCAATCATATTTAGAAAGAAATAAAATATTGAAATATTGCGGAAATCTAATTGATAGGTACCAGACAACAGACATTATATTTCAAACCCAGAGCTGCAAAAATCAATTTGCTATATACATCTGCAAGCAAGTCTGTCAAAGAATTACTTATTGTATGATATACCACCATATACTGACCATAGAACCTATGGAATAATAGGTACTTGTTCAGCCTTTAATGTGAAAATGGCACACATTCACATATTATAATAAATTAAGACATCCCAATGTGCATTACATTCCGGATAAGTATATCTGAATACTGTCAAGAGATCAGATGACTTTAACTATAAGAAAATCTGAGTGAGGTAGGAAGAAAAGGGCTAAAGGTGTAGGGAAAGTGGAAAGGGAAGGGGAAAGGTAATAAGGGAAAAATATGAGAAAAGGAAAAAATGGAAATAAAGTGTTTGTAAAAAATAATATTAATAGTGCTAATTTCATGATTTCTAGAACATGGAATGATGAACTAGTCTTTTTTTTCACGAATGATTATAAGTCGCCCTTTATTTACACACATGGAGTTAATAGCTTTTCTAAACAGACAAAAGCTTGGAATAAAATTATTTTACAGGTAAAATCCACCAAACACTTTTGGGGGAAAAAAACTACCACTTGCAGAAATATTTGCTTACAGAAACTCTTGCACAAAATAGAAGAAACATTTCCTAGTTCATATGAGGCCAGCATTACTTAATATCCCTGGTGCAAAAATGTCATACACACACACACACACACACACACACACACACACACACACACTCCTGATCCATAAACCATTTACAGTAGAGGTGCTGATGTAAGAGTAGGGAATAACTATAAATATCAATTTGCTTATGTAACTTACACATGACCTTTGCTGTTCGTGCCAATTACCTTTCCCATAGATTACAGCTGGACCAGCCCAAACTTATGACCACAGTGTTTAAAAGAGCACAGTTCATTATAGGCAGCTCTGGATTCAGGAACATTTGATATCCACTTGTCATGTTCTCCATTCCAACCAGACCCCAGTGCCATAGGAGTAGTATGTTTCATTGTGTTTCATTTTAAGCCTTGTCCCACATGTTCTATATGTCTTGTAGTATTCATTATTATTTTACTATTGTGATTTGCCATAAACTCTATAGGCATATTGTCATAAACACTAGAAGGTATCTTCTAATACTTGAAACTGTCAGGTTGAAGTTCAAATGGTATGGTCACTTGTATCACAATATGGATTTGCTCCAGGGCCCCTTTCCTGTAGTTAGTAAAATTCGGAGTTGGTAATTTTTCTTGTCATTTTGTAAGTAGGTCAGAATAGCTTTCCCATATATGGATCGTGCTGACGCTAGAAGTCAAAGAGGACTTCTAAATTTTCTTCTATACTCAAGACAGGTATAATAATTTCTTCATTTTATTATAATAGAATTATCTTAAACAATCACTTGAAATTTTAGTGCATAGTTCTATAATTTTTAGCATTTGTGTAAAAAATACCAAAATCAAAATACAGGATGATTTCATCAGTCAGTCAAATCTCTCTCATTCCATTACTATACTTTTCCTCCGAATCACAATCCCTGACCTGTTTTCTATCATTATAATTTGGTCTGCCTAAGTATGTCATACAAAAGAAACCATACAGTATGTACTCTTTTGAAATAGGTTTTTTTTTTACTCAGTATAATGCATGTGACATTAATCTAAAATATTGCCTGCTGCAATAGATTTTCCTATATGACTATACTGTACCACTAGTTAGCTAGTTAGTATATTTGTATAATTTTCAGAGTAATCTTTACAATTATAAAGAATGCTGAAGTCCATATTTGTATACAGGTAGAAAAGTAATTCTGTAAATATCCAGGTGTAGGTATGCTGTATCATACAATGAACATAAGACACTTAAATCATTTTCAGAATAATTTTCCCAATTGCATGTATGGCATTCCAGTTATATGTCCTCACAATGATTTCCATTGTTCCTTACTGAAAGTGAATGCTTGACATGAAATAAACTAGTAACCACTAAAATTTCACTGATACAGAAGCTTCTTGAAATTTCTTATCTTTATTTCCTATTCAACAGAACATTTCTTTTTATAATCCTTCCAGTGAACTTTTCACTTCTGCTCACTGCCATTTATCATGGAGACGCAAGGATAACCAAGTGGTATACAGTACTGAAGATGATATTTTGTAAAAGATAGGGCAGTTAACATGAATCTAGAGCAAAACCATAATAAATGCTGTTACCTGCCATTTGTTAATACAAACTGCTTCTGGATTTTCTTCCTGATGGCCAATTACAGAAGACATTAGTTTTAAAATGAATTATGGTTTATTTTCTTTTAGAGAAAATATGTCACTGCAACTGCAATTGCAACTACCATTTGGCTGATTTTCTGAAAACCTCTCTCATCTTCCACTTTCCATCTTGTTTTGTGCAGAGATTGGCAGGGATTATTTGAGGTCATGATGGAGAACATGTACCTTACCTCATGCAGGTGCACAGGATATAACGACAAGATATAATCCCAGGTACATAATGATGGTGAAAATCCTCCTTCCTGCACAGGGTATTGCTTTGGTTTCAATATCCTAAGCAGGGTGAAAAGAAATATCATAAATTTCCATGCTGATCCTTTCCTACTTCAAGGATAATCTATAGGCCAAATGATCCATTTGGGAATTCTGGCAACTCCCTACTCTGCTTGTTACATTTACGTTATGGGAATAAGAAATTGAGTACCGGAGGACTGTGAGTCACAGAGACTATATGTACTCAAAGCAACTTATGTCTCCAATGCAACACAGAAATCTGATATATTTATATTAAGAAGTGAGTGCATAATAGATGTGTGCTACTCAGTGACATGTGTCACACTGTAACACACTATGAAAGTCTCAGATTCTTATTAAAAAGCTTCAATGGCAATGTGATAACAAGGATAACTCCTCATTTACATGAAGTCGTTTTCTTTTTGTGCTCTTAGTTGTTAAACTCTTCCAATTATGTTCTTCAGCTTACTTTTAATCATTGTTAGCATTTCATGCTGAAATTTTAGGTTTATGTTTCAATTAGTTGTTTTTCACTCCATATTTTCTATATATTTTCACATTATAGTCTTCACTTCCACTTTAAGTATATTTCAAAACCATGAGTAATCAAAATTTAAAGGCTGCTACTGTGACTGGTGTAAGTATGAGAGCACGCAGATGGTCTGTTAACAGAGAAAAAACTCCTCACTGAAACTGTAAATGCTAACTTTCAACCAGGGAATCTTTCTCTCTGTAACATAAGTTCACTGCCAGCAAGTTGTGTATGTGTAAAACACACTTGCTGCTATAAATGTAAATCAGAGATTTTTAACAGGATGTTAATATCCAAAATATAGTTGCACATCTCATCTCCACTAAGGTGATCTCAAAGTTTCTATTTGACTTTAAAATACATTTTATAAAAATCAATGTATTAAACAACATGAGCCAAGTCACACAGTCCCGATTTTTGCAAATGTTCTCAAGAAATCTTCAGGAAAATATAGCACATTTGATTTTTACTTCTAAAGTGAAGATAACTAGAGACTGAATTCAATGTCATACTGAGTAGCTAATGTATATGACCCTAGAAAAAGGTTTTAATCTTACTTAAATAAATGTTCACTGTATATATAGGCAGTCATAAGACTGAAGTTCTATTATTTTAAATAATTTTGACAAAGCATATGAAAAGAACAATTTTCTTGTTAGTCCATTTGGCCTCAATTGCCTTTCTTTTCAATAATAAACTCACGTATCACAACAGTAAGTGAGCTTTGTAGGAGAAAATATTACTTCAAATAATGCATATTTATTCTTTAAAATTTAATCTACCACTACCTTAATTTTGCATTTTTAATAAAACAGAAATAAGAAAAAGGATAAGTTTAGAATTGAGATGTGAAGGAGAAAATGTTTTGATGTATATAGTAATACAGAAATGAAAGTCAATGCCAATAAAATTGTCAAGTACTTTATAGAATTAGAAATGATAAACTATTTTATAAAATTTTTATTTTTACATATATACCATATATGATATTTAATTCTGTTACCTAGCATATGGTATCTATCAGATGGCCTTCCTTTTTTGTTTGTTTGTTTGTTTTTGATTTTTGGTATTGAGGATCGAACTTGAGTCCTTGTGCTTGAAAGGCAGGTAGCAGCACCACTGAGCTAAGTCCTGGCCCAGGTGGCCTTCTTAAGTAGCTAAGAGCCATGACATTTTACCAACCCAAATTACATTTTAATTATCATGGCTTGGTTTCACATAGTTCTACATCAACTGTGTGATTATAAGAACAATGCATAATTCCCACTAAGTTACTGTCCTCAGAAGAGCAGAATAGTATTTCAACTATGATTTTTTTCAATGGCATTTGTACAATGGGATGGCTTTCTGATAGAGCAAACTTGTAAAGCCATTCTAAAACTGACTTTCAAGGCAGAAACAAAAACCCGTTTTTATTCTTTTTCTGTTCATTTGATCGTTGCTTCTGGTGACAGCCCTGAGATATTTTTGATTCTTCGTTAAGTAGAATCAACTCAATTCTTACATAGCTTTTAACTCTCTCAGATAAAATAATACACTCATGTGTTTGCAGATATATTTTAGATATTGAGACAAAATATAAAAGCCAATAGTACCCAAATAGGTATTAAAGAAGAGAAAAGAAATTCCTGGTTTTTTCTGTTAAGAGACATTGACTTTTAGTTGGGGACAGTATTTACTGTGTAAATGAATAAAACATTTTAAATTTAGAAAAACAAGAGTTTTTATCTTTTGCTTTTGTTCACATGCTATTAGGATTGAAGGTTTCCAATAAAGCAGGTTTAAATTTCTTGAAGGGTTAAGCTTGTTTTATTTGTCAAGTCAAATGACTTCTGAGGAGGGACATTAACACAAATCATATTTTCAAAATTGTAAATAAGACATTCTTATTAACAAATACATTCTTTGAAGAGTGAAATTTTCAACCTTGATTTAAGTATGACCACCTTAGAAAAACAACTACAAAAGGATAACAATGCGTAAAGAGCTAAAAATGTATCAGTTAACCATAAAAATAAATTATGGTTTCATTTTTGAGGAGTTTTACAGACCTTGCTAAGTGATACTTAATTTAATCATATATATTTTTTCTAATAAAATATATCAGTAAGCATCTGTACAGATACATACACCCATTATTTTTCTAAATGTTATTTTCACTATTGTCTTCTCCTAGAGTTTTCTTATCACCCATAACCATCTTCACATTAAATTTTAAACCCTGTGTTTGTATTCAATTATCACCATGTTCTCTAGCATTTCTTACTACTTTCCAAGCTTCCTAACTTTGCTTAACTGCATAATTTTCTCTTTCTTACTATTTTGCACCCTTAAGCTAAAATCACACATTCTTTTTTTTTTTTTCTTTTCTTTTTTTTTTATT
>NW_022900918.1:3262193-3289787 GCF_012274545.1 Fukomys damarensis
CAGGCCGGGGGCCGGGAGCTCCCGCGCAGGCCGGGAGCTCGCGCGCACGCCGCCGGGTGATCGCAGACAGGCAGGCCAATCACACATTCTTTATAATTGTTCTATTTCATATTTTAGCTTTCCCATTTCTGTACATTGTTCACCACATTCTTTTCATTGTAATTATCCATTTGCTTTGCCACCTACTAGTCTTGTGAAAAGATTTAGGTTGTGGTGTCCTACATTTTTAGAAAACTTTTTCCAATCATCAATTCCTCCAGTGATTAGTACAAAACACTTAGCAACAACTTTTTCTGCTTTTTTTTTTTTTTTTTGAATCCTGAAAATGAATTACTTTTGGCTCTTTGGTACGATTTTCTGGTTTCCAGCTAGTTCTTTTATGAATCAGGCCTGCTATTCACATACTCTATTAAATAGCTAGTTCAAAACTTATCACATAATTAAAAGGTGAAATGTAATCTTAGAGGGAAATAATGATTCCAAAGAATATAGTATGATCCAAGTAGAAATTAAAAAAGGAAATTATAGAGTCAGCAGTGTTATGTTCATATTTTAGAAGACACTACTGTTTCCTATTTTTTAAAGGGGATATCTATCTTCTACCACAGTAATGGAAGGTTATTTCTTTAACAAATTATTTATCTATATAAGTAATTCGCATAGTGTGCTATATTTTAGGGTGTACTTTTTTTTTTTCAAACTATGGCCTTTCTTTTAAAAGTCAGTCTTTACCACAAAAATGTTGCTGAAAACAACCAGTCTTTGAAAGGAGAAAGTATGGTTTGTTGGTTGCACAATGACAGAACTTACAGATAGAATTGTGGGCCCAAAGGAGGAACAATAACTCAGTAAACTCCAAAGGTTATTGTGTGTGTTTGCATGTGTGTGTGTTTGTGTGTGTGTGTCAGAGAGAGAGAGAGAAAGAGAGAGAGAGAAGTGTGTTCTCATATGCACACGTACTATAAGTGAATACTAGTTATGAAAGGACTTAAAAATTGTTTTAACTAAAATTACACTAGCAACTGAATGTAAGTAATAATATAATGATGAACACATGATATTAATTTATACTTTGAGGTTAATATATCTATGGATACTGAAGACTGTATAAAAATACAACAAAAATAAAGAGAGGAGAAATTTATCATTTGAATCCTAATTTGAAAAAAATTCAAATGTATTTTATTGTATTCATTTTCCTTAATTTTGAAGAATATATAAAAGTGACATTAAAACTTTTAATAAATACATTTGTGCATCATTAATAACAAAGCATGATAAAGTACATGAAATCTACTAGATGAACACAAAGAGGCAAAATGCACTGAAAGCAGCAGTTTGGAAAAATAGGTTAGGGATATGTGTTTTCTAATGACACTGATGTTTCGTCACTTGCTAATTTTAATTTAAACATTATTACATCCCTATAAATTCATATTAGTAATTATTCTTTAAAATGATGGTTAAAACATACAACTTAACTTACACCACTCTTACAAGTATTGTGTTTTTGTTACAATAAATGAGAAATATTTAGCCTAATACCTAGTACCCTGATAAGAACTGAATAAAGACAAAAACTATTTTGTTATTAATATTTCCAGGACTTTCTTTATAATGTCAATCAAAATTATAGCTATGTTAGAAAATTATAATAAGACACTTGGAATACTTTCAAAGAAAGGGTTTAAAGAGGAAAGAGGAGAAGCATGTCACATTGTAAGGTCTTTTAACTCAGGGCAGTGCCTTTGTTTTGTCCAGCAGCTGATTGAATCTAACACAAAGCCTAACGTGCAGTAAGTGCTACATCTTTCTTGTGGGATGAATGAACTCTTTCACATAAAAACCAACCCAATTTATAAAGAAATATGCTTAATAGAGTATGCTTTGAATAATAGCTTATCTGAAACAATGCAGTACAATAGAACAATACATATTTTAAAAGACATAAAATTTTATTGAAAACTGAGAATTAAGAGGGGTTGAGCTAATTTTAATGGATAAAATATGCTGTTCAACTGAGATTTTACCCTTTCTTAAAATCCAAGAGTAAAAATTATGCTTTTTCTAAGTTTCTAAGTTTCTAAAGTGTAGGTAGGAAATCATGGAAACTTAACCAGCAAAGTTGGTAGCAGGTAAAAAGAATTATGCTTTTTATTCAACCATAACTTACCACGAATGAACACTGATACACATTCACAATTCTAAATATATAGAGAGTAATATTAAAAAAGGATGGAAAACATTTTCAAATATATAACTATGATTAATATTACCATTGAATAGCTGTGTTAATCTTCAAATTTCACTAGTTGTATGTGTTTATGTGGTCTATTTTTGTCATTAATAGAGTATTGGAGTGTGTTTCTATTTTATTCTTTGATTGTATTTATTTATTTATTTATTTATTTATTTGCAAATAATTTGCACCCATTCTTTTAAAAATGTTTGGTGAAATCTGTTAATGAAATCCACTGGTCCTTTTTTATGTGGGAAGTTTCAAGGTGACCAATTTAATATCTATTTTTTTATGAGTCTACTTACATTTTCCATTTATTTTTAAACCGTACTTTGGGTTGCTTGTGCAACTAGCATCATTAGAAAAAATGGATCTGAGGAAATCATTGGCTTCCATATATTTAATTTTAAACAACATCCTGCAACCTTTCCTCCTTCTATTTCCTAACAAAGATAGAAAATCATATAACAAAAAACAACATAAATCTCTATTCCTCTAAGAGAGAACGCATGCCTGGGATTTACTGACCTTCGATCATATTCACCCTACTCAAACCTCATAAAGGTTCATAAATATGTACTACACATCATACATTAATTAAGAGCAGAGTGAATTGTGAATTCTGGGACAAGCATCCAATGCTGAAAGCCTCTGAGATAACACAGCATCGTCTCAATCATTCCTGTGAATGAGGGGAGACATCTGGCCTGAGGTGAACATCCTTTAAATTTCAAAAGCTGGTTGATCTGGTGCTGCTGCCACTACTATGTGCTGTGATCTGTGTAGTCGTGGTTCTTTTCTGTCGTGCTAGTACTGCTTTTTTTGCTATCTGTGTCCTGTCTTTTGTCTTCATGAATTTGCCCTGAGCACAGCTCTCTATGATCTTAAATAATGTAGCTGCTTGCCACTGGCTACCAGGTGAGCACTCAGCAATTATTTCTTCACGTTCACAAGAGACTGGACAACACCTCTCCCTTGTGAAGCAACACTACTTACTATAATAGAATATCATAGATATTTAGAATATCATAGAATATCTCTTAAGTAGTACAAATTTATTTCTTCACAGTTCTGGAGAGCAGAAAGTCTAAGATCAAGGCATTCAAGAGCCAGAGTTCGGTGAAGAGACTATTCCTAGTTTACAGGAGATCATTGTGTCATTGTTTATCCCAGAGTAAGATGAGAAACAGAGAGAGAGAGAGACAAATGAAATTCCATAGGGTACGTAACCTGTGGAGAAGACCATGTGGTAAGAAACTGCTTTGTTAGCCAACAGCCAGATGAAGGTTGCAGCTGACTCTGTCCTTATGAGTGTGCTTGGGAGTAGCTATTTCTCTACCACAGTCTCCAAAAGACTGTAATTTCTGGAAATACTTTTTTGCAATTTTATTAAAGAACCTGGATTAAATTTAAACAATTAAACTGTTTCCATGTCCTGACATACAGAAGCTGCATTTGCCTTCAGATGATCTTTTAAAGTAAAACTTTATGTACAATACATAAAAATTAACCTAGTTTATTAAATGAATTACTAAGTCTCAGTTCCAGCTTCTGAAAAACCCTTTGAAATGACAAAGAATAAGACCAAATGACATCTCAGAGTAACCAGAAGCCATGGTTCTGCTTATGCATTTCTTTCTCTGTAACACAGGAAGCCAGAATATTCATTATCCATGACACATGTACTAAAGTGATAGTTTTTATTTGTAAATACTTCAACATATTTCTAACTTGCCATCGAAGGATCTGCTCAGTGCCAACAAATCTGTTCAGGAGGGATTTTTGAAAAGGAAAGATTCAAACATAAAGTAAATTGTATAGTAATAATACATGACTTACTTGTATATGGTGACACATGCCTGTAGTCACAGCACTGGGGAGGCTGAGGTGGGAGGATTGCAGCAAATTTAAGACAAGCCTTGGCAACTTAGTGAGTAAAAGCAACAAAAAATAACATTACTGAGTTATATATACACAAATGTATACATAAAAATGGACAGTCCTGGAGTTATCCTGGTCCAACTTAAAACATTTCATCATATTGATGATATCAAAAACATATACATTTAGTAGAGACTATTTAAACTATGATCATTTTATGTGCTCTTGTTATCCAACAGAATTATCCCATGCTGGGCACCGGTGACCCTTCCTTTTACCACATGCTTATGATGGTCACAATCAATTCTCTACAATGTACTGAGTTAGTAACTCACAATGTACAGCATTTTCAACTTACAGTATTTCTAATTTATAATGGAATTATATGGATATGATGAGTTTAAGTGCAGGAGCATTTCTATGTGAACAGAAATGTGTGTATTTGTGCATGTGTGACAAATAGATACATTATTGAAGAGAAGAAATAAAGTTTAAGTACTTTTAAGATGAAAATAATAGCATATTTGAAAACAGTGCAGGCACTATGACAGAATGGGGAAATGTCTGTACATTGCACCCATGTTCTTTTTGCTAACACTATATAAATCCACCAATGCTGCAGACTCCCGTTATCAAGAAAAAGCACTATTTGATAAAACATATCTGTAAACTTCAAATGCATGCAAACAGATCGCATTTTAACCTGGCACACTAATGGGCAACCTGACAGATATTGGGGGCATACATCCTAAATCTGTAAATTTGTGTGTGAGGGGCTTGCTATTCAGTTTAGGCTTGGCTTGAACTCACTATATAGCCAAGGCTGGGCTCTAACTTGAGGTGATCCTCCTGCCTCAGTCTTCTAAGAGCTGCGACTATAGGCAGCACAACTGTTCAGCGAGATCCTCTGTTTTAAAGGTACCCTAGCGGCCACATAGTTTCAACTGCCTGCTTTTTTCTTATTATGCTTTTCTTTGATCGACTTAATAAATCTGTCTGTGCCTCACACTAATGAATCCTGAAATACTTTTCTGTGACAGGTTGGCAAATCTTCTTTGTTGGCTGTGGGCTGTGAGCTGTGGTCTTGCCTCTTCTTTGAGAACCTTCTTAGGCTGAATCCTCTGGTGACTGACTACCTTCACTACCTAATGGCCAAGGGACTGGAATTAGGGAAATTCTGAGAACACCAAAGGGAAATAATTAGAGCTCTCAGGGAAAAGCCACATGTGTCTTTTATAAACAAGGTGATAGAAATGTTCAGAGAAGATTTTATGCAAATCAAACTTTCTTATTATGGACTATAATTTCAGATGGAAATAGAAAACAGACACAAAAAGAGACATGAAAATTTATATTAGGTGCATTTTTAATTGATTAAGTTTATTGGCACATTTTAGAAAAACAATGATCACATTCATCATAGGGAATTTTTATTTGTACATTTTGATTCTTTTTTTTCCAGTTGCCCTCCTCTCCCTTCAAAATCATTTTATTTTACCATATCCCCTTCTTTTCCCATTTCTTTTATTTTCCCTTCCTTCCTTTCCCCCTTCTCCCTCCTTTCCCATTTGAACATTTTCTTCTATTTCACAAGATCTATTATACAATGCCTATTATGTATTTTGTTCCTTATTTACAGTTTGGGTTTCTCACAACCAGAGAAACAATGCAATATTTACATGTGTCTAATTTAATTCACTTAAGAATATAGTTTCAAGGTGGATCCATTTACCGAGAAATGTCTCGTTTAGCCTTCTTTAAGGCAGAGTAGTAATCCATTATATATATTTTTTAAACTACATACCTTCTTTATCCATCCATGGGTGGATGGGTATTTGGGTATTTCCAAGATTTAGCTATTGCAAACTGGCTCCAATAAACAGCAGTGTGCATATATCAATGTACTGACATGATTTTAAGTATATAGGGAACATACCCAAAAGGGAAATAGATGGTTCAAATGGAATCTCTAGTTTTAGTTTTTTGAGGAATCTCCACACTGATTTCCACAGTGGCTGCAACAGTCTGCATTCTATCTTGTGGGCAAGTAGGAATGAGGCTGTGGTTTCTGATTAGACATAATGTGATAGGAAAACGTGTATTTCTGAGGCATACAGGTGCAGGCAGCACCATGGGATTTGCCACTATATTGTAAACAAGAAAAATCTTCTCTTGATCCATTTCTGTGGGTAATGGAAGGACTGTGTAGAAGTAGATTAAGCCCACTGCTTGAAATTCATTCCTGAACCTCTAGGGCATGCGCTTTAGGAGCTACCTTGTTCTAAGTACGTGGGAATGCCTCTTGAAGCATGTTTCTGAGGGCAGGAAAACAAGAAAGACAAATATGCCTTTTTCATTCATAAAAACATTAAGTTTTCCTATGCAATATAAAATATTTTCCTTTAAAATTCCAGTAAGATAAAAAACACCACAAAGGAAAGCATATGATTCTCAACAAGTTTTTATAAAAGAGGAGCAATAACCTGCCTGTCATGTTTTTAATGGCACAGGCATTTGAATTTTACCCACCTAAATGATCCCAGCAAGCTGATAAATTCCATATTTAACCTCACTTCAAGATTTTGTGTCTAATATTATTGTTATTTATAGCACTGGTACAATTGCAAGTAAACTGATTAGGGTAATTTTATGTTACTAGTGTGGCTTGAAAATGTAAAATCTGAAAATGTAGATTATATAGTTAGCAAGTATTTCCACAATGACCATTGCAAGTAAAGTAGCAGGTACTGAATAGTGTAAGATCAAATGTGTTTTCTAACAGTAGCTATAACAATAAAAAAATCTACAAAGCAAAAAAACAATTAGCACATTGAAACTAACACTGCATTAAATATTTTAAAGGTTCTAAAATAGGAATTGTATTCCTGAAACTCAGATTAGTATTAATGTCATTTTCTTTGTGAGAATATTCTTATTTCCTGAATATTAAAGTATTTTATTTATGATATTATTATTTCTAGGATCATTGACTGTATGCATTTTTCTACTTTGTCCAAGCAGACAAAATAAGAGCAGTTGCAATCCTGATTCTGTGTAATCATTCAAAAATATGATCAGTAATATTTGACTTTTAAATTTTTAAGTATTTAGCCTTATAAATTTCAAGAAAAAAATGAAGCAGTTAGATCCAGCTTTGATAAAGACCACCAGTTATGAAAATATTGACTAAAAATTACTTTGTTACCTACACTATATATTCTATCTCATTTAATCTTTAACTCAAACACTGTTATTATTAATAATAAGAAAGAAAACAAGTCACATTAAAAGATTAATAAGCTTCTCAAGGTAGTAAGAAAACAGTATGTGACATATAATATTACACAGCACTATGATTGACCTAACTATGGTGAGTACATGTTTCATCAAACATTATTCTAAATATTTCTGTGCAACTGTTTTTAACAAAATTAACTTTTAAACCAATGCACTATGAATAAGGCAGATCATCCTTCATAACTTAGGTGGGCTTAATGAACTCAGTAACCTGCAAAGAACAAAAGACTGACATTTGTTGAGAAAGAAAAGATGTAACCTTTGGATGGATTTCATTCTTGAAATATAAAACTGGATTTTTCCTGGGTCCCCTGTCTCTTGGCTTTTGCTGCACACTCTGGATTTTCCAACTTTCATGACTTTATGAATGAGCTCTTTAAGTTTATCTCACTCTGCATCAGTACAAATCTTATATTTTCTGTGGACAACTCAGACTAATACAGAATGCTTCAAGGATATAAACCATAATGATCTGATCTTAAAGCCTCAAGTATTCCCAACACTCCATGTATCTTGCAAAATATAAACTTCAGAGAAAATTTCAGAACCCCATATCAGTTTTTTTAAGTATGGCATCATCTTGTAAAGGTACAAGATCCCAATGATAAATGTAACTGTATTGTTTGCTTTGAATGTACCAATAAACAATGAAAAAAATCATATAGCATGTGTGTCTTAATTAAGATTTTAGAAAATTTGTCAGAGACTAGGCTGAGGAACAAAAACTCTGAATTCATATAAAGGAGGAGTGGCAGCACTGTACAGAAGTAAGGAGAACAGAATCATGTACGAGAGGTCCAAGGTTCCAGTACCTGCTGTACCGCCTACTTGGGAGAATTTGGGCAAGGTATGTGACCTTAAAAGGAAAACTGTAGTGCTCCATATCCTCTTGGATCCAGGTCTCTTTAACTATTGATATCGATCCACCCCTTACCTTTGAGTTATTTGCTTGAAACTGCTGTACCAGTGACTCTATTCACAGCCCTCATGTGAGACTGAAGCAATTTTGCCCTGTATGTAGAAACCAGCATGTACCTAAAAAATTAAAATTATCTAGACTCAGTTGTATTGTAAGCCAATGATTGGTGCAGTACAGTAAAAGTTGAACTTGTTTGCTTTTGGGACAAAATATAAGACATAACTTTTATTCCAAAAATTCCCTCTGGGATGATGCTATAGTGAGCTAGAAATTATCTATACTCAGTTTCTTCAATTTTACCAATCTAGCTCTTCTACTTTTTACTCATTTCACCTAGGAGCACTTTCTATATAAATAACTTTGTCAATAATCTTTATTCTATAGACTCCCTTTGGAGAAACTGTCCAAAGGCACCTAGTTATCTCATCTCTAAAATTATAACGAAGTCTGTGAGAGTGCTTTCAAAGACAAATAAATCACTGCATGGAAAACACATCTCAATACAACTAGTTATGCATTAAAGGCATATCAGTACATTATAAATAAAAGGGAAGCAAAATATGTTATATTTAATAAAGCAGATATTTGTTGAGTATTAGTACCGAATGTATAGCACACAAATTCTATATATTAAAAATAATACATAGGTTATTGCATATTTACTCTTCAATATTTTCAGTCTAACAAAACAATTAAACAAATAATAAAAATACAATATATATAGCATGACAGCACATAATGTTAGTAGTGTGAATAAGTAATATAAGAAAAGCCCCTTGAACATTTCATTCTGAACATCTTGTTCAGGAAATAGATCTGTTCGAAAGGATAAGGAGAGGAGTCGGGGATTTAGCTCAGTGGTGCCTCCACTTGCCGAGTTCAATCTTCAGTGCAAAAAAAAAAAAAAAAAGATGGGAAGAATTATACAACCAGAAATGTGGAGAAGATAATGGAACCGTGACAAAGTGACAACTGTTGAAAAATATTAAAGGGTTGCCAATTATTACAACTTTTACATATTTTTACAGAAGAATGTGTGTGTTTCTTTTAGTTTGTATGTGTGTGTGTTGGCATAAATATGCGTACGATTGCCCATCTCTGTGTGGTATGCATGTGCTCGTGTGCATGTTTCTGTGTTGAAGTGGGTTTGCAGGAGTAGGATTGCACTGAGGCTGCAGAGATGAGCAGATCTACAATGTCCTCAAGAGTTTATAGTTCATCCTGAAAGCACTGTCAAGGATTTTAGGAGGGAAATGGAAAGTTAGAATGGCAATACTGGCAGCAGCGTTCAGAATGGAATTGAGGGCAGTGATGGTAAATAGGCTTTCAACTTATATGTCAACTCTGATTAATTGGTGGTGGCTGCCTGGACACTTCTTGAGAAGGATTTTGAGATCTTGTCCAGGTTTAGTAAGAAAGAACACTATGATTGATTATCAAATATCTTCCATTTGTTTCTCTTGTCCTAATAACCTTTTCTTTATTGAATATGTCCTTTACAATGCCTGTCTGTTATAGATATCAGATATTGATCAGTTGATATCATAAAAGTACTAAAGATGGAAACTTTTCTTCTGTGAATGTTTCCAACCTTGAAAATATAGTAATGTTTTTATTTTTCTAGAATTATATGGGTTAACATAGACTTTAGCATGTAAACACATTAAAATTACTAATTGAATTATTTCAACCTATTTATAACCACAAAGGTCTTGCAATCGCTCCCCATTTCAGTATTGGAAAATAAGTGAAAACAAGAAGGAAATTCCAAGAATACATATGGTCTTTTTCAAAACTTTCCATTTCTTCCAGTTCAGTTAAATTGTGTTACTTCTAAGTGTTGTACATATTTCCATGCTGATTTATATTTAATTGTTTAAATATTGGAAAAGGTTATAGCATTAACCTTAAGAAGAATAACATTTATTGCAAAGAATATAGGATTTGGAGATAGAAAAGCCTACATTAAAATTCTTACCTTTTGCTTAGTAACAGTCAAATCTCTGACAAGTCCCTTGATATGTCTCCTCTCTTAACATGTAGAATTTATGTAGTAAAGATATTATGTGGGCCAAATTTGTACATATACAATTCATAAAATGCAAATGACTTTTGAAAAGCTTTGAAACATAGCTTCTATATCATATACCTTTTTACAAAATAACTAATTTATTTCTAAATTAATTATAGGATAGCAATGATAAGAAAAAGCAAATGCACACACATATTCAGTCTGTATACTAAAATCTTAGGCATTGGCATCATTAATTTAAGATTTTTTGGTTAACACTATAATAGGCCAATAGTTCTATGAGATGTTTATATCTGCTACATTTCTCATTAGAAAAAAAATATTTATCATATTTCCCAGCAAATTCACAAGGGAAATCACATGTGAATATTAAATATAAACTTAACTGTAAAACAATATTTATAGAACTATACTGAAATATTTTTATAGAACATAGTTAATGTGAATTGTAAATTAAAATGACTTCAAATACTTAACATTCCACAAAGTATACACATAAAAGTTCACAAACGAGAACAAATTTAGTAGGTCTTTCAACTTTTTTAAATATCTAATTACCAGATTTTTGTGAATACCATTATATATGGCAGCATATTAATTGTCAATTTTGTAATTCTACTGAATAAGATGATGAAGGAAATGAAACCGTTTATTTGACATGAATTAATAATTGGCATAATATTTAATGAAATATAAGAGAATTCTAAGTCCAAGTGGTGGATTTGAGACATGTTCAGCTTTTGCTAGTCCATCAGGTAGTGCATTAACATTACCCCACAGGCTAGAATTTTAAAACATGGAAAATAAAGCAAAACTTGTCAAGAGAATGGTTACTGCAGCAAAGAATTGGGGTAAAATATTGTCCTAAAAGTTAGTGACCTTGATTTAATGATAATTGTGTGGTAATTTTGAAAGAAATGAGCAGCATGTAAAATAATTTTTATACTACTGACCCTCATATATTATAAAAATTCAATTTATGCATTAAGTGTTTATTTTAATTTTAAAGACTATTATGTCAAATGGATCACCATTTAATACACCATTAGTGTACATCATTGCTCAGTTATATTAAAACCAAAATACCAGAGAAATTATCCATTTTATAAATTTTTGCTATATTTAGAATTAAAATCTGTCGGTTTTGTCATCTTTAGAAAATTTATGTCACACAATATCATCTTCTTTTCATTTAGAAGAAATATGGGGAAAGAAAATGTAGAATCCAGTCAGCATTGAGTTTCTTTATGTTTCACTCCAGTTTCCTGGGCATTACCAGTAGCTTTTATTTCACAGTTGTTTCTTGTTTAAGTCTCAAACAAGATGACAACAGCATGGGGCAAATCATTTTTAGCTTAATTTGAAATGCAGTTTTCAGGGTATTTTAACAGCAGCAATTCTCATATGAGCAAGTAAAGATCATAAATGTTATCTGTGTCTCTCCAGATAAACTACAAATAGAAAAACAAACACACAACAGAATTTGTAAAGTGATAAAGAAATTTGGAATGTTGAGTCATGCCTGTGTAGTTTAAATGTGAAAGCCTATGAAATTAGACGTATTCTCAGAAGAACAAGGTAAAAATAAGGATAGAAAAATATTTGCAGGTAAAAACTTATACAATTGAAATTTAATGTAACTTTATTCTTTATGAAATATATGGTACGTGTGATAAAAAGTTAACAACTATGAACAGTTGCCTGTGTTGTTTACATGGGTATGCGCATGTGTACATTGTAGAGGACAATATTGTCTTAAAAGGAGATAATGAGGACAATTTGGTTAATTTACCAAAGATATTTGCTAAAGTCACTTCATGAAAGGTGGAGTGTTGTAAACTTATGAATATAGGAACTATGTTTGTAGACCCTTGTACTCTACTGCAAGTAAATGACTCCCTATCTTTTAGTAATGAGAAGTGAAAAATGGAAATACCAGTTTACTTTTATTTAAGTGCAACAATCACTAAGGTTATCTCCACTAATTATTGTTTTGTAGAGCAGAAAATATTTATACTGAGCAGAAATAATGTTTTGTAATATCACTAGAGGTAAAATTAAGTCACTCAGGTTTTAGGTATTTATAACAGTTCATATCATGAGTATGAGTAAACATTTGGTACCTATTTATTGTCTGCATTTATTTATATCTGACTTATAGGGAGTCATTTAACAACACAATGGTAATATATTTACGTCCTTACTATTTCAATTTATCATTGTTGATGAGCTCTCTTCAATGAGAAGTAAAATGGAGATGCATATGGGCCTTTTGAAATCAACTTTGTATAAATTCAAGCCATTCAGTAAAAAAGACTATTTATTCCCTTGATCTCTTTTCGACTTTTAAGTAGCAACTTTAAGCAGACATTTGCTTTAAAAACACTTTTAATTATATTGATGACACACATTTTTAAAATAAAACCTCAACTACTTTTTCTATATAAAATTATACTGTCAGATTTTCTTTTCTGGGTACATGTCAATGAAGTACTTTAAACTTATAGAAGTTTACAGATAAGTTAAGATAAAATATGTGTAGGAAAAATGATAGTCCAAGACAAGGAAATGTATTTAAAATTAATTTATTTATAAATAAGAGATTTTATTTTAGTTTTTGTATATGGTAGTTGAGATTACTTTAGTTTAAAAATTATTTTTCCAAGATTGAGGTGAACAGATTTGGAAATACGCAACATTTTTTAGATGTATTATCTGAGGACCAGATAACCAGACAAAAGTTGATGGGAGACTCAGGGTGTAGTTCAGTGGTAGAGCACTTTAGCATGCATGAGGTCCTAGATTCCCTAGATTATATCCCCAGCAACCTTAAAACAATGAAAAAAAGAGAAAGAGAGATCATCTTTAATTGTTATTGGTAGCTTTCCTTTGTTTGTTTGATTTTGAATTTATAAACACTTTATCTATTACCCACTCTAACCCATACAATTTCCCTCATATACCTAACTTACATTGCCACTACATCAAAACAGAATCTGATATATTTATGTAAGTTTAGTACTTAAGTGAACATATGTAAGCTCACATGAATTAGATTTAATACTGATGAGTTTGCTACCAAAATTTCACATAAATGGATAGTTACAGTCAAATATACTTACTCCTAAAAATTAAATATATTCTTTTAAAGTAACTTTCAAAAACAATAATCATTGTGAGGCAGTATAGAAGAAGAAATGGTATTTTCAATTAACCACGCAAAACAAATCTGGTGCAAAATGTGTGGGCATTACTGGATACCATAAAATAAATATGCCTAACATGGATAATGCGAGTTGTTTATATATTGATTATTTTATCAAAATTTTCCGAAACTCATATTCTTAAATATAACAGAGTTGTTGGAGCTTATTCTAAGGATGTCCTTTTGAAAGAAACTTTGATGATGTGTTTTTCTTTCAATCCTAATAATTCACCTTACCCTCAGACAGATCTGATCAGCAGTACCGTTCTGCCTTTTCCAATGTCTTTTTTAAACTAATATTTTTACATAACAAATACACAGATTTTTTCATGGCTATATGGTTTATCTAGTACAGATCTTAATATTTTTATATAGAGTTCTCTTAACTTACCTTGCCAGCTTCATTTACTCTATCAGTACATTCTGATATTGTGTCTATGTTGTGGCCATGTATCATAAGTCAATCAATGTGGCCTCTTGATGAGTCAAGAATGTAGTAAAAACAAGATTATGAGTTTGTTGCTAACATAACCTGGCTTATTGTTCAACTAGGAGTATACTGTAAAATAAGAAAAAATAGCATACTAAATACATATACCAGTGACATTCTCATTTAGCATCATATCAAATATTATGCATACTACTTAAGTGTATGTGCTCTACTTTTATAAAACCAGTAGCATAGTCTGTTAATTTCTACCAGCATTGTCACAGACATATGAATAAAGTATAATGTGATGCAAAAATGGCTATCATGTCACTTGATAAGAATTTTTCAGCTATATATTTTATGGAACCACTTTCATATTTCTATCACTGACCAAAATTTGATGACATGGGGCCTGACTCTATTTCTTTCTCTAATAACTGTAATTTCCAAATCAGTGTGTGATGTAGTTGACATTGTAGCTGCAGCCATATTTGTGTTTCCTCTGAGTAAGGAAGCCTGCAGTGACTGAAATTCCCCATGAAAAATGTCTACTTCAGATCTTTTACTCCTTTCAGGTATCAGGGGTTCTTTACTATGATTTGAAATTTCTTCAATTATGTTGTGTTCATTTTGACAAGCTAACTCTATCCACACACTTAGTCACTAAATTATTTTACCTTTTTTACTTTCCAACCATTTCCAACCTGCTAGTTGTATGCCTTTAATATATAAGCAATTTGGATTATTGAGAAATTAAAAGGGTCCTTTCACCTTCTCTGTAGTTCAGAATTATTTGGAATAGTTGAGCATGAAAATGAACTTCTCAAGAACTGGATTAAATATTTTTCAGCCTTACTACCCTTAATTCCTTCAGGGCCACATACTTTAGTAACAGTATTACCAATGCATATACTCCTAGAAATTGATCTTTTATTCTTTAGGATTTTAAATCCATACTTGCCTTGTTTTTGAACTTAATATACATCTAGTAACCTGGATTCTCCCCCTCCCTCTCCCTCTCCCTCTCCTTCTCCCTCTCCCCCCTCCCTCTTTTCCCTTCTCCCCCTACCCCCCTCTCTCCGTACTGGGTATTGAGTCCAGGACACTGAGCTACATGCTTAGCCCCCTCAGCCACTTTTTTAAAAAAAATATGGCGTTGCTAAGTTACCAAGACTGGTCTCAACTCTGTGATCCTAACTGCTCATACTATCTTTTTGGACTAAGAAGACCTATTATCTTCTCTCTTTTTTGGTTGGTGGTACAGGGGATCAAACTCAGATCCTTGTCCCTGCAAGGCAAGTAGCAGAACCTCTGAGCTAAATTCCTGGCTCTGAAGACCTATTATCTTAAGACAATAACCAGTTATTCAGGCCCTTGAATTTCTCTTCTCTGTGACAAAGTAAGGGAAACAATTAGACTTTTTAAGTTTTGTAAGACTCTTTTTGCCTATATTCCACCTTAATTTTCAAGTTAATTTTTACATATGAATAAAAATATTTTTAAAATTTAAAAGTACATTCATAGATCCTGAAACAAAGCACACATTTTGTTATAGGAGAAAGAAAATGATAGTCCCTGTATCTGAAAATATGCATCTTAAGTTTGACTTTGAGAGGTATGAAGAATGCCCGGTATTATTGTGTCTGATGTTCAGAATTGTCCAGTGACAAGCACTTTAAATGAAAATGACTCTGAGTTCTACAACCCGCTGCAAGCGTTCTGGTCCCAACCTGATCTCTATTTTCCTTTAACCTTTAGAAATTCTCTATCAGAAACAGATACAAAAGGCTACAGTCCCTGCATCCCCTACATTAAGTGCCTACATTAAGTGCCTCGATATTATTTCCTTTTATATTCTCATAGCCCTTTCTCAGCCTTTCCATGATGTGAATGTGTATAATTTAGCTGTTGACATGGGGAAGTTCTTTAGGCTAGAATAACTGCCCCGAGTTATTTCCTCTAAAAATGAACTAAACTCAGTTATTCATTTGAATGGGAATGACAGGATCTATTAGCTATTTGGAAGGCTGTTTTGGAGGCACTGTTATTTTATGCCTGTTAGCATGTGGGTACAACTTGGAGGGCTCCTAAAGTTGCAAATAATATTTTCTTTCTCTGAGATCCATGTGCTTCTGTGACTTAGTTATCTGTAATTAGCTTTAGGGATCAGTTTATTCCTAACACCATGGTTACATGCATCTTACAGGTCGTAAAAGTCTTGCTAATGCTTTAGGAGACAAAGCCAGTGGATTGTGTAGGCCTCACTCATGTAGGATGATTTCTCCAAAATGAGACTCATCTGGGGAAGTTTTCTGGACACTTGAAGGAAAAAAAATCAATGGTAGCTTTAATTAAGCAGTGTATAAGATAAATGGGCCAATATTACCCCAGCTTCTGTTGGTCAAATGTTTCAGAATGAGCCAGAATACTTTACACTTGAGATATTTCAACTGAACCCGAGAATAAGGAGCAAATATTAAGAGCTGTTGAGTTTCTTTTCCATTTCATCACAGCTTGTAAGCATGTCTTTGGTTTGGAAATACTTTTTCTGGTATAGTTTTATAATTAACAGATTATCTGCTTCAGAAAACAATGACAGATTTTCCTGGTGTCTATTTAATAAGAGTTAGTTTACTTATACTCAGGATTTCTCTGCTATAAGACAGCAGTGCATTTCTCTCTGCTGAGTAGTGTGGTCCTCCTGGCATGTGGGGTTAAATAAAGTGGAAGCAAATGGGCTGATGTTCATTCTTCTCGCTGTGATATCTGTAGTAAGATCATTTACTTCTGACAAAGAATCTCATTTCTTCAATCAACATCTCTGGCTTTGTGGCCAGCTTGCAGGTGGGCCTAAAGGAAGGGTAACATATACAGACTCTGCAGTACTTGACCTTCATATTCCTTTTTTATTTTCTTAATATTCTACTTCTGTCATAATTAAACCTACAATCATTCGTCTTATTGTTCCGTAAAGTCTATTACAGTAGGTATTTTCATATGAAATGCTTCTGTATTCTTAGCTCTTAGAAAAGTACCTAAGAGATTTATTGAAAATAGGAGAGAATACTAGTTTCTGGATTTCCAGGAGAAGTCCCAAATTGAACGGTCACCGAGACCTTTGTCAGAAGTTATTTATATTAGGAGAGTCGTGATGTGGGTACAAAATTTGTAAACTGCAATCAACCTATAGAATTACAACCTATAGGATTACTTAGCTAATATTAATCCAATAGATAAAGGAGTCAGGTAACAAGAGTACATTAAAAGGACAGTCATTTCTGGAAGAGATATGTCCTGATCTCGTCACTCATCTGGGTGACTGATTCCTATCTAGATTTATTGGACCAATAATATGATCTCATGTTATTGTTTATCTCTTATGGAGGCATGTAAACCTAGTCACTGCATCTTTTTTTTTTTTTTTTTTTGTTATCTCTTATGGAGGCATGTAAACCTAGTCACTGCATCTTTTTTTTTTTTTTTTTCTGTACTGGGGATCAAATTCTGGACCTTGAGCTTTCTAGGCAGGCAGTAGAACCACTGAGTTAAGTCCCTGGCCCTGCATTTTAACATCTTGAGGCCTGGCCTTCTTCAGATGCTTTTCTAGTCACAATTCCAATGCCTGTATTTTTCCCACCAACTTCTCGTGAGGGCCCAATCCCTCTCTGACTATATATTAATTTCTATCTAAATTAGTTGCCTATAATATGATTTCAGATGGAAATGAGCACTATACTGGAAATTGGAGTAGAAAACATGGTTGTTTCATTAGGGCAAACAACTTCTCTATATTTTGCCATTTTCTAAGACTTGGTTTGAGATTGAATTGAAAGGCGCTGGACTAATTAATCTGGTGGAGGAAATTTCAAGGCAGTCTGACATTCAGGCTGTGGCATGGATATTGCTAGCTGCGCTTAGCCAAATCTACAGTGAGAATCAGAATTGAATGATTTGGAAGTCTGCATCCTGGCCAGAAGGGAAGTGTCTGCAAAATTAGGGCTATGGATAGTGAGAAGAACATGGATGCTAAAAAGAAAATGAAAGCAAGTAGTTTGCAACAGGGTGATAGCAAAAATCCTTGAAGGCATGATATAAATTAGCCAAACCTTCTCATTACAGATTGAAGCATGTAAAAAGGTAAATTTCTTTGAAAGTTTTTGCTCTGAGAAGAGATCCTCAAGGTGACTTAATTTTACAAGGTTTCCTAGGGATATGTTTCCTGAAGTTCAGCCATCCAGGAATTCAGGCTGCTACAGTCTTCATCCAAGGGCCTAGGCTCCTAATTGAGTGGGTGGCATATATTGGTGCTGCATTTTCACTCATGCAGAACGTTTGGAATTAGGAAGCTTCCACCGGATTTCAAAAAAGGCCTGGGAGGTTAGGCGAAGATCTGTGACACAGGTATAGTCCCTGCCAGGACTCCCTGGGAGGGTGGTATTTCAATGGAGAACACAGAAAGTTGGAGGTGCTAGCAATGTGGAATATCTGCCAAAAATAGCTGCATGCAAAGAGCAGAAGCAGCCCAAGAGAGAGGCCATGTAACCTGCAAGGCAATCGGTTATGAGGCTGATGTTTACTCCGTGACACTGAATGTTGGAATTATTTTTTAATATTTTGATTTTTTTAATTCATTAAGTGCATTGGTGCATTTTAGTTTTACCATATGATGACATCACTGGGGATTTGTACGTTTACATGCTATATCTTGGTTTGTATTTTTTCGCATCCCCTCCTCTCCCTTCAACCCCTGCACTCTTCTCTATGTACAAGACTTTGTTTCCATTTCTCCTTCTCTAATATTAATCCCTCTTCTCTTCTTTCCTTTTCCCTACACCTCCCACTTTCCCTAATTGTGAAATAGGAGGTTTTTTATTTATTTTTATTTTTTTTGGTACCAGGGATTGAATCTTGGATCGGGACCTTGCGGTTGAAAGGCAGGTGGTGGAACCTCTGAGTTAAATCCCTGACCCTTTTTGATTTTTAAAAGACCTTACAATGAAGAGTTTTTCTTGAGTTTCAAAGTAAGCATTAGATTTGGAGCTTTCAGAAAAGTTGGAATTGTTTCCATTTTGGAGACTCCTAGAAATAGTCCATATGCATTTTGCATAGTGCAAATGACATGAGCATTTTTAAGGGCCAGAAGACACATCATGTGGCTTAGATTTATAAAGTTCCTGAAATTCATATGTGCTCAGACGTGGGGCTTTTAAAAGTAATTAGATGCAGTGAGGGCTACATTCATTAATGTAGTTGAGTTCTTACCTCAATGTGCTATTAAAAGGTGGATCCTAGGTGGAGGTGGGTCACCAGGGATGTGATTGAAAATAATGTGAATTTATCCACCCCCTCCTTCTTGGCTGCCTTAAACTGCCAGTTTTCTTATTACTCTATTTATAATTTGACTGCTTTAAATTACATAGCTAACCACATATTAGGAAAACTATCTAATATAAACACCTTGTACCACTTATATTGGATAAAAATTCCTTAAAGTGTACATCAAAACAAGTTAAAGCCTGGCGTGGTGGTGCATGTTTGTAATCCCAGCACTTAGGAGGCTGAGGCAGGAGGATCGCAATGAGTTCAAGACCAGCCTGGGCTACATAGTTAGTTTTAGGTCAGTCTCAACTACATAGTGAGACCCTGTCTCAAAAAAACTAAAAAAAGAAAAAAAAAAGTTAGGAAAAGAAGGATCTATACATTCATTTAAAAAATGTGATTTGCTAAACACAGAGTGTTAACAACTCTAAGGACATGATCTATAGGTAGAAGGCAGACCACTTTGCCTCTGTTGGCTAAATCATGGGGGAGAAAGTGGAATTATGGGCTTCTGTCAGGTAAAGAGTGAGTCAAAAATCCAGGATGTTTTGAAAACTATATCCCTGAAGTAATGTGAACTTGGAGGAAAAATGTTCTGTTTGTAAAGGATATTTTAGAACAAATTAGCACTGTACATAGATGTGTGCGTAGTATATGTGTTTATCAGATTTGCACAATAGGAATAGGGTCTATGTTCTGCAGTACTCCTGAGAACTCTCAATCATAATCATGCCTACATGAACTTTTTATGTTTGAATTTGAATTTGAATAATTTTATTTTGTATTTTTATTTTGTATTTCTTTTATAATACATGAAATTCATTATCACTGTTGATTCTAGCATTTAGTAAAAGGAATTACTTGTAATTTCTGGAGGGATGTGATCTTCTAATATATAGTCTATAAATTATAATTACATTATGCCATAGACTTTATGAGACACCAATATATTATTGTAAAAACAAGAAACAAAAGAATTATGAATATTGACCACCTTTTGAAAACAATACTAATTTTTTTTGCAAATAATTAGAGAAAAAATTAGACATTATAATCTATCACTATTTAGAAAATTTTTGAGATTAACATTTAATTTTCATTACACATAGATTGATGAAAATCTTTAACGAAATGTGATGAAGACAAAATGCTCACTTCTTTGTAATAGCTCTGCTTTATTGGCTATGAATGGAAAATGTCACAACCTGTGAGTTTTGAAGCTGAGAAGCTTTTCTCCCACTGAATGTAAATATGGGAATCATGATATGTAAATCTGTTTAGCGTAACCAATTTCCTCACCAGTTTTGTCTGCTAAAAAGTTTATAAATGTGAAAAACCATAAACAAATATGGTTTATATTTATAAGTATGTATAAATGTATACAGTTAACACGAATTAGTAAAGGTGATGAAGTAAATGAGCAGCAGTTACTTCTGGGAAGACAAGTAAAGAGAGAGAAAGTGGGAGAGAGAGTTGAGATTTGTTGATTCTTATATGTGAAAATATTTATATAGTACTTATAAAGTTATATAGTTATATATTACTTATATAGTTATAGATGTACATTAAATTTAATAAATGCTTTCAATACTTCTATGAGAAGGCGTGCTAATGGCCCCATACACACGGTTGTGTGTCCTAATCCCTAGAAGCTGTGACTCTTACCTAACCAAGCAAAATGGTTACTTACTAAGAATCTTGAGATGGGAAGATATTCTTTAGGGACCCAATATAATCACAAATCCTCCTCACTCAAGACAAATATTCACAATGTGAAGTTACCATTCAGACTGAAATGTAACTATGCTAGAATGAAGTCTTCCCAATTACCAGAATATTTAAACTATGCATCTGATACAGTATTTATTTTTATTTTTTGAAGCAAGGGCAGGTAGCTGGAGGATAAGAAAAAAAATGTGGGACTTTCAATAATTAAAAGAATCATTTTGAAAATATTTTAAAAGTGAAACAATAAGGCAACAGAGCCAGAGATATGAAGATGCTGTGCTGTTAACTTTGAAGATCAGGGAAGGGGCCTGGAGCCAAGAAATCAGGGGCCTGGGAAAGATGGAAAAGAAAGGAAACAGATTCTCTGCGCGAATCTCCAGAAGGAATCAACCCTGCCTATACCGATTTCAGCCATGTGAAACCCACTTTGAAGATCTGTCTTCCGGAATTACAGAACAATCAATTAGTATTGTTGTAAGCCACAAAACTTATGGTAATATGTTATAGCACTCCTCAAAAATTAGTAAACTTTGTTCATTACTGTTGGAAAAAAATATATTTATATGTATTTTTAGTACCAGGCATTGAACTTGGGTTCTTGCACTTGCTAGACATAGACAGGCAGTGGAACCACTGAGCTAAATACACTGCCCTCAATTTGTAAATAAAAAAACTTAATTTAAAGCACCAGCAGTTTTATTTCATAGTAACTTGGTAGCAAAATAAAAATAAATAAAAGCCTTTTTTCATTTTCTATCAGTTTTCATAATCAAACTAAAATATTCCTGTACTCTTAATTATTTTTCACTGTTTACATAACTGATTTACTGTCTGAGGCAGAAAGTAAGGCATGCACATAGTCTTTACTATGTTAAGGTCAGGTAATCAATTTTCTATCCCAAAAGACAAAACTAATAGTGCAGAGGATTATCACTAAATACTAGCAGCTGCTTCTGTAAGACCGGGGCTTTTCTAGGGAATCCTGCAATAATGGAGTATGTAGGAAACAGAATCCTATATATCTCTATCCTTGAATTTGTAAAAGCTACGCAGGTGTTTTTTAACTACAAATGAAATGAGGATTAATTTTGTTTTGATTTAAGTAATTACTATTAAGCAGAAATGCATTAGAACCAGAATGTGGAACAGTAGTGCAGAAAAGAACGTTTCCTTTAGTCTGAATGCTATTAAAGATTTTATCATTATTAACTGGAATTTTTGTACATTGAAAGCTTCATTTTAATGTCTATAAATGTAATGCAATTATTAACTTTTATTTATTTATTTATTTATTTATTTATTTATTTATTTATTTATTTATTTATGGTATCAGGGATCAAACTCTGTCCTTGGCACTTACAAGGCAGGTGGCAGAACCACTGAGTTAAATCCCCAGCCCTTCATTATCAACTTTTTAAAACTTGCTACCTCCATATACGATCATCAAGTACCGGTAGACGTGATAATATTCCTTGTATTTTTTCCTTTCCATACCTTCAAACAATATATTCATTCTGTGAAGACTAAGTATAAACAATTCCAAAGTTTAATTAATTCTATAGATCAATTTCATCTTATAAGGAAACAAATGTAATTTTATTTTTCTCTAAGGATTTTATTTTAAGTCTATTGATGCATAGTAACTCATTAATATTTAAAATATTCCTCAGTTTTAATTTTACTTATGATACATGTAGGCAAAATGTGTCTTTCTGTTGAATATAAACAAAATAATTAGTAATATTAATATTGAAATTACTTGTTAGCATATTTGGCCAATTAAATCGATATTATAGCTAATTAACTCACTCGAACAAATCTTTAAAAATACACTCCCCTTAATATTAATGAGATTGCATACTTGCTCTTTCTTTTAGGCTTTGCCCATTCAAGCAATGTGTCAATCTTGTATTTCCTCAACACTGTTTCTTTCCTGTATTTATTCATTTTGTCTTTAAATCTAACTGGTCTCATCATTCAAAATGTATTTGTATATATTATAACATAGTTCATTTATTTAGTTATATCCATGAAATTGCATATATATATATATATATATATATATATATTTCTTAACTGCCTAAAGATTGCGTTTTAGAAGAGTGTGCATGATTCACCTCCATCTACCACAGCTCATGCATATCTTACACACAGCCCTCACCAGTTTAAGGATGAAATTTAATTTGTCAATGTTTCTCCATTTTAATACATTTTACTTCATTTAACCAGTTAGTTCCTCAAAAAAGATAGTGGGTATATTTATCATTATCTTATTGTCCATTTCCTCTCTAATTGGTCTTTAAAACTCCAACGTTTAGTAATGCGAAACACCTAAGATAAACTAACTATGCCTCCTGTTTTCCATATTCCTGCCACTATCTCAGACTGACAAACATCTTTTTGTATCACCTAACATGCATATCTTTATTGTTCTATCCCTAGCTGTAAAGCATATATCCTTTTTCTACAAAAAATAGAATAATTTATAAATAATTGAATATTCCAACCTCTTTATGGTACATTTAAATAACTGAATGTAGTCATAAGGAGAATTAACAAAGTCTGCATATTTCTCAATGTGTCTATGCCATTTTTTATTTCTGCCCTGACTTTCAATAGTAGTTGCTTTTGCTTCCACTTAGTATTTCATACATTAGCTTTAAATAGTGTGTATTTTTTTCAAGTTCCTTTAACACAAGGAAATATTCATCATAACCATCCCTCCCTTTCAATAGAAAATCTTCCTTTGTTTTACACTGCACTATCTTCTTTTTTTTTTTCCTCATTGAGTTTATTGGTCCATTTTAGGTATACAGCACAGTTACATTCATTATTAGGATCTTGTACCTTTATGTGACAGGTCTTGCTTCTAATTTTTTCCCCTTGTCCCTGCCCTCCCTTAACCCCTCCTCCCCTCCCCATTTACAAACACTTTATTTCTGTTTTTTTTCATTTTCTCCTATTTTTTCTTTTCTCTATTACCTTTCCCCTACCCTTCCCACTTTCCCTACACCTTTAGCCCTTTTCTTCCTATTTCACATTGTCAGTTATCTCATTAGGGTCTTATGTACTATTACAGTTTATTCACACCAGAGAAATTATTCAGTATTTACACATGTGTGACTTATTTATTTCACTTAGGAGTATATCCTTAATAAGTATTCATTTTCCTATGAATGAATCTAATTTACCATTCTTAGTGGCTGAGTAATAATCTATTTTATAGAAAAAAACACATCTTTGTCCATTTTCCAACTGATGGGCAAATGGGCTGTTTCCAAGTTTTAGCTATTACAAACTGTGCTGCTATAAACATAGGTGCTCATATATCACTGTGATGATTCTTTTAATTCTTTTGGAAAGATACCCAGCAGAGTGATGGCTGGGTCAAATGGAACCCCTAGTCCCAGCTCTTTGAGGTATCTCCATATTGATTTCCATAGTGATTGCACCAGTCTGCACTCCCACCAACAGTGGAGAAGGGTTTCTTTCTCTCCACAATCCTGCCAACATTTGTTATTGATTGATTTCTTGATAGCAGCTATTCTTTATGGGGTGAGGTGGAATCTCAGTGTTGTTTTCATCTGCATCTCTCGAATGACCAGTGATGTGGAACATTTTTTCATATATTTACTTGCTGCTTTTACTTCTTTGTCTGAGAAATGTCTGTTCATTTCAGATGCCCAATTTCGAATTGGGTCTTTGTATTTGGGTGGACTGATGGTTTTGAGTTCTTTATATATTCTAGATAATAGTCCTTTGTCTGAGGAGCAGCTAGTAAAATTTTTTTCCCACATTGTATGTTGTCTCTTAGTTCTGTTGATGGTTTCTTTTGCAGTGCAGAAGCTTTTTAATAAGAAGAGATCCCAGTTGTTTCTTTCTGCTAGTTCCTGTGCCACTGAGGATTCATTCATAAAGTCTTTTCCTGTGCAAATGTCTTCAGGAGTTCTGCCTAACTTATCTTCCAGCAAGTTTAATGTTTCTGTTTTAATATTTAGGTATTTAATCCACTTCGATTTTAATTTAGTGGATGGTGAAAGATAAGGCTCTAGTTTTAATCTTCAGCAGGTTGAGATTATGCTGGGATATCTTCTAAAGCATTTCAATTTAAAAGTAAACAAAGTCTGACAATCAATTCTAGTCAATATCAATCACACTTAGATGTTTCTATTATACTCAATTTTATCTTGAGTTGTTCTTCAAAGTACAGAATACTTTGATTGGTTCTTTTATCTATCTTCCTACCCATCCATCTAGGAATCTATGATCTATTTATAAGAATTTTAAAAGGATTTCTTCATATTTTTCAGTAATTTTAAGCATTACAATGAAAAAAGCATCTTTAAAATACTTAAAATAATTAATCAGTGTTCCCCAAAATTCTATAAACAGTGCTGAATATTCAGTTATATTATTTGAAGAATAAATGAAAGAAATGAATAAAAATTGATAAATAACAAATCAATTAACCAACTATATGTAGGAAAAATAAATTTTTAAAAATTCCAGTATATTTACTTTTTAATAGAAAAAATGGTAGTTTTAGATTTTTCATTTTAAACTGAATCTTTATTGGTATATTTTATGTACACAGTACAGTTATATTAATCAGTGGGATCTTGTGCCTTTACATGACAGGTCTTGGTTCTTATTTTTCCCTATTCCCCTAGACTCCCTTCCCCCCTCCACCCATCCCTATTTGCAGAGTTTGTTTCCATTTTTTCCCTTTTCTCTTATTTTTTCTCTTTCCTTTTATCTTTGCCTACCCCTCCCATTTGCCCAATACCTTTAGATCTTTTTTTTGTATTACAAAATATCAATTATACATTTTTACCTATATTTATAATTTTATTTTATCATACAAGAGAAATGATACAGTATTTATATATGTGCATCCTATCAATGTTAGTTAAGGTAATGTCCTCAATGTGCATGTACTTAGCTGTAAATGTCCCTAGTTTCTCATTCTTTTTGGCTGATTAGTACTCCATTTTATTAAAAAACCACATCTTCTTTATCTAGTCTCCAGTTGATAGACAACTGGGCTGTTTCCAAGTTTTACCTATTACAAACAGTGAAGCTATAAGCATGGGTGAGCATATATCACTATGGTATGATACTTTTAATTCTTTTGGGAAGATACTCAGTAGGGTTAATAGCTGGGTCAAAAGGGCTTCCCATTCTAGTTGTGGAAAGTATCTCCATATTGATTTCCAGAGTGGTTGCACCAGTCTGCCCTCCCACCAACAATAAAGAAGGGTTCCTGTCTCCCCACAAACCCACCAACATTGGTTATTTATTGATTTCTTGCTATCAGCCATTATTTCTGGGGTGATGGGAAATCTCAGTGTTGTTTTCATCCGCATCTCTTGAATGACCAGTAATGTGGAACAATTTTCATGTATTTATTTGATGCTTTTACTTCTTTGTCTAAGAAATGTCTGTTCATTTAAGATGCCCATTTTTAAATTGGATCTTTATATTTAGGGTGCCTGATATTTTTTTTTAGTTCTTTATATATTCTAGAAAGTAAACCTTTGTCTTAGAAAACACCTGGCAAAAATGTTTCCCCACATGGTAGATTGTCTCTTAGTTCTGTTGGTAGTTTCTCTTGCAGTACAAAAGCTTTTTAAAAAGATGTGATTCCAGTTGTTGATTATTTGTGTTAGTTCCCACGGCACTGAGAATTTGTTCATAAAGTCTTTTCCTATGCCAATGCCTTCAAGAGTTCTACCTACCTTATCTTCCACCAAGTTTAGCATTTCTGTTTAAATATTTAGATCTTTAATCCACTTGGATTTTACTTTAGTGCATGGTAAAAGATAGGGTCTAGTTTTCATCTGTGGTAAGTTGAAATTCAGTTTTTCCAACATCATTTATTAAAGAGGCCATCTTTCCTTGAGTGAAGATGATTGGCTCCTTCGTCAAAGAAGCGGTAGCTGGGTATGTCTGGAGTAGCTTCTGCATCTGCTAATCCATTCCACTGATCCTTGGGTCTGTTTCTTTGCCAGAACCATGCTGGTTTTTTTATCACAGTGGCTTTGTAGTATAGTTTGAAGTTTGGGATTGTGATACCCCCTGTCATTTATCTATTGCCTACAATGGCTTTTGCTATTCTAGGTTACTTCTGTTTCCAACTGAATTTCTGTATTGTTTTCTCTAGAACTGTGAAATATACTGTTATTTCAATAGGGATTGCATTGAATCTGTACAGCAGTTTCAGAAGTATGGCCATTTTCACTATATTTGTTGTTCTTACCCAAAAACAAGGGATATTTTTATATTTTATTAAATCCTCTTTAATCACTTTTTTTTCAGAGTACTCTAGTTCTCAATGTAGAGGTCTTTTGCTTCCTTTGCTAGATAAATTCCTAGGTATTTATATTGCATTTATTAATTTATGGATATTGAATCATCCTTGCATTCCTGGGTTAAATCTAACTTGGTCAGGATGTATGATCATCTTGATGATGCTCAACATTCTGCTTGACAGTATCTCATTGAGGATTTTTGCATCTGTGTTCTTCTTTTTTTTTTTTTTTTT
>NW_022900918.1:3290105-3342056 GCF_012274545.1 Fukomys damarensis
AGAACTGAAAGAATCATATCACAGAGAAGTATGTGCACCCATGTTTATAGCGGCACAGTTTGTAATAGCTAAATCTTGGAAACAACCTATTTGCCCATCCGTTGGAAACTGGATAAAGAAGTTGTGGTTTTTCTATAAAATGGAATATTACTCAGCCATAAAGAGCGAGAGAATAGATTCATTCATAGGAAAATGGATACATATTGAAGATATACTCCTAAGTGAAATAAATAAGTCCCACATGTGCATCTGTGTTCTTTAGGGAGATTGACCTGTAGTTCTCTTTTTTGGCTGAGTCTTTCCTTGATTTTGGAATCAAAGTAACACTTGCTTCCAGGAATGAATTTGGAAGTATTGCTTCCCTTTCAGTTTCATTGAAAAGTTTAAACAGTATTGGCAATAGTGCTTCTTTAAATGTTTTGTAGAATTCAGCAGTGAATCCATCAAGACCTGGGCTTTTTTATGGTAAATTTTTAATTATATTTTCAGTCTCACTGATTGTAATTGTGGTGTTTAGAATTTTATATCTTCTTATTCAACTTTGTTAATAACTATGCATCTAGTAATCTGTCCATTTCTTCTATGTTTTCCATTTCATTAGAGTGTAGGTTCTCAAACTAGGTATTGATGATCCTCTGGATTTCTGCAGGATGTGTTGTGACTTCACATTTTTCATTCCTAATTGCATGGATTTGAGTCTTTTCTTTCATTTTTTTATAAGGTTGGCAAAGGTTTTATCAATTTTATTTATTCTTCTGAAAAATCAACCCTTTCATTCATTGATCTTTTAAAAAATATCATTCTCTTAGTCTCCATTTCATTGCTTTCTACTCTGCTCTTTACAATTTCTTCCCTCATATGAATTTTGGGTTTGTCTTTCTCTTCTTTTTGTAGAAGCTTAATATTCAGCATTAGGCTGTTTATTTGAGCTTGCTCAGTTTTCCTAGTGCAGACATTCACTGCTATAAATTTCCCTCCTGGAACTGCTTTCATTGTTTCCCAGAGATTCCTGTATGTCTTATTGGCATTATTATTCATTTGTTTAAAAATGTCTAATTTCTTCTTTCATTTTCTCTGTGACCCATTGTTTGTTCAGGAGAGTGTTATTCAATTTCTATGTGTTTGTGAAGTTCTTGCAGATTCTTTTGCTATTGCAGTCCAGTTTTATTGCAGTATGGTCTGATAATTTAGAGGGGATATCTTCAATTCCTTTGCACTTATTTAAGCATGTTCTATGAGTTAACACTAGACCTATTTTGGTGAATGACCTGTGAAGCCAAAAATAATGTATATTCTGGTTTTGTGGAGTGGAACTCTTTAGAAATCTACTAAATTATTTTGTTGAGAGGCTTGAGTTAGTTCTGTATTTCATTATTGATTTTCTGTCCAGATGATCTGTCTGTTTGTGACAGTGGAGTATTAAGGTCCCTCACTATAATAGTATTAGGGCTTATTTTACTTTTCATGTCTCTTAAAATTTGTTTTGTATGGTTGGGGCAATTAACATTTGGTGCATACAGACTTATGATTTTCATGTCTACCTCTTTGATTGTTCCTTTTACAAGGATGTTGTGCATTTCTTTGTCTCTCTTAATTAGTTTTGGTTTGAAATTTGCTTTGTCTGCAAATGAGATAGCTACTGCTGCTTTTTTTTTGGGTTTCTGTCTCAAGGAGCACTGTTTTGCATCCTTTTACTCTCAGCCTATGAATTTCTTTGTGGATTAAGTGGTTTTCTTGTTTACAGCATATTGTTGGATTTTGCTTCATAATCTTTCTTCCTGTGATTTCTTTTCATTGGTGAATTGAGGCCATGAACAGTGGTAGTTATGACTGATATGTATTGACTTATCATCATCATGTTATTATCTTGTTGCTTCTTTTTAATTTTTCCCCCTCCCTTTAATTTCTTTTCTTGGCTACTGGATTTGCTCTGTTGGGCCTCACAGAGTTGTGATCTTCATTGTTTTTTTTCAGGATATTATTTAGAATTGTTTGGATATCTGATTTGGTTTTCATGAAGTTTCTCAGGTGTTTTTTGTCACAGAAGTATCTTATCTCCCCATCAATTTTGAAAGATAGTTTTGCAGGATACATCAGTCTAGGTTGGAGGTTGTTTTCTTTTAGGGCTCAAAATACCTCACTCTAGGTTCTCGTTCGTTTGACAGTTTGTGTTCAAAGCTGTGATTCTGATGGGCTTTCCTTTGCATGTTTTTTTTGTTTTGTTTTGTTTTCTTTTCTTTTCTCTAGCTGCTTGTAGTATTTTGTTCTTCTTTTGGGTTTCTAGGATTTTCATTATTATATGTCTAGGTGTACAACTGTTTTGATCATGGCTAGTTGGAGTCTTATATGACTCACTTGTCTGTATGTCAAATTCTTTGGCTCTCTTTGGGAAGGGTTCTTTCATTAATTCTGTGAGCAGTTTTTGTGTGTGTGTGTCGTTTGTACTTTCTCCTGAATTTTCATGAAGTCCTATCAATCATATAGTATTCTTCTTTGTGTCATGTGGGAACTGTTGGATTGATTTCTCATGTTCCTTACTATTTTGAAGAGATCTTTCTTTTCATGGTCACAGACCTCCTTCCTATCTTCTATATCTGATATCCTGTCTTCAGATTGGCTCAGTCTGTTATGTAAATTTTTAGTAAAGTTTTTAATCACCTTGATATCTGTTTGAATCTGTTTTATGGATTCCATTTCTTTCCTGTTGGGCATTCATGGTTTCCATTTCTTTCCTAAACTAGGCATTCATGGCTTCTGCCATGGTCCTGAGCTCATTTATATTTTTAATCTGTTTCTGTTCTCGTCTCTAACCAGGGCATTCATTCTGTTCACCAGCTCTGTAATTACCTGGGAAATAATTTCTGCTTAGAATTTTTCTAGATCCTCATTCATGTATTTTGTTACTTCCTGTGATACCAGTTCTGGATTTCAAAGTTATTCCTTATCAGACCTTTCAACCTAATTTCCTCCAGAATTTGCCCTTGGTAAGGTGGAAGTCTGTGTTTGTGCTTGAGCCTTGTTTGACTGTCTCCCATTTCTATTTTTTGTTGTTGGGACTGTCCTTAGTTTGAAACCTGGGTTAATACTTTGATCTTCCTGCAGTAGCTTGTCTTTAAGTTTTGAGCCTCTAATGACTCAGAGGTAATCTCTTTTTCATTATACCAGGAAGGACAACTGACTAGCTGAATTACCAATTAGCCCAAGTGATAAAATCATCAACACAATAGCCAACACAACTTAGAAAATGACAGTTTGTGGTAGTTATTAATCTATCACCTTTAGCTGTGCAAATTAAATCAAAATTTAGTCTAGTGCTCAGGACAATGGCCTTTATGACACCCCTGTGCTTCTATGGTGTGAATCCAGGTACCAGCACAAACAGGAGGCCAGAGGTTGGGGAAAGTCATAAAAGACACGGATCCACCTCTTAACAGTCTGCTGCTGATGTCCCAGAAGTTTTTTTTTCTTTTTATTGATTTTATTGGCACATTTTAGGTATACAGTACAGTTACATTCATTATTGGGATCTTGTACCTTTACATGACAGGTCTTGGTTCTCATTATTTCCCCTTGTCCTTGCCCTCCCTTCACCCTCTCCTTTCCTCCCCATTTACAAATATTTTATTTCCATTTTTTCATATTTTTTTCTTTTCCCTTAGTTTATTTTTAAAGGTCTTTTCAAACATTTAAATTGTCAAGGCTATATGATATATACACTTCTGTGTCAGGTTTACTTTACTTAACATTGTGTGAATTTATAACAACTGAAATTCCCATCAACTGATGAATGGATAAAAAAGATGTATTGTTTTTATATAATGGATTACTATTTGGTCATAAAGAAGGTTAAACTTGAGACATTGCTAGGTAAATGGATGCACCTTGAAAACATACTTTTAAGTACTATAAACAGACATGTAAATATTGCATTGTCTTTCTGGTGTGAGAAACTAAAAGTGAAAGTAAAGAACAAAAAAGAATTTTAAGATATTGTGAAATAAGAAAATGTTCATAATTATAGAAAATATAAGATATTTTGTGAATACTTAAGTTGTTTTAAGCAAAAAAATATATAGTTTTGTTAGGAACTGAGCTTAGAGATTGGTGAATGAAAGTATATTCTTTTTGGATAATGATACACAGTGTATTTACCATTGTTACTCTCTAATCATTTTCATTACAAAACATTATTTTTTCATAAAATAGCTTTTATATTTTATTATTATATAATTTCATTATATTAAAATTAAAAAGTCCATATAAATGGGAAAAATTATGAGCATTTATTCATAATTGTGTTCATTAAGTTTTTGAAAGCCTTGAATATTAAACATTTGAGAAACTATTTTCTTCATATTTAATGTCAAGATATGATTACAAAGAACACCGAGTTTAAAATGCAATAAAATTGCAGAAAAATATTTAGGATAGTTTTATTTATTCCTATTAAAAGTATCAATAATAGTCAATGTTTCACTTTCCAATTATATCTACCATAAATAATTGGGAATATTCAGCATATCTTTGGAATAAAAAAATTTATCTTTGTTAAATATTTTTCAATGTTTTTAATATTTTTCAAATTAGAGCCAAAAATATGCTTTTAAACAAGAGAATATGTTTAAAATGAGTTCTCTGAAGCAATAAACATTTAAAAATATTATATTATGCATTTCTAATTATCAAAAATTAATTATGGAACTAATTGTTTACATATGCTCTGAAACACTGAAAGTACTAATGATCCTACATTCTTACAGTAAGATACTATTATCCTATTGAAATGTACGTTTATCCACATTTTGATAAATGTTTGCTGATTTAATCATTTTTAATAACAAATAAGTTGTAAGTACCCACTAACCTATTTGGAAGTATTTACAGTATTCAGTAAGTCAGCAGGAGACTTTGAAGATGTTTTGCCTCTCTATTTGGAACAGCCACTTCTGTTAAAGCTGATAGAGGAGAATGATCAAATATGCATTATTACACATCAGGAATGCAAATAGAACCACTCAAGTACTCTGATTATGACATAGATGCTTGAAAAAATTATGAAAAATAAATTGTAGCATTTAATAATAAATTATTGTGTACTGTGATTCCATTATACTTTTTAAATACAAAAATTCAGTACATAATTATTGATAACTTAGCATGGTACCATGGATAAATATCATCTTTTTTCTTAAGGAGCTTAAACTCAGAAGTGAGCCACAGAATAACACAGAGGTACAATATATGTATTTTGCCTGTTCTTAGAGACAGTTCAGCAGATTAGAAAAAAAAAAAGACAGAATACAGATGGATTTCAAAACTGTCCTCCAAGACAAGAAAATGTAAAAAGAGGTTATCCATTTAATTTAATTTGAAGGAAGAGTATTAGATAAGTAAATATGTGTGTTGGGGCATTTTCTCAAATAGGAATACAGGCAAAGCTCTGAAAAATAAAAGTAAATGGCAAGTGGTCTAATCTAGCTATAATTTGAGTATCAATTTTTTTCATAAAGAGTAAAGGAAGAAATAATTAAAGCTTGATTTTAAATTTGTATTTCACTTTATGTATTTCAGGCTTTATTTTAGAAAAATGGAAAATACTTGAGTGCTTTAAAATAGGAAATAGTTCTGTATCTTAAAATATGACTTTATCCAAATATAACTGCAGTAGAAAATAAACTTGTATTTCTATTATCTATCACCCCCCAAAAAGTTTATATTGGGGAAAAAATAGATGGAAATTCATTTGAGGAACATACACAGCAGAGTTGCTGTCTCCTTGCATATTCTTTAAAGCTGAAATATCCTTATACTGATATCTGTGCTATGGAATGTAGGAAAATCATAGAAAGGAAAAGAATTGCTTGTAGAATTATCAATTCACAAGAGGAAATTTTGCTTTTGCTCTACACCATTATAGTTCTACTGGCTATGAAATGAATCCTTCTTTGAGAATGAGCAGTCATGTGTCCAATAATTAGAATCTGTGACTTTTGTCTGGATATTTTGGGATTCTCATCCACTGAAGCTACAGCAAAGGAGATGATTGCTATATTAATGATTCTCAGAAGAAATTGGATCACTGCTTCAAAATACAAAAAATTCAGTTTTCTTTTTCTACCCAATGTGTTACACTGAAATGCTTTATAATTCAGTAGCCTGAAAAGTACACTTTAGCAACCTTGTAAAGACAAGTATCCCAAGGGCTCAGATGATGTGAGACTTGGGTTTCTAGCTAGGTAAAGAACAGTTTCCAGATGAAATGCTAGCAAAAGTTAAATGGCACATAGCAATAATATGGAGAATATCATTACCAAATTGGACTTTGTTAATAGAAAAGTGTGGACCGTGGTAGTATAATTTAAGATAATACATTATTTAGTCTTACTTACCTCTTATCATTACTTATGTTAAAGAAGGGGATAAAATTAATATGAGAAAATGAAAAACTGGAAAGGAAACAAAGTCTTTGTAGATAGGGAGGGAGGGAGGAGTTAAAGGGAGGGCGGGGGAATGGTGAAAAAAAGATGGATTATATAAAGGTGCAAACTTCCAATGATGAATATCCTTATATTGTATACCTTAAATGTACCAATAAAATTATTTTTTAAAGAAGGCTGGGTAACTAATATTTTAAGTTTTAGGAAGGATTATGACCAAATTGATGTTACATATGATAGTGTATGAGAAACTGTACTGAGAACACAATTTTCTCACCTGTAAAAAAAGGAGGTATATATGCTGAGGGTTAGAAGATCGTAAGATGTTGGATATCATTCATTTATCTTTCCAGAATCACTATCCTCTCCACTACATACATTGCGCAGTCTCAAGATTAGGTCAGTTTACTGCATATTATTTGTCTCTGTTGCCACTTTGCTTCTTATCAGACAAACAAATGATTTTCACACCTGAGGAAATGAAAAGAAATGATACAGAAGACATAAAAGCATAGTCTGTGGTATTAATTTCTTCCATTTGCATCTTCTTGGTTACCCTGTGCTGGGGCGATGAAGGCTATAGCTATAGGCAGGTGACAGTCCCTAGGTTGCCTAGCTTTCATCAGGCATAGCTTCTTCCTGATCTTTTGGGCTATTAGTAACAGCTCTTCCTCCCTGCTGCCACGTACTAGTATTTGTAAGAGTCATGTGCTGAGATTGTCCAGGTAATATGTCTTTGGGTTAGGTTTTGAGTTTTTCTTTTAAAGTTATAAAATTGATTCTGTGACCTTTAAATTAACTAAATTAGGGTCATCAGATACTATGTACTAAGTTATAACTATTTTGTATATCCAGGAGTTAATTAAAAAGTTGTTCATCTGTAGTACCTTAATATATATCCAGTAGATTTCTTAAAGGCATGTAAACTTAGTGTCCTTTTTAAGAAATTCAACATTGCTGAGTTTTTGTCTGTAACCCACTAGTCAGTACAGAAAAAGCATAGTTCACCTGTAAAGGAAAGCTGTTGCCACATTTATTATAATGCTGCTAGATATTTATTTATTTATTTATAATAAATTAGATGGAGGATATATTTCATAATTTTTTTTTATTTCAAATGCAAAAGCTAATATTAAATTCTGGAAGGTCAAAAGAAAGTTATCCATTATATTTGTCCTTTCACTTTTGCTCTCAATGTGATATTGTATTAATATAACTGAATGAGTATGCCCATTTGTCAATGAATATTATTGAGAATCTGTAAAAGAAATAAATGAAATTATTTTTAAGTAAAGCTTATCCAGTATCAAAGTCTTTATTGTCTTATTTGTACTTATTTTAAAATCAGTCTTCTAATTACTTAATTACTATAGGCATTGAATATATTTATATTAAAAATAAAAAAGTAGAACAAGAAAATGGAGATATATACTAAAAAATTTTGGCACACAGATTTGTAATTTTGGTTTTAATTTTAGTCAAGTCTCTTCCTCCAAAAGAGGCTTCAAAGCACAGTTTTGCCCCTTTAGTTTTCAGCTTATTTTATCCTTATTCCATAAAAAGTCCACACAATAAAAATGATTAATTATTTATAATGCTAACTATATAAATCATATAGTTTATAAATATTAATTTATATACATATAATATGCTTACATAACCTTACAATTTTTCATGAGTGAAATAGTTTTAATGTATTTTGTTACATATACTTTAATAGGTATGCTCTTTTTTCTGTGACATTTTTACTATTCATTAGGAAACTATTTGTAAGCTAGAAATCAATAGTTAAAAATTTTTATTTGTTCCCTGTGAAAGTATGTTGGAGCAACATCCTAGATTCTTTTAGCTAGACCCTATCACAAATTGCAATTATTAGTTTTTTATTGTCTTATTTTTTTCCCCAGTGTTTAGTATTTGAAATGGGCTGAGGTCTCAGGGAAAATAGAACAATCTTTATTGCTATAATAAAGACTCATGGTGAAAACAAAAATTATTTTATTATTAAGTTGTGATATGAATTATACATGCAGAAACCTTTTATTATTTGATATGAAAATAAATTTTGTTTGTATACATTGTGCATTTCTTTAACATCTCAAAGGCTTCTTTTTAAAACAAATTCTAAAAATGTCATTATGCATGCACAATTCCTAAAACTGATTTTTTGAATAAGTCATACAAAGACCACCTCAGAAAAATTTCTGAATGAAAGTAAATTGATTGATGTAAAGCATACTTTTCATACAATTCAAAAGCATATTAATTTATTTCAGAGAACTGGAGGAACTCGGGTGTAATCATTTTCTTGTTCCTATTATTGCATACTGAGAAGTGTTTTTGCTCTTTCCTGAAAGTGTGCTTTTAGCAAATCCTTTATAGAATTAGTCCTCTTTTTCTCTACATGTTCATTATGCATCAGTCAAGTTAGCGAACTTTTCATTTCTTATTTCTTAATGCTTACTCATTGTATTCAGTTTTTGTTTTATGCAATATGGTTAATAAATTCATATATTCTTTGATTTCACCTAGTTTATTGGTGGGCTAACAATTTCAATTTTCACAGTGTGTGGAATATATGAAATTGTAAATACATTTCATGGATAGCATCACTGTGCCTATAGATAATTGCCAGATAACACATTAAACACATTAAAAACTTTTATCTCCTGTCAGAAACTTTTGGAGTTTTAGACTCAACATTCTGATATTCCAGAAGCTATCTTTAAAAACTAATTTGTATTCAGCAGTTTTTTCTTTTTAAATCTAGATTCTAGAAATGCTACTCTGGCATATGAAATTCTGAAAAGTAATTTCCAGAACAATAATCTAGCAAAGTCCTCCTCAGAAATATTTCTGAATAAAAGGACATTGATTGATGTTAACTTTTCATGCACTTCTTCAAAAGAACTTTTTTTAAATTTTTGTCTGTTCTCTTCCAAATTGAATGATTGTTTTTAAAACATTAAAAACACACAAAATAATTGTCAACAGTTTTACATATTATTTTTCAATCTTCATCTTATTTTCTTTGGGATTTAGCTTTAATTTACAATGAGTGTAGTAAAACATTCAAATCAAGAAAAATGTTTTAGTAAAATGTGATCATCATTACTATGCCCTTTAAAATGTTGAATGCAGCATTAGCATACTTATTTTATTTTTTTTTAATTTAAAAAAATCGGGGGGGGGTAATGAGGATCCAACTTGGGGCTTTGCCCTTGCAAGGCAGTTGGTAGCATATGCATTTAACACTTACCCCTTCTTATGGTGCCTTGTGGACTTCACCTTGACTTCATTACAAGATACCTACCAGGTTGGAAAGTACAGTTCTCAATGTGTCTGTGAGGGGTGTTTTAAAAGATGATTCAAATATAGGCCAGCAAAATGCTAAGAAAGACCCACTCTGTGAGTGGCTCTATCCAATAGGCTTGTGGAATTTTCCCACATGTCAGACTGAGATTTTACAAGATCCATTGTGGACCATCCTAATTCTGATCCTCTTAGCTTATTTAACAATTCCCTTATTGTAAGTATCTATTTATAAATACTGGTTATATTATTCTAGGCATCTTTAGCAACTATACCCCTTTTATGTCATATATGACTCACCCAAGTTTGAATCTAGTTTGTAAATCTACAGAATAAAGTATATGAGCATGAAGGAAAATAACAGCTCTCTAATGAGTATAAGTTGACATTATTTTATTACATAAATTTGAGGTGTACAACATAATGTTTCATATACATAGTGAAATAATTATTACAGTACAAAATTAACCTATAATAACTTTCCTTAGTTTCATTTCAATTATAGATTTTGTGCTATGAGAATAGCTAAACTCTATTAGCACATTTTTATTATCAGTCTATACTATAGCACTATTTACTATAATAACTTCTCTGAACATAAAATCTGTAAACCATTCATCCAATGCAAATACAAGTCTGTGTCCTTTGTCCTATTTTCTTCCTATTTCCTTTTTTCTTGCACCTAGCAACCACTTTTTACTCTGTTTCTATGTATTCAAATTTTTGATAAAACTCTGCATATGTATGAGATCACATAGCATGTTTATTCTGAGCTTGATTTATTTCACTTTGCAAATGTTCTCCAGGTTCATATTATTATAAATGGTAGTAGTGTCTCCTCTTTTCTAAGGTTGGTAAATATTCAATCATACACACATAAACATACATAATACTTACTTTGTTCATTCACTTAAGTTATTACCACATTTTGCCTTTTGTAAATAATACAGTGAACTTGAGGCATGGATATTATTATAAGGTAATGATTTTCTTTCCTTTGGGTAGGCACCTCCATTGTTGGTTTATATTTTAGATATTTAATTTTTAAAAAATTAAATATTGTGGAAAACATTATTTCCAACAACAGTGTGAAAGGATTTCCTTTTATTCCACACTCTCACCAAAATTGGTGATCTCTTTACTCTGTTAATAGTTTTCTCTTGTTATTAGTAGAATGAGGTAATATCTCATCAATGGTTCAGGTATCTACTGACCATTTTTGTTGTTGTTGTTTTGTTTGTTTTTTAGAAGAGTGTCTTCTCAGGTCCTTTGTCTATTTTTTAATTTAATTTTTCCTTTATATATTTTGAATATTAACACCTTATCAGGTATGTCCTTTACAAATATTTTCTCTTAACATGTTAACTACATTTGTATTTTCTTGATTATTTAGCTTTTCTGCAGATTATTAATTTGATGCAGTATCACTTCTTCATTTTGGTATAATATAAAAAAACACTGAAACCAATATGAAGGAGCTTTTAACCTAAGAGTTTATAATTTCATCTATCAAGTTAAAGACCTTCATCCATTTTGAGATTTTTCATATGGTATAAATAAGTATCAATTTTCATTCTATTGCATGTGGATATTCAGTTATGCCAACAAAATATATTAAAGAAATTATTTATTCCTTATTGGGTCCTCTTGTGTCCTTGTTGAAAATTGTTTTTATATGCTTAGGATTTTTAAAAATATATTTCAAGTGGCCAATATGAAGGCAAAGATAATTAAAAAAAAACAATAACTTGCTTTTTTAAAGAATTAATATTTAACATTATCTAAATTTGTGCATTGAAATTGAATATTTTTCAAAAGTTTGCTTTATACAAATATATGCAAAATTGTGTAGCCTTTGTCTTAAAAATCACACTCATAGAAAAGCAATGAAGATTTTAAAAAATCTTTAAGCACATGTACAAATGAATAAAAAGTAATATCTCAACAATTTTGTGCTAATTGCAAAGAACACCATTGCCATTGAGTCTGAAGAGCAGACTTATGAAATCTTTAATTCCTTAATGTTTTTTCAGTTGCTTATTACAAAGCTATTCCTTACTCTATCATATTCACATGTACATCTTCACAGCCTTAGCTCTGCCTTAGGCACTTTCTCATGTCCATCTGGAAGGTGGTTGTGTATAGAAAGTGGGTTTTAAAAGAACCAATTGTGTTGGTATCCTCCGAAGGAAAGAACCCCCAACTGAAAAGCCTCTTGGTGCATCTCTGCATTTTCTAGGAGCATCTATGCATTTGCTGTATACTGTCTTGCCACCAGCTGTTTTATGCACTGTTGGTTTCCTAGCTGAGAAAATTAAGAGAGCAGGATTTGGCATTTTGTATACATATGAGCTAAGACTGGAGCACTTTCCATACTGGCAGAACATGGAGGAAAAAAAAACCTTTTATCTCAAAATATTTTTGATCTTAAAGGCAAAGATTAAAGAATGAAAAAGACAGATAAAGAAATGAAAATGTGAGGATATATCATAACCCAGGTATAAGTAAAATATTGCAAATTAAATTAAGTATAGAAGAATAGTGGAATCCTGCAAAACCAGCTAAGACAGAAAATGTTTACTATTTAGGTAGGGAGAGTAAATGGCATGTTTCACACTCTTTTGCTTTTTTAACTGTAAAATGCATCTAGCTGAACATTGTCCACTGTATGTACACCTGGTTTCTGAACAGGTGGTCTATTGGGCTGCTGAATCTGAATTCCTCAAAAGAAAATGCCATGGAGAAAAGGACAGTTTGAAATGATTACTAGAAAAAGAATGTACTCATTCACGAAACTAAGGTTAAGAAAAAATATCCTGAGAAGGGTGAGTTTCAGGAAAGTGGCTGGTTTGGATTTCAGATCTCCCTATGCAGGCCCAGGCCCAGTGCATGGGTCCACACTGCCTCGCCTTTCCCTGTGGGCACTATTGCTACTAATCTAGTGCCAGGAGGGTAGCCATATGGGCATTGTTGAGCACTGCACCCATCTGCTCCTCCCCAGGCTCTCAGATCTGCTGATTTTTCCAGTCCTTAGACACATTCTGAAGAGGCATGGCTGGCTATAAAGGGTGGTGATTGATCCTATTGTGTTCCTGATTGTATCAATTGGGATAAAGGATATGGATTGATTTGACAAATTGTTTTCTCTATTATGAAAATAAGAATGTCTATGAGTCGCTAGAGAGTCAAAGGCTGGGACACAATGATATCAGGAAGATTTAATGACCCAGAGATTGAGCCAAGGACAACCCAACAGCAAAAATAAACATGAGAAAACACTTAAGCAAGCCACAAGACAGATTTCCAGTTCACCAATGGCAAATAATAGGGCAAAGGAGGATGAAAAGTCTGATAGTGAACCACCAGGACACTCAGAACTCACAGCACAGGAATAGCACAAAACCGATCAACCAAGCTCTAGAAAAATTCAAAACAGAAATAATTTCCCAGATAACCATAGAGATGGTGAGCAAAATGAAAATCATTATTCGTGACTCTAGAACAGAAACTGATAAAAAATAGATGAGTTCAGGAAAATAATAGAAACTATGAAGGCCCAGCATGAGAAAGAAATGGAAACAATGAACGACCAACATAGGAAAAAAATAGAATCAATTAAACAGATTCAAACAGATATCCAGGAGATTAAGAACTCAATAGAAAGTGAACACAACAGAATAAAAGATTGCAAAGATAGAATCTCAGATATAGAAGATAGGATTGCAGGCAGTGACCTTGAGAAGAGAGGTGTCTTAAAAACAGTAAGAGATCATGAGAAATCTATCCAACAACTCCTAGATGATGCAAAGAAGAATAAAATAAGACTGACAGGAATCTATGACATAGCAGGAGAAAATGCAAATGACTTAAAAAAGCTGTTCACAGAATTAATGACAGAAAACTTCCCAAACAGAGGGGAAGAATTTGACATACTGATAAGTAAGGCATATAGGACTCCAACTAGTCACGATACAAAAAAAAAAAAAAAAAAAATACAAGCAGAAAGAGAAAAGAAACAAATCACATGCAAAGGAAAGCCCATCAGAATCACAGCAGACTTTTCAACACAAACCCTCAGGTGAAGGAGAGCCTGGAGTGAGGTATTTCAAGTCCTAAAAGAAAACAACCTCCAACCAAAACTGACTTATCCTGCAAAACTCTCTTTCAAAATGGATGCAAAAATAAGATATTTCCATGACAAAGAACACTTGAGAAACTTCATGAATACTAAACAAGCACTACAAGGAATTCTAAACAATATCCTAGAAAAAGACAATGAAGATCACAAGACCATGAGGCCCAACAGAGCAAATCAAATAGCCAATGCAAGAAACTAAAAGGAGAGGGAACAAATTAAAAAGAGTCAACAAAAGGACAATAACATGAGAATAATACATCAGTAAATATCACTTATAATCATCAATGTAAAAGGTGTCAATTCACCAATCAAGAGAAATGGATTGACAGAATGGATTAAGAAGCAAAAATTCAACAATATGTTGTACACAAGGAACACTCCTAGTGCAAAAAGAATCCCATAGACTGAAAGTGACAGAGTGGAAAATAATTCTCCATGCTACAGGAGCCCAGAAAAAGGCAGGAGTAGCAATCTTATTTGCAGACAAAGTAAATTTCAAACCAAAACTGATTAAGAGAGATAAAGAAGACCACAACATCCTTGAAAAGGGAACAATTCAAGAGGAAGAAATGACAATCATAAACATATATGCATCTAATATAAATACCCCAGCTACATAAAACAAATATTAAGTAACAGGAAAAAACAAATAAGCACTAGTACAATTGTAGTGGGGGATCTAAATACCCCAGTATCACAAATAGACAGATCATCTAGGCAGAAAATCAACAAAAAAATATGAGAACTCAATCAAACTTTTGAATGCATGGACTTACAAGATGTCTATAGAATGTTCCCCCCCCAACAAAATCAGAATATACATTCTTTTCACATGGGTCATTCTACAAAATAGATCACATAATAGCTCACAGAACAGGATAGAATAATTGCAAAAGAATTGAAGTTATTCCCTGTATGTTATCAGATCACAGTGCAATAAACCTGGAGATCAAGAGCGTAATAAACTGTAAGAACTTCACAAATATATGGAAACTGAACAACACTCTCCTGATCAATGGATCACAAAGTAAATTAAAGAAGAAATCAGACAGTTTTTATAAATAAACAAAAATGCCCATATAACCTACAGGAAACTATGGGACACAATGAAAGCAGTTCTACTTAGAAAATTCATAGCAATGAATGCCCTCACTAGGAAAATAGATGAAATAAACATTCTAAAGATGAATGTAAGACTCCTAGAAAAACAAGAGCAAGAAAACCCCAAAGCTCAAACAAGAGAGGAAATTATAAATATTGGAGCAGAAATCAATGCAATGGAAACTAAGAAAAAAATACAAAAAAATAAATGAATTGAAGAGTTGATTTTTTGAAAGAATAAATAAAATTGTTAAACCCTTAGCAAACCTTATCAAAAAAAAAAAAGAAAGAAAAGGCTCAGATCTATGCAATCAGGAATTAAAAGTGTGAAGTCACAACAGATCCAAAAGAAATCCAGAGGATCATTAATACCTACTTTGAGAACCTATACTTCAATAAAATGGAAAACACAGAAGAAATGGACAGATTTCTAGCTACTTATGAATTACCAAAGTTGAATGAAGAAGATGAAAATATTTTAAACACACCAATTACAATCAATGAAATTGAAAATGTAATTAAAAATATAAAATAAAGAAAAGCCCAGGTCCTGATGGATTCAGTAGAGAAGAACTACTGTGATTACTCTTCAGAATTTTCACTGAAATTGAAAGGGAAGTAATACTTCCAAATTCTTTCCTGGAAGCAAGTATCACTTTGATTCCCAAACCAGGGTAAGATGTAACTAAAAAAGAACTACAGGACAATTTCCTTAAAGAATATAGATTCAAAAATCCTTCCTCAGATATTAGCAAACAGAATACAGAGGATCATCAAGATCAGACATCCTGATCAAGTCAAATATATTCCAGAGATGAAACGATGGTTCAACATAATGTAAATCAATAAATATACACTGTACTAAAAAAGTCCAGGAAAAATAAAACACATGATCCTCTTGATAGATGCAGAAAAAGCATTTGACAAAATTCAACACCCATTCATTTTAAAAACCTGGCAAAAATTTGGAATAGATGGTCTATATCTCAATTTAATAAAGATTCTCTATGAAAAATCAACAGCCATCATCATATTAAATGGTCCAAAACTGAAAACCTTCAAGTTAAACTCAGGAACAAGACAAGGATGCCCACTATCACCACTCCTCTTCCACACATTTCTGGAAACATTAGCCATAGTAACTAGACAAGAGAAAGAAATTAAAGCATTAAGTATGGGAAAGAAAAAAGTTAAACTGCCATATTTGCTGATGATATGACATTCTACATACAATGAAGACTCAAAAACTTCCACCAAAAGACTTCTAGACTTAATTGACACTTTTAGTAGGTAGCAGGATACATGGTCAACACCGAAAAATCAATAGCCTTCTTGTAAAAAATGAAGTATCTTGGAATCAATCTAACAAAAGAAGCAAAGGGACTCTACACTGAAAACTATAGCACTCTGAAAAAAGAGATCAAAGATGATTTAAGAAAATGTAAAGATATCCCCTGCTCATTGGTAGGAAGAATCAACATAGTGAAAATGGCCATACTACCAAGACTGCTAGGCAGATTCGATGCAATGCCAATTGAAATCCCAACAGTATACTTCACAGAACTAGAAAGAAGAATCCAAAAATTTACTTGGAGCCGTAAGGGACCTAGAAGAGCAAAAGCCATCCTAGGCAACAAACACATGACTGCAGGTATAATAATTCCCAATCTAAAGCTATACTACAAAGCCACTGTGATAAAAACAGCATGGTACTGACAAGGAAACAGACCTGAGGCTCAGTGGAACAGACAGGAGGACACAAAAACAACTCTAGATGTACTCAGCTACCTCATCTTTGACAAAGGAGCTGACCATCCCCACTGGAGGAAAGATAGTCTCTTTAATAAATGGTGTTGGAAAAACTGGATCTCAACCCACCAAAGATTAAAACTAGACCCTTATCTCTCATCATGTACTAAATTAAAATCCAAGTGGATTAAAGATATAAATATTAAAACTTAAACCCTAAACTTGCTGGAATATAAGTTAGGCAGAACTCTGGAAGACATTGGCATAGGAAAAGACTTTATGAACAAATCCTCAGTAGCACAGAAACTAGCAGAAATAATCAACAGCTGGGATCTCATCTTATTAAAAGCTTCTGCACTGCAAAAGAAACCATCAGCAGAACTAAGAGACAAAGTACAATGAAGGGAAAAAAATTTTTCCAGCTACTCCTCAAAGGAGTATTATTTAGAAGGTATAAAGAAGTCAAAACAATCAGCCCCCCAAATACAAAGACCCAATTCAAAAATGGGCATCTGAAAGAAACAGGCATTTCTCAGACAAAGAAGTAAAAGCAGCAAGTAAATACATGAAAAAATGTTCCGCATCACTGGTCTTTTGAGAGATGCAGATGAAACCAACACTGAGATTCCACCTCACCCCACAAAGAATGGCTGCTATCAAGAAATTGACCAATAACAAATGCTGGCAGTGTTGTGGGGAGAAAGAAACCCTTCTCTGTTGTTTGTGGGAGTGCTGACTCGTGCAACCACTATGGAAATCAATATGGAGATACCTGAAAGAACTGGGACTAGAGGTTCCATTTGACCCAGCCATCCCTCTGCTGTGTATCTTTCCAAAGGAATTAAAAAATAATACCACAGTGATATATGAGCACCAATGTTTATAGCAGCACAGTTTGTAATAGCTAAAACATAGAAACAGCCCATTTGCCCATCATTTGGAAAGTAGATAAAAAAGATGTATTTTTTCTATAAAATGGAATACTACTCAGCCAAAAAGAATGATTAATTAGAGTCATTCATAGGAAAATGGACACATATTGAGGATAAACTCTTAAGTGAAATTAATAAGTCACCCATTTGTAAATACTAAATAGTTTCTCTGGTGTTAAAAACTATAATAGTACACACGATCCTAATGAGATAATTAATAATATTAAATAGGAAGAAAAGGGCTAAAGTGTAGTGAAATTGGGAAGGGTAAGCGAAAGGGAATTAGGGGAATAAAAGGAGAAAATGAAATAATGTAAATACGGTGTTTGTAAATGGGGAGGGGAGGAGGGGTTGAAGGGAGGGCAGGGACGAAGGGAAAAAATGAGAACCAAGACCTGTTATGTAAAGGTACAGGATCCCAGTAATGAATGTAAGTGTATTGTATACCTAGATTGTACCAATAAACTCAATAAAAAAAACCCTAATTATATAGCAATAGCCACAAAATTGAGTATATTTTAGTGCAAGATGATACCTAGAAAAATTCTCACCTTTATAATTTTTCTACATAGAAAACTTACATAGAAAATCTATGGTATTAATTTCTGTGTTCATTTAGGTCAAGACTAATAACTTTATTCACACCAGGGAAACTATTCAGTATTTACACATGTGTGACTTATTTATTTCACTTAGGAGTATATTCTAATAAGATTACTGACATTTAGAAGTGGGAAGAAAGGAGCTAAAGGTGTAGGGAAGGTGGGATGGGTAGGGGAAGAGTAAAAAGGGAAAAGAAAAAAATGTGAGAAAATGAAAAGTTGAAAATAAAGTGTTTGTAGATGGGGAGGAGAGGAGGGGGTGAAGGGAGGGCAGAGGTAAGGGGAAAAATGAGAATCAAGACTTGTCATGTAGAGGTACATGATCCCAACAATGAATGCAACTGTACTGTATCCCTAAAATGTACCAATAAACTCAATTAAAGCTGAAAAAAAGAAGAAAAAAAATGACTAATAACTTTTTCTTTGCTCTAAATTTCCAGTAACAATGGACAATTTTTAGATTGAAAATGAAATATTTGCTCCTTCCCATCCCATGTAAATCTAGTTAAGTTATGCCTCAGATTACAAATTTAATTTGTATTATGATTTTGGAAAAGATGGCCACATTTGAGTTTGTGTGGAAAGGATAGCCATGTTAGTGTATTTTACCTCATGGAGAGTGTGTAAACAAAACAAATTTTTTCCAAAAGCTTCCATTTGTGATCCAAATTGTTTGCAAACAAAAGTATTCTTGAACTGAGACATCCCTGTATTTGAAGATATTTTAGAAGTGTTTACAAGCTTTTTTTCCTAATGAATAAATCCTATTAATGTGCATACATTTCCAAGTACTATATTTCTTACCCTGACTTCTATTCTACACTCTAGACTCATGCTAATAGTTAATCATTTAATGCCTCAATAAAATAACATTGTAAAACCAAAAAAAACCAAAACATAAGCTTGATTCTGCCAATACTTGATTGAAGTTCCAATGGTGCCTTAAATATAAAAAATTAAAACTCACATATAATTGTTTAACAGAACACCCACACAGTTATCTAACCTAATTTACTCTTGATAGCTTGCTTTTCCTAGCATCATACTTTTCAATTTATTTCATCACAAAGTACACTTATTCTGCCTTCAAATATGTGGATTCTGCCCTTGTCTTTCCATAAACCTTATTTTCATCCTAACGAAGTCTACTGAAGAAATCATGGCCATTAGTGGCATCATGAAAAGAACCTAAGAAAGAGAGAAAATGAGGGCATGGGGGAAAAGAGGGGAGGAGGAGGGGAAAGGGATGGGGATCGGGAGAGGGAGAAAGAAGAGAAGAGGAGAGGAGAGGGAGAAGAAGAGAAAGAGAAAGAAATAAAGGAATGAAAAGAAAAGAAAAAGATAGTGAGGAAGAGAGGAGAGGATGATAAAGGTATGAGGAGGACAAAGAAGGAAGGAAGCAAGATTGACATATCTCACAGCTTATGAAAGCTTTGGGTGATCGCTACCAAACCAATACAGCACCGCTTTCCATCTTACCTACCGAATTCTACACTGAACCCCCACTTTAAACGCAATATTTCAAATATGTCAAACCTTAAAAGTTCACTTAAAGTCTGAAACACGTTTGGATGTCCTGCAGTATACTTCCCCTTCTTTGTTCTATTGTTAATTTTTTCAACTTCAAATTTCTCATGAAACATTCTTCTGCCTATCCATCTCAGAAAATTTTGAAGTCACAGTCATGTTACTTAATTTAACTTCTTACATATAACTAGTACTAACTCATATGAGAGACACACACACCTGTACACACATACACACACATCATATTTTCTTTAACTCTTTACAAATATATATCTTTAACATCATTGTATTGAGAACTTAAATGTCTTTTTGTTCCTTTTTTCTTTATTGGTACATTTTAGGTATACAATACAGTTATATTCATCATTGGGATCTTGTGTCTTTACATGATTTTTTTTTTTTTTTTTTTTTGTACCAGGGATTGAACTCAGGTCCTTGTGCTTGCAAGGCAGGCCACTGAACCACTGAGCTAAATCCCAGGGCCTTACATGATATATCTTGATTCTAATTTTTCCCCATTCCCCTAGCTCCCCTTCACTCCCTCCACTCTTCCTTATTTACAGAGATTTTGTTTCCATTTTTTGCTTTTCTCCAATTTTTTTTTATTTTACCTTCTTAGCTTTCGTCTACCCCTCTCACTTCCCCTACATCTTTAGACATGTTTTTCCTATTATACAATATCAAATACACATTTTGACTCATATTTACACTTCTAGTTTATCACACTAGAGAAACTATTGGGTATTTACATATATGTGACTTATTTATTTCACTTAAGAGTATGTCTTCACTGTGCATCCACTTAGCTATAAATGTCTCTACTCGTACTTTATGTCTGAGTAGTACTCCATATTTAATTTAGTATCCATGAATCTGAACTTATAAAATAGTGACAGGTGAATAAAGTTTATTCAGTACATATTTGTTTACTAAATGAATAGAACTGTTGCAGATTATTTTAATATTTATACATTTCAAAAATAATAATTTGGGTAACCATAGCAACCCCATGAAATATCACTCTAACTTTCAACTCAACCATATCTAGAAAAAGTTTATGTTCAAAAATAAAGCTGAAAAAATTACTAATTTTAGCAAATTAGTATACAACTTGTAATAATGATGCATTAGTGTTAGGCATATCTTATTGCATTAATCTAAGCAAGGTAAACAAACTATATGCTCATAATTATAGTACAATTTTCCCTTTTGTTCTCAGAGGGTTGGATTCAGGATTCCAATAGAAAACAAAATTTGAGAATGCTCAGTTCTTTATTTAAAATAATATAGCATCTGCACATAACTTATACACATACTTCTGTGTTTTAATTTATCTCTAAATTATTTATCATATTAAATACATTGTAAATATTATATAAATGGTTGTTATAATGTATTACTTATGCTTTACTGACAAGAAAAATAATTGATGTTCCATACAGATGTAATTTTTTCCTTAATAGTTTAGATTTGTAATTGGTTGAATGTATGGATATGAAACCCATACATGTGTATGGCCATCTATATATCAGAATATTTCAATATTTATTTATATGTCAGCATTATTAGCTTTTAAAATCTTAGGTTGTTTAAAATCAATTTAGCAAGTTTTCCTAAAACATTACATTAAAGCCTGTCTGTCAGGGGTCTGTACTTTCTCCTATATGGGTTTTTTTTTGTACTAGAAAAAAAGCATAGGTTAAACAGCATCATTTGTGTATCATATAATATAATGAAGAATGGAAATCACAAACAGGACAGATAAAATTAATATCCAAATTATGTTGTGTATCATAAAAAATTCATCCAAATTCTTTCTTTTAGATAACTGAGAGACATTGGATTTTTTTTTAACCTATGCTCCAATATGATTATCAACTAATTGTAGTTTAACATTAAATTTGGATGCCTTATTGTCTATATGACTTATTTCTATCAGGACAATTTCAATTAGATAGATTATAGATAGATAGATAGATGATATACATGGTATGAAGATGGTGAGCAATAGCTAATTATTTTTATAAAAGACTCACAGTCTATATTGATAAAAATACATTAGTTATAATGATTATCAGTAGATGAAAGGCAATTAAGTGGAATGATTACCCTGCTTTAAAAGAAGTATTTCTGGCAATTAGCAGAAAGAGAATAATTTAAGACATGGTGATATCAGTAAACGCCTTAGTTCTGTGAGCAATCAACCTTCCTTTTACATAAAGTATTTTTTAAAAACATTAGCATTTTTAGTCAATTTGACATGTCTTCATAGACCTTCATAGCTATTCTATTTAAATTATAATTTTGAATTGTTATAAGGAGTTAATTTTATTATGGTGAATTGCTCATAATGTAAGCTAGATGGTGCTAGAGAACATCATTATATTTGTTATGTGATTATATTTACAGCAATTCTTTTTGATAAGATGAATGTAAAGGTTGGGACCCATTACACTTAGCATTTTATATTGCACTACAAATTTAACAAAAAAGGTTTACAAAGAAATCAGTCTCATCATGGGATAAAAGTGAAATATATTTGCTTAAATTTACATAAAACTTTTTGACAGAAGAGGCATGCTAGTATGTTGCATTTGAAAAATTGAAGGGTAAAGACTAAGTGAAGAAACAAGCAGATTTTTGAGTTACGTTGAAATTTCAAACTCAATTAAATAAATTCTCAAGTAGCATGTATTATGGCCATGAAACATCAAAATAGTAACACCCCACAGTCTGCTCTTTCACTTCTTTGATCTTTTTATTCAATACAGAGTTATAGGAAGTACTCAGAAATGTATACTTACATTATCCAATCTCCTTTGTATTCTCCCACATGAAGAAACAGAAGAATAAACTGACAGCATTTATTTCTCTGTTTGATAGGTAAGCAAAGCTTGTCACAGAAGCCAAATATGAATAAACCAAACACACACATATATACTACTAAATTGTAAAGTGCAAGAAATTGAGAGCAGATGGATCAGTTCTGGTGCTCAAACCATAACAAACTACTGTCTGAGTGGAGGCTGTTGATATTTTTTTCTTAATTCAAAGCATGCATCATAGACCATCCCAGAATTTAAAATGAAATATAGAGATTAAGCTGGTTGAAATGTTAATCATGTAAAGTAAAACTGAAGGATTTAAGTTTCATACAGCAGTTTGCATCACATGCATGTTAAATAGTGGAAGACAAAATTCCATCTAGCTAATTGAAAAGGATATTGAATAAATTTAACATTAAGGAACATATAATTATAGTGGTGTCCCTAAATGCTTGATTTACTTGATGAGAACCAATTTAGCAAGATGGATTCCTACAATGGAGTGAATACTAGTAGTAGTATTACAAATCAGTTCTATATTATATTTTTCCATTCATTTCTCCCACCTTCCAAGACATCTTTATTTTAAGAAATCAAAAATGATGTCAAAATATTCTACATTAACCTTTATAAATTTAAGAATATTGTTCTAAATTTAAAGTATACTGTATTCATTTTGTAAATATCGTAAGTAATACAAGTCCTAACATATAGAGTGCTCTAACAATAAACAAAACTATATTCTTTTGTTTTCCCTTTGGTACTGGGAATCAAACTAGGGACCTTGTGCTTATGAGGCAAGTGGCAGAATCACTGAGCTAAATCCCCAACCCAACACAACCATATTCTAATGTACCATCAAACAGATTCAAGTACACTTAAGTAATGAAAAATTAATTAGGTAATAGAAGTGATAAATCAGAAAACTATGCACCATAATATTCACTGGCTAGTTTAGGAACAACTAATGAATTGGAAGACTGAATTTATTACTTACATATTGTTTAAATATGCCTTAGACTCCTAAGAATGCTTCACGTAATAATAGCAACAAAAATCAACTTAAGTACAAATTCACCTTCACCTTCCAATTTTAGAGTATTGCCTTAAGGAAAGAAAATTTGGCATCATTATGAGTCAGATCTCTTCTAATTGAACCTAATTCTACCTTCCTTCAGTGATTACTTTCTTCCTCTTGCAAAGTATTGAAAACTCTCACTTGTTTGATACATATGAGAGGCAACATTTTTATTTAATGTTATTTCCCTCCCTAAACCTGAAATATACTTTACTTTTTATTTTGGTGTTTGTTTGTTTGTTTGTTTGTTTTATTTCGAGACAGGGTCTCACTATGTAGTTGAGACTGACCTGGAACTCACTATGTAGCCCAGGCTGGTATTGAACTCACAGTGATCCTCTGTGTTAGCCTCCGGAGTGCTGGGATTACAGGCATAGGCCAGCATGCCCAGACTAAATACATCTTTTTTTTTCTTCATTGAGTTTATTGGTACATTTTAGGTATACAGTACAGTTACATTCATTATTGGGATATTGTACCTTTACATGACAGGTCTTGGTTCTCATTTTTACTCACTTTACTTTTTAGAAAGTATACAGAACATGTCCATATAAAATATTAAATGCTTATCTGAACAATGAATTCTTAATCTTATGAAAATTAAAACTTTCATTTGTACTCAACTTTTTAAACAATTATCTTGTTACTGTTTCATAAATTTCCTTTAAAATCATATGGTAGACAGTATTCTAAGATGTCTACAAGATTTCTCTCTCACCATATAAATGCTTTGTATAATTCCTCCTTACTGAATGAAGATTATACCTACAAACATATTGTTATATCATTCCCTTTATTACCTTACAAAATGCAGCAATGACAAATGGGCTTTGAAGATTATTATAGTTCAGTCAAATCTGTGGCGCAGTTACCACTGGAGACTTTTGGCCAAGCTTATACTGACTAGAAGCAGAGTCTATTTTTTAAAAGTTTTCAATTTTGCCCAAAAGAAAATACCAGTATAGCTGGAACAGAGGAGAAGTTTGTTACTAAAAGGATAAGTACTGAAAAGGATCAAATACTTTGCACCTGGACCATAGGAAGGAAGCTGTGAGGACATCCTGGGAATCTGCAAGACTCCACTCTTCTCATGCTAGGAGTTACAAAAGCCAAATATTTTGCTTTGAGAATAGAACTTCAAACAACCTAGATCACTCAGGACCAGCTAGGAAAGAGTTTTTCTAATGCTCAGCCTTCCAAGACCCTGCTGTTGGGGCTCTGTAGCTGTGATCCTTGGTGGTCTGGCTATTGCCCAGGCTGGTAGCATATCTTGGCATCATTCATATGGTCCTGGCTTTATAGGTATGAGAAATCCAAGAGTTGTGGGGTCACTGTTGCTTCAACCCACATTTCAAAAGAAAGCCTAGAAGATAGGTAGTTTATTCTTCTGAGAGAAATGTGTGAAGCTGTGAGAGTATAGCTGAAAGTTCAGCGGGGTTGCTTGGAAGTTGGAAGTGCCAGGAACATGGACTGTCTGAGGAAAGCCACAGGCAGTTAGCAAAGCCACTTCAACACAGCAGTTATGAGAGCTTCAATCTGCAGTACCGTAGGTATGGGGTTTCTCAAGCCCTTCTGAGCTGACATTGTGTTACAATTTGCTAGTAGAGCAACAACATTTACTGTTTGCTCTGAAGGGTATCAGTCTTGTTTAGGTCCCATTCTTTTCTATCCTCTTATTGCTCACTTCTGTCATGGGAATTGTTACCCCACAGCATTGTGTATTGGGAGTGTTTAATTTTCTTTTTGGTTTTTTGAAGCCTAACAGCAAAGAGTCTCACTTGTGTCTCAGAGCAGACTTTGGAACTGGACTTTTTAGCAATGCTGGAACTATTAGAGCTAGGATTAGAGGTTCCATTTGACCCAGCCATACCTCTCCTGGGTATCTTTCCAAAAGAACTAAAGGAATCATATCACAGTGATAAAATGCACACCTATGTTTGTAATAGTTACACCACAGTTTGTAATAGTTAAAATTTTGAAACAGCTCATTTGCCCATCAGTTGACTGGATAAAGGAGATGTGGTTTTCTGTAAAATGGAATACTACTCAGCCATAAAGAATGAGAAATTAGATTCATTCATAGAAAAATGGATACATATTGAGGATATACTCCTAAGTGAAATAAATAAGTCACACGTGTATAATTATTGAATAGTATCTCTGATGTGAATAAACTATAATGATACATAATAACCTAATGATATAATTGACAATATGAAATAGGAAGAAAGGGGCTAAAGGTTTAGGGTAAGTGGGAAGGGTAGGGAAAGGTAATAAGGAAAAAAAAACATGAGAAAATGGAAAGAAAGTATTTGTAAATAGGGAAGGGAAGAGGGGGTGAAGGAAGGACAAGGACAAGGGGAAAAAATGAGAACCAAGACCTGTCATGTAAGGTACAAGATCCCAATGATGAATGTAACTGTACTGTATACCTAAAATGGACCAATAAACTCAATGAGGGAAAAAAAAGAATTTGGTGACTTTTAGAGACAGACTGAATAAAAATTTTCTTTTTTTCTCTAAATGCATTTTTCATAAAAGATATGCATGAGTCCTTTGTAGGGGATAAGGGGGTGAATGTTTGGGTTTATATAGAAAGCATCCCCCTCAAAACATCAGGGGCTCACAGGCAGTGTCTGAAGAGAACTGGATCATGGGAGCACTATGGCTGACTTCTTTTAGTAAGGTAGATCTCGTTAGTAGAGATGGGTCCCTGGTGTTGTGACCTGAAATGGAGCATCTCCTTTCTCAGATCCTCCCTTCGTGGTGTTTCCTTAACACCATGACATGAGCAGGTTTCCTTCACTCTGACCTTTCTACCATGCTGTTCTCCCTTGCAGCTAGCAGACCAGAGATCGTAACCTTGAGACAACATACACCTCTCCTTCTTTAAGTTAAAGGTATTGAGTATTTGTCTCTACCACAAGAAAAGTGAACTAAGTAAAAAATATAAAGTTATTTCATCAGTTAATTTTGTGCATCAACAGAGAGATTTTTCTGAATTGGTCTGACCTACAGAAGTGAGCCTTGTAAGACAGGACCAAAGATAGGCAAACTGCTCTGTTGCGGAAAGAATCATGTGGCAAGGCTTGATAAGTGATCTGATGCTGAGAACATGAGCATCTTAATTTAAGGAATTTCAGTAAGCAGGGAATGTGGAAGACATGACCCTACACCTTAGTTGAGGTTACAGCTCTGGGTGACATCTTGATCGGATCTTTGTGAAGACTGACAAGAAAATCCAGGGAATCCAGGTCCAAGCTTCCACATCAGAGTATGGACTTAATTTTAATCTACAACATTTGTGGTTTTTCATTACATAGCAAAAATGATTAAATGAATTTCCTATTAAAAATGTGATGGTATTAAATAAAGACAGTTATATTTCATGGAGTTAAGTATAGTATTAAAGCAATAGATCATTACTGATGAATATATAAACACTGGAACATTTTAAATTCACTGAATAAAATAGAAATACAGATTTATAAGAAAAAATTCCTGGAATTTAAAATATATTCAGATTGGTACACTGTTTCAATAAAGGTCAGAAATCTGGAGCATAAGTTAACATGATTTCTCCTTTTGGTGTCTATACAGGTTTACTTCTGTTTCTTCTGAAGTATGTTGAAATTCATAAATATAAACCAGACATTTATTCTACACACAAAGAATAAAATATCCAAAAGCAAAATCTACTTACTCTTTGAAACCCCAAAACAGAAAATGTTCAGCCACTCAGTCATTTGAATATCACCTTTAAATAAATACGTCTGCATTTGTTAATTTAGGGTAGTAAGGCATTTCAAAAATTGATATGAAGAAATTAGAACATTACAAGTTTAAAATACTGCTCAGGAAAGTGGTGTTGTGTTAATCACCTGAAGTTTTATTCTCACTTTAGGTTTACAGTCCACCTCTTATCCTTTCCATTTATTACAGAAATTAATATACAGTGGTACCTCTGTTCATGAACTTAAGTGTTTCCACAATTCTGGGCACAGAATTCATTCCATGAATCAATTTAGTTGAAACTAGAATTATGGAATAAAATTTGTGGGCAGAATCACAGAAACAATTAAATTCACGAAGCGAAGATCATTCAGCCTCATTGAAGAAATATTATCAGATACAATATTTGATTTTGTCTAATTTCAATAGTGTGAGAACATTCTAGTTTACTCTTTAAAATACAAAAATTTGTATTATTAGTGTTTATTATCTTTTGTGAGGCCTGAATTTAAGCCTAGTCATAAGATTATAGAAAAGAACGAAAAAGTACAAAATTTTATTCTTTAAATGTCTATATTTTTTATATAATTTTATTATACATATGCTTGAAATAAAAAACTGAATGCACAAAAATTGCTAAAATTATTTCATAGACTTTCCTCCAGGGACTGAAAAGAAGCACACTAGATGAGATCCCAAGTTAACCATTTTTTCCCAGGATTGTATTAGCATGGGAGACAAAAAGAATGAGGCAATATATACTGTTCCCCCTCTGTCTTGTTTTAATTAAAATAACCATAATACAACATTGAAATATTTATATACACATTTACTCTTATAAAATCATATGTCTGAACAATATGTTTATTTTTACAAATCATTAGTCTATAAGAAACATAGATTTTGTTTCTTCTTTCTTTTTCTTATAGTTGTGGGCTAAAATGGTTTTGTTTTGGCTCGAATGGTGCTTGTAATTTTTTTAAACTACAGACTTTCCAAACATATGACTTTGAGGGCACTAATAAATATTGAAATTCAAATGTTTAGTTATTTGTACACAATTAGTACTGGAGAATGTGAGTTCACACAAGCAAATAAGCACAATCATAAATACCAGAACCCCCCCCCCCAAGAAAAAAATCCAAAACACCTTTTCAACCATCACAATTTCAACTCATTATATAAAGCCAGCTCATGAAACACTCTGAGATGCTAGAATGGACTCTGAAATCTTATAAAGTACCAGGCAATGGGATTTAAAAGTGTTGGGGGGATGTTTTCAATTCATAGAAACCCACAGTACTCACTAGTTCTCACTTGTTCCATAATCAGCAGGAAATCCTCTGGGTTAATTTCATGGTTAATATAAACCTACAGTATCCCAAGAAGAAAATACAGCTCTTTAGTCACACCTTCTCACAGCCACATTCTGACGCCTAAATGTTTTAATAGTCTGTGTGAAGTCTCAAATGACTTTAATGCTGTCACCTTGATAAATGTTGTCTAAAAATCTATTATTTTAACCCTTGAATGTTTATGATGAAAGTTTGTGTCCTATTTTGTACTTTACTTGTTTATTTTCACAGTGACCAGAGATTTGTTTCCTACTGTTAGAAGGTCTGAAAAACCCAGGGGCCTCCATATGCCCAGGTATTAATGCTGAGTCATCCCACAGGGAACAAGCAATAGAAGCAAGGGGTCTAAAGGGAACCTTCTGTTATGAATTTGCTTTCTGATAATGACTACTCCATTTGTTAGGACATGCTCCTCAGGACCTGATCATATCTCTAAGGTCTTATTTGTCCACATCGCGGCATTAGGGATTTTCTAACACAAGAAGTTTGTTGAGCACACTCAAACTGTAGCACCCATGGATGTAAGTTTTCATTGTTGGTACTTTTTAATTACTATGAACATCTGTGCACAGGTTCGTGAACATAACCTTCACTTTTCTGGAGAAAATGTGTAGGAATACAATTGCTAGATAATGTGGCAATTACACACTCAGCTGTGTAACAAGCTAATGAAGTGTTTCCTAGGTTGGCTATAGAATGCATACACCCTCCGGCAATACTTGCCTGATCTGGCTTCTCCATAGCTTTACTCTCATTTGGTATCAAGGCTTTTTCATTACTGTCATATTGTGGCTCCCATTATCATATGGTAGTTTCAATTTACAATCTCATTGATGGCCAGTGATTTTGAACATACTTTCCAATTCCAGTGTCTCATCTGTGTATCTTTTAAGAATTAATTTTAATGGCACATTTAAGGTATACAATATAATGTCATTCATCATTGGAAATTTGCTCCTTTACCTAATCCATCTTGTTTCTTTTTTTCCCCCCATTCCCCTGCCCTCCCTTCAACCCCTCCACCCCTCCCTATTATAAAGATTTTGTTACTATTTTTTTTTCTTTTTCTCATATTAATTCCATTCCCTTCTTTCTTTTCCCCTATCTTTCCCACTTCCCCTTTCCCTATGCACATTTTCTTCCTATTTCACATTATCCATTATAACTTTTGGTCTTTATTTACCCTTTCAGTTTCTCACACTAGAGAAATTATTTTGTATTTACCTATTTGTTGCACTTTAGAGTATCACCTCAATGTACATCCATTTAGCTACACATTTCTCTATTTTCTCATTCTTTATGGATGGGTAGTACTCCATTTTATGAAAAATAAAACAAAACAAAACACATTTTATTCATCTAGGCTCCCATTGATGGGCAATTGGGTTGCCATTCTACTGTGATAAAAACAGCATGGTATTGGTAAGCTTTAGCTATCATGAACTGTGCTGCTATAAAAATGGGTGTACGTTTATCATGTGGTATGTTTCTTTTAATTCTTTGGGGAATATATACAGTAGGGAAATAGCTGGGTCAAATGGGGCTTCCAATCCTAGTTATTTAAGGTATCCCCATATGGATTTCCACAGTGGTTGCAACAGTCTATATTCCCACCAACAGTGGAGCAGGGTTCCACTTTCACCACAGCCCTGCCAATATTTTTTATTGGCTGATTTCATGACAGCAGCCATTCTTTCTGGGGAGAGGTGGAATGTCAGTTTTGTTTTCATTTGCATCTTTCAAATGAATAGTGATATTGAACATTTTTTCATATGTTTATTTGATATTTCTATTTCTTTGAGAAATGCCTGTTTATTTCAACTGCTGATTTTTAGATTCAGGAGGTCTGATTTTCTAAAGTTCTTTATATATTCTAAATAGTAGACCTATGTCTGAAGAACAACTGGCAAAAATTTTTTCCCAACATTATGGGTTGTTTCTTCACATTGTTGGTCATTTCTCTTGCAGTACAGAAGCTTTTTAATAAGAAGAGATACCACTTGTTGATTGTTTGTGCTAGTTCTTGAGCAACTGAGGTTTTGTTCACAAAATCATTTCCTATACTAATGTCTTCAAGAGTTCTACCTAACCTCTCTTCCAGCTGGTTTAGTGTTTCTGCTTTAATATTTAGATCTTTAACCCACTTTAATTTCACTTTAGTGCATGGTAAGAGATGAAGGTCTGGTTTTAATCTTTGGCAAGTTGAAACCCAGTTTTTCAGGCACCATTCATTAAATAGTCTATCTTTCCTCCAGTTAGGATGTTTGTCTCCTTTGTTGAAGATGAGGGGACTGAGGGTGTTTGCAGTTGTTTTTGCATCCTCTAATCTATTCCATGGGTCCTCAGGTGTATTTCTTTGCCAGCACCATGCTGTTTTTACCACAGTAGCTTTAAAGTATAGTTTCAAGTTGTGCATTGTAATACCCCTACCTTGTCTTTATTGCCTAGAATTGCTTTTGCTATTCTATATCTTTTCTTGTTCCAAGTGAATATTTGGATAGTTTTCTCAAGGTCTGTTTAGTATGCTGCTGGGATTTCAATTGGGATTACATTAAATCTATATAGCAGTTTTGGAAGTATGGCTATTTTCACTATGTTGAGTCTTCCTACCCAGGACCAAGGGATGTCTCTCTGTTTTCTTATATTCTCTTAAATCTTTTTTTTTTTTCAGAGTGCTATAGTATTCAGAAGAGGTCTTCAATTTCTTTTGTTTGGTTGATTCCTAAGTATTTCAGTTTTTAGATGCTATGGTGAAAGGCATTTATTGCCCCAATTCTCTGTCAGTGAGTCTGTTTCTCAGGGAGAGAAAAGCTTTCGATTTTTGTGTGATGAACTTGTACCCAGCTACTTTACTGAATTTGGTTATTAAGGATAGAAGATGTTTCGTGGAGTTTTGCGCGTCTTCTATATGGAGTATCAAGTCACATGCAAATAATGACAATTTGACTTCATCATTTCCTCTCTTTATAACTTTTATTTCTTTCTCTTGTCTAATTATTGTGGTTAATGTTTCCAAAACTATATTGAACAGAAGTGGTGAGAGTTGACATCCTTGGCTTGTTCCTGATTTTAGTGTAAAAGGTTTCAGTTTTTGACTCTTTAGTAAAATATTGGCTGTTGTTTTTTCATAAATGGCTATTATCAGATTGAGGTAGAGAACATTTATTCGAATTATGTGGCGGGGTTTGTCATAAATGTGCTTTGAATTTTGTCGTATGATTTTTCTGCATCTATTGAGATGATCATATGGTTTTTGTTGTTTTTTCTATCAATATAGTGCATTACATTTATTGATTTTTGTATGTTGAAACATCACTGGGGCAGTCCACTTTCCAGTCCTGCTTCTGTCTCTCTTAGGTAGAAGCTTTCTTTCCCTCAATAAATTTTCTTTACTCAAAGAGAAGAAAATAAAAGAAGAGAAAACAAAAGGAAAGGGAACATCTTTGTATCCCTGGAATGAATCCCACTTGGTCAGGATGTATAATCTTCTTGATTATCTTCTGCATTCTATTTGCTAGTATCTTATTAAGGATTTTTGCATCTATATTCATTAGTGAGATTGGACTGTAGTTTTCTTTTTTGGATGGTTATTTCTCTACTTAAGGGATCAAGGTGATGCTTGCTTCCAGGAATTAATTTGGGAGGACTGCTTCCCTTTCAATTTCATTGAAGATTTTAAACAGTAATGGCATTACTTGCTCTCCAGATATCTTGTAGAATACATCAGTGAGACCATCAGGACCTGGGTACTGCTTAGTTGGTAAGTTTTTAATTACTTTTTCAACTTCACTGATATTGGGCCATATAGGTAATCTTTGTTTAACTTTGTTAATATAGACATTTCTAAGAATCTGTCCATTTCTTCTGAATTTTCCATCTTATTGGCATAAAGTTTCTTGATGTAAGTACTGATGATCCTCTGGATTTCTGCTAGGTCTGTTGTAATTTCACACTTTGCATTACTAATTACATGGATTTTGGCAAGTTTTTTCTTTTTAAAAATAAGGTTGGCTAAAGGTTTATCCATTTTGTTTATTCTTTCAAAGAACCAACTCTTGGCTTCATTAATTTTTTTTGTATTGTTCTCTAAGTCTTGACTGCATGGATTTCTGTCCTGATCTTTTTAATTTCCTCCCTTATATGAGCTTAGGGCTTTTCCTGCTCTTCTTTGGCTAGAAGCTTCAGTTTCTGCATCAGGTTGTATAGTTAAGCTTGCTCTGTTTTTCCTAGTATGAGTATTCACTGCTATGAATTTCCCTCTTAAGACTACTTTCATTGTGTCCCATAGATTACAATTTGTTGTATTGTAATTGTCACTTAATTGTAGGAACCATCTGATTTCTTCTTTAATTTCTTCTGTGACCCATTGGTTATTCTGAAGTGTGTTTTTCAATTTCCATAAGTTTATGAAATTCTTGAGGTTTCTTTAACTGTTAATCTCCAATTTCATCACACTATGGTCTGATAATATACAGAGGATCACTTCAATTCCTTTGTGCTTTTGTTCTATTAATGAGTATGTGGTCTATTTTGGAGAACAAATGTGCAGCTGAAAAGAATGTGTATTCTGATGTTGTGGGTTTATTATTCACTCTGTAAACATGTGTTAAGTTCATTTGTTGAAGTGTTTGATTGGGTTCTAGTATTTCATTGTGTATTTTTGTCTGGTTGATCTATTTGTTACAGTGGAGTACTGAGGTCACTCACTACTATTGTATTAGTGTTAATATGATTATTCATGTCTATTAGTATCTGTTTCATATAGTTGGGCTCACTAGTGTTTAGTGCATATGTCTTAATGATTTTCATTTCTTCTTTATGGATTTTCATCTCTTCCTTTGCAAGCATGTAGTGTCTTTGTCTCTCTTAATCAGTGTTGGTTTGAAATCCACTTGATTTGCAAAGAGGATAGCTACTTTTATTTTTTGGGGGTGTGGTTTCCTGTCCTGGTAGAGTATTGTTTTGCACCCTTTAACTTTCAGTCTATGAGTTTCTTTTTTAAATAAGTGTGTTTCCTGTATGCAGCATATTATAGGATCTTGCTTCTTGATCCATTCTTGAAGTCTATTTCTTTTGATTGGTGAACTGAAACCATTAACATTGATGGCTATAACTGATATGTATTGCCCTGTCCTTGTCATAACTTTTCTTTTTGTTGGATTCTTCTCCTTTGTGTTTAATTTCTTGTCATGCCTGATGGATTCATTCTGCTGGATTTCTTGAGATTGTGATTCACCTTGTCTTTTCCCAGGATACTGTTTAAAAATTTTTGAAGTGCTGGTATGTTATTCACAAAGTTTCTAAAGTGCTGTTTGTCATGAAAATATTTTATTTATCCATCAATTTTGGAAGATAGTTTTCAAGGGTGCATTAATCTGGGTTGGATTCTGATGGCCTTTCCCTTGTGTCTGATTTACTTCTTTTCTCTAACGGCTTATAGAATTTTGTTCTTCTGTTGGGTTTCTTGAATCTTAACAATTATTTGCCTATATGTAGATGTTTTTTTTTTAATCATTGCTAGTTGGAGCTCTATATGCCTCACCTTACTGTATGTCAAGTTATTTCCACTATTTGGGAATTTTTCTGCCATTACTTCTGGGAACAGTTTTTTTTTTTTTTTTATGTTGTCCGAGCTCTCTACTGTTTCTTCATTGATTTTTATTAGTCTCATGTTATTCTTCTTTGCATCATCTAGCAGCTGCTGGATTGATTTTTCATGGTCCCTTTCAATTTTTATGAATTTTTTTCCTTTCATGGTCACTATTTGCAATCCTATCTTCTATATCTGAAATTCTGTCCTCACATTGACTTTTTCTGCTGTATAAACATTCAATGGAGCTTTTAATCTCTTGGAAATCTATTTCCATCTATTTTATGCATTTCATTTCTTTCCTATTTTGGGATTCCATCATGTTACTTAGATCCTTTATTTTTTAAAGTCTGTGTCCACTGTAGATTTATTAATTGTGTTCTTGTACTATGGGTAAAATCTCTGCTGTTATCTGAAAAATTATTTCTGATTTCATTTTTTTTCAGGTCCTCTTTTGTTGCGAGTTTAGGGATTCCAGGTGGTTGAATATCAGCTTGTTTCATCTTGTTGCTCTTTGGGGTTGCCTTTGGTGATCTGGAAGTCTGGATTTGAGATTTATTTACATGTCTTCTCATTTTAACAGATGAGGCCTACTGAGTCTTTGTTGCAACAACTTTTTGCTTATCCAGTGGTCTTCAATTCTCAGGAATCCACCAAGCAGTCTTTACTCTGATGCTCACCAGTACAGCAATTCCTGGGTCCAGAATGCTCATCTTTTGGATCCCTGAGCTGATCTGTTGTCTGGGCAGGCTTCTGGCTAGGGTCTATGTACACTTGAAATGGTATTTAGGTGTTCTTCTTGCTGGAGCCCTATGTAGCTATTGTCTGGGAAGGCCTTTGGCTGGAGGTGTGTTCTCTAGTTCCTGTTGTCTGTGGAGACTTCTGGCTAAGGTCTCCAAGCTCTTATCAATGGTATGAGGTTGAGCCTCTGGCTGTTGTCTTTGTATCTGTGTAGCTCTTTTCCATGTGGGTCCTTGGCTCTAGCCATTGATATGGCAGGCCTCTGTCTAAAGTTTGTGCACCTGTGCAGCTCTTTTCTGCGTGGGACTTTGTCTTGGGCAGGTGTGCCTCTGCCTTTGGTGTCAGGCTGGGGACCTGGCTGGGATACCCTGTAGCCTCACTGTTCTGCTTCACACAGCTGCTCCCTGGGATTTGCATGCACTTACCCTTCCTTGGTTGGTCTCTGGCTGCTCTTCTGTGTATCTTGTATGTTCATGTCTTTCTTCAGTTGATAAAAAAAGAAAACTAAGCAAAATAGTAATACTTTATATGGATTACTGTAGCATGGGTATTTGAATAATATCAGTGGAAAAATATGAGTTTTTATAAAGTTTTTCTCTATGTTTTAATTTAGTTTAATTTTTAACTGATCCAAAAAAGCAGAAAACTTGTATCTATTGCTAGGAATGTGAGGTTTCAATATATGTAGTATATTGTATGTAGCTTATATCAGCTAAATCTTATCTGTCACATCAAACTTTTTTTTTTCTTTATGGTGAGAATTTTCCAAGGCATTTCCTCTAGCTTTACTGAAAAATGGTGCATTATGAATACCTGTAGTGCTTTATTATCATTATTTCTAGCTCTACTGGAATACCAAAATTCAGTGCACCTGAGTATACTTTTTTCTGGTCAAGTATAATTTAGCATACATTAATAAACCTTTCCTCATCCCTTCTTCCCGGCTCCTTCATTATTCCACTCTCATCTTCTCCAGTGTACATTTATAATTTTACATATGCTTAAGATTATGTGGTTTGTATCTCTCTGTGTGTCAAAGTATAGATTTTAAACATTAACTTCCATTAAAATGTTAAGAAAATTTTAAGAAATGGAAAATCCAGGTCCATTCTTATTTTGTTTTAAATGAGTTAAAACTCCAGGCAAATTTCAGAAATCCCTAACAAAGATCTTCAAAGCAAAGCAAAACATATTCTCTTTAGTGTTTTGTATGACCTCCACCTACCTAATAAAGAAGTAATTCTAAATATTTTCATTTATTAAAAAATACTTAACCTGATTACTACAACTAACAGATGTCAGTGATGAGAACATATGGTCCATTTAGAGCACCTAAAATTAAACATTAAAGATTTACCATTTGCCTCAAATTTTTATTCCTTTGAAAAATCCCTTTCTACTTTTTATGTCTCAACATTGCATTATGCTCTATTGTCTGCTTAGAGAAAAGGATCCTTTCAATGTCATTAGCCTGAAATTGAACAATCACAGAGAGAAATGATAGACTTAAAATTGATAGCAAAAACTTAGAAATTATCCTTTTTAAACACTGGCTGCTTATTTAACTTTTAATATCATTACCTTAATGTTATAAATTAAATCATTCCACATTATAATTTTATTTTTGAAATGACAGAAATCTATGAAAATCCACTTTTTGTAACAATTGATAAGGCATTGTAACTTATGACAATGAAAGAAGTGCAAAAAGGTCTCTGGCAATCAATAATAGTTGTTCTAGTGATACGTAATTTATAACATGACTCCAAGCTTCCTGTGTTATAGTCTTATATTGCGTCAATTTAAAAAAAGTCCATCTGTGTTATTTACAACATTTTACTTAAGGTACTGCAAATTTATTTTAAAATTACAATTTAATAATCATATCAAGGGATATTATTTTAATTTGCATTAAAACAGTCAGTGATGTTAGTTTTATTGGTAATTACATGCCTCGGGAAACTAAAATAACTATAGATTCTGATAATGGCTTGATATTTAAATTAGTTTATTGAGTGATATTTATATGGAATCTCAGATTAGGATAAGAAGCAAAGAATATTTTGTTTGTAATCTTTCAATAGGACAATAGTTAAATGTTTTAGCATGGCTATGATTTTGAATTATAGACAAAAATCAATGTTTTAACAAATTATTTTATATATAATGTCACACTTAATATGTTCTCTAGTTTATGTTCAGATATATCATGTTCACAAATAATATTTTCTACTTACAAATGATATTACCAGTAAAGTATGTTATTCTTAACTTTTTATATTTTATATTTGGGACATGTACATAAATATGTGTGGTAGAATATCCAGGTAGTTCCTTTTAAATATCATAATATGACATCTAAACCCTAGAGAAATGAAATCACCAAAAAACTTATGCTTCTGAATCGAGAATATTTGGCCAGTCAATGTGTTACTGTATATTCCTATTCAAATGTTTACTATGTCATATTTTTTAATTTAATAATTTCCATTCCTTTTCACAAATTTCTATAAGCCACAACTATATTCCTAATGATGGATATTTAGGTTTTCCTTTGATTTACAAAAATCTTCTAATATTTCCCCTTATTTTTATTATTAGAGTAACCCTTCTAAATTACAAACTGACAGCTTTCTTTATGGTAATTTCCCATTGAATTTAGTGCTCTGGATTGAAATGTAGTTAGAAATCCTTGAAAGTGAGAAATAATGTCTGATATAACAGATAATCTGTGATAATAGTCTTTTTCCCCATTGGTCTTTACATCCATTAGTCATTAATCAATGAATTAAATATTTAGGTGTTACAGAGACCATAATTCCACAAATGACTAAAGATCTAATTTTCCATGGTGCATTCTGCCATCCATGTATATTATTTGCTTATCTGATGATACACATACAAAACAATTCAGGAATAAGAACAAATATTAGGCTGAGGAAGGAGAATTTCTGGGAGTTTGAGACCAGCCTGGGCTACTTAGTGAGTTCCAGGGCAGTCTTAACTACAAAGTGAGACTCTGTCTCAAAAAAATAAAAAAAGAACAAATATTAGTTGAATATATTATATTTCAAAATTTAAACTTAATATCGAGAACAATTTTAAAACTTTGAGATCTCAAAACAATAGAAAATTTTCTATAAAGAAAAAAAAATACCCAAACATTAACATTCAAGTATTCAAAAAAGTCGGTTTTACAAAGATATTGTGTATTAGATCATAGGGAGATAAAACAAAACAAGACTTTTTGTATCTTCTAAGAGGTGTTTTACTATTGTATTGTTCAGAATAATTTTAAGTTCATAACAAAAATAAAATGAATGTGTTCTTGTAGCATCAGAGAGAGCATGTCAGGATCCAGTAGACAAGTCACTAGAAGAGTAACTGCATAGAAACGTTTTAAGATCCTGCATAGTATGTAATCAATCAGCATCATTATCACTGTGAGACAAAGAAAAACAATTAATAGGCCCCTTAGAATGTTTTCATATACCCAGAAATGACTCTAAAATCAAAAGTCTGGTGGAAAAAAAATAAATTCAGATTTTTATCTTAATCACAGGACAGACTCAAACTCATTCCACAGTACCTACCACTGTGGTATCACAGAGTATGTGAGGGTTAAAAATCGGGAATCTACAGGAGAGGAAGAAGTATTTTAATTTCTTAAATCAAGAATTTAAATAGGGAATGAATTATTTCTGATAGCTGTGGTTTACTTGTATAAACAGCACAGGATTCTAGCCCCATACAGACTGCAGACCAATTATGATATTTGTCTTTATATGGGCACCTAGAAGCTTCTACTATGCAGACTTCAGGGGGCCTTGGGTACTTTGGGAGCCTTAGCTAGAGCCAGAACTGAAGCTAAGCATGAAGCCTGAGCATTAGCATTGCTTTTAACCTTGGACTTGGTTTTTGCATGGCAGAGCCTGAGACTCTTGGCAGTGGGGACCTGAGCAAGCTTCCAGAGCTTGAGATGGGTGATGAAGGCAAGATGATCCAGAATGCAGCTGACATCTTTTGAGATCTTGTGCTTTCCCCCATAGCCTTTAAGAAGGCCTTCATAGCCATAGCATGTGCAGAGATGCTTTCAATGTTTTTAGCTTTCATTTACTTCAGAACCTTATGGTTATATCTCGTGTTAAAATGCATGGTTATTGGGAACATAGCTTCTGCCTCCCAACCCAATCATATATTTTAAATTAGGACTTCTTGATAGCATTTCTGAGTCCTATGTTGGGTCATGTATCCCTTGAACTAGGCTATGGGAGCATTGGAAACATGTGGCTATTGAAACACCTTGGAATGGTTATGATTTTTTGCATAATTACAATTGTGATGACTTTTGTGGTCATGTTTTTAATTTTAATGGAGATAAAAGCACTGCTTCAATAGCATTTAGAACAATTTTTGTACCTATCAAAATATTTTTAACTGAAGAATAATAAAAAAAAATAAAGAGTAGACAGAGGCTACAGAGGTACTTTTTAATTCCACACATGCATTGCGTTTTTCACTATCAATACATCTGAGCAGTGTGTTTTATTTATCATCAATGATGGAACCACAATAGTGAAACATTATTATCAAGATTCCTCATTTTTGCAGGTTTTATTTTATGTATATTTTCTGTTGTATACATATGTGTAATAACTTTTATCCACAATAGTAAAAATATTATGAGCAGTTTTGCAGCCTCAACATATTCTCTGTATATCCATTAGACCACTTCCTTAAACTAAGAATCCACAGATCTTCTTACTGTGTTCATAATTTTCCCTTTATTGGAAATACACATGCATCATGGAACATTTTCTCCTTTCACTAAGAAATATGTCTTTAAAGTTTATTCACATCTTTTCATGCCTTGGTTCTTTTATTTTTTAAGTGAGTAATATTCTTTTGCATGGTTATATCACAGTTTATTTAAGTATGGAGTATGCTTTGTCTATTTTGAGTTGTTGTAAACTATAAATAAACTCCTATAGGGAGCAATGTATAGATTTTGCACAAAATTTTCAACTCCTTTGAGTAATATTGAGGGCTGTAATTGTTGGACTATATGGTAAGAAAATCTTTACTCTTACGAGGAACTGCCTATCATAATCACTTTCTTGTCACTGAAACCCAATACCCAACACCCACAACTCTAAGGAGGAAAAGTTTATTTTGGCTCACAGTTTGTAAATGTTCTGGTCCATAATTAACTCTCTCCAAGGTAGAGCAGCATGGCAGAGGAGAAACAGCTCCTGGAATGGCAGTGGAAAGCAGCAAGAGAAATCAAGGAAGAGGAAGTGAGATAGCAGGCTCTCAGTTACCACCTCCTCTGACATGGCTTTACCTTCCAGTATGGCATTTAGGTACACACTCATCAGTAGACTAATCCACTGATGTGTATGAACCTGCTGGATCCAATCTAATCCCCAAAGTCCTTCCTATGAGCAGATGAGGCTTTAGGGGACATCTAGATATAAACCACAACACTGTCAAACTTTAATCTAAAGTAACTGTGTCATTTTGTGTTCACATCGACAACAAATGAGAGTTTATGTTGCTACACAGTCTCCCAATCATTCTGTGTACTCAGTGCTTGGCTCTGGGCAATTCTAAATAACTAAAGTGGTATCTTATTGTTATTTTAGTTCTCACTTCTGTGGAGCCTCTTTTCACATAGGCTTATTTACCATCTTTTGTGAGGTGTCTGTTTAGGTGTTTTATGTATTATTTTTCTTATTGCTAATTTTATGTGTTTTGATTATGTTTTGGATAATAGTCCCTTTTCTGATGTGCCTTTTCAAAATACTGTATTTTATTCCAGTATCCAAATTGTCTTCTCATTTTCTTGACACCCTCTTTTAGAAAGCAATTTTTTAAAATTTTAGTGAAATATATCTCATCAGTGGTTTACTTCTTTGATTGTTCCATTATTCTCATGTCTTATATGTCATAATCATGTGCAAGGTTATCTATGTTTCTCCTATAATATTTTCTAAGATCTTCGTAGTTTTACCTTTTACATTCAGATCTATGAGCAAATTGTAGTTAATTTTTGTGACAGACATTGTCTGTATCTAAATCATATTTATGCATGTGAATGTTCAGTTAATCATACCATTTCTCCATTTATAAAAGGACTTTTTTTGTTCCATTGAATTGCCTTTGTTCTTTTGTTAAATTGAGTCATGTGTGTGTTTATTGTTTGATCATTGTTTTGCTCTTTTGGTCTGTTTGTTTATTCTTTTGCCAATTCTACTCTGTGTTAATCACTCTAATTTTATAAAAAATGTGGAAGTTAAGAAATGTTGTTCTGTCAAGTTCATTCTTCTCTTATGTTGTGTATTCTGAGTCTCCATATAAAATTTAGAATGAGTTTGTCAATATCCACAAAATAACTTATTGAAATATTGATACAAACTGGGTTGACTAGATTGATCAAAAGGGAAGAGGCTATATCTTGAAAATATTTTTTCCTATTCACAAATAAGGAACACATCCTCACCTAGACCTTGTTTGTTTTCTTCCATCAAAAATTTTGTTCTCTGGATACTGTATGATATCCTATATATATATATCATATATATATATGATAGATAGATAGATATGGATAGATATAATTTCATTTTTGAGGCATTAATGTAATAGATGATTTTTTGAATTTCTATTCTATTTTTGCAATGCTTGTAAATAGAAAATAATCTATTTTTACATGTTATATTATATACTGCAATCTTCCTATATCAACTGCTATTTACTGGATTTTTTCCAGTATTTTAAAATATTCTGTCTATATTTTCGCATGATATGTAAATACAATTGATTCCTCACCACTAATAAGTATTATTTTATTTCATTTTAATACCTTATTGCACTAATAGGATGGTATACAAAAATGTTGAAAGCTGCGTTAAAAAATGAACATCTTTGTCTTGTTACTATCTTCTTGGGAAAGCTTCTAGTTTATCACAATTAGCTGTGGTACTTTTGTATGTACTTTATGCAAAATTAATGTTTCCTTTTATTCCCAAATTTACACAGCTTTTTGTTAATGTATGCAGGGTTTTGTCAAATATCAATAGGTACTATTGCTGCATAAACAGGTATGATCCTGTGATTATTCTTCTTTTGTTTTTATGTGAAGGAATATATCTGAAGAAAACAGTGAGAAACATAAAAATAACAATTACAAAAACTGTAATGTTCTAGAAAATTACAGGAAATATATTTAGCAAATATGAAATGATATATGTGTGGGATTGAAATTGCACTTCAATATACACTTCACTGCAATCTGGCAATAGATCTTATGTATTATATGTTAAAGAACAATATTATATAAATTATTTCCACTTCAAAATTGATGATATTAAAATAATGTAAACTAATTAGGCTGTACTTAAAGAAATATTTGCATAAAAATAGAATTATTAATATAGAATTACAAAGAGTTTCAAATATTTAAAATTCTATTACTAATGTGAGCAACAAGAATTAATTATGGCTTCTGAAAACACTAGAGTTTATCATTGCAGTGTGTTTAACATGAGTTCAAAAGATGTGCCTGACTTTAAAAACAAATCCTCTAAATTCACCTGAAATATTGCTAACTAATTTTTATAATTATTAATAAAGCATCAAAACATTCTCCCATTTCCAGTAAGCGGATTATAAATTATACGTCTGAGTTTTAATAGGTGATCAAATGCCTCTCTAATACTTGCTATTACAATGTGTTTTATGTGCTTCTGACCAATTGGTGGTTGTTCATTAGTACATATGAGAATTAACTTTATAAAGACTTATCAGATAAATTAATCTGATGCTTGGAGAGTAAAAAGGGGTAGAGGGAAAGGGTAAAATGAATTGAAATGTTATGTACATGTACCAATTTCCTAAAATGAATCTAATTATGTACTGTAAGCATGTACTAATAAATGTTAAAAATTAAAAATGTTTGCATCTATAATATTTTTAATTGAACTAATACATATTAAAATTAATGCCTTAGATATGCACACAGTGTTTCTTTAGTCATAAATTATGTTTCTGCATTGCAAATAAGTCTGGAAACCATACTATCTTAAAAACTTAGGTCTCATTCAGTTCGTTTGTTAGCATGTGGCTAGTATTTGTATAAAAACCATAAATTGTAACTAACTAATATGGACCATTTTATCTTAAAAAGTAAAAATGCAAAAACTATAGAGCCAATATATAAATACCAGTGTAGCATAGCCTTTTCTGTTATATGCTTTGAAATATTATGTACAATTTTTAGGAAGATATGTCACCCTGATCTATGAGAAAGGCATTTTCTGCAGTTTTCAATTTGACTTACTCCATCTGCCTTACTGGACTCCATCCTATGACTGAATGAGTAGGGGGGCTGATGAGGATACATATGGTAAAGACTTGGGATTCTCCATCAATTAGTGATACATATATACTTAAAAATAAAGGTGTAGGGAAGGTGGGATGGGTGGGGAAAGGTAATAAGGGAAAAGAAAAAAAAATGTGAGATAATGAAAAGGTGGAAATAAAGTGTTTGTAGATGGGGATGGGAGGAGGGGGTGAAGGAAGGGCAGGGAAAAGGGAAAAAAATGAGAATCAAGACCTTTCATGTGGAGGTACAAGAGCCCAACAATGAATGCAACTGTACTGTATACCTAAAACGTACCAATAAACTCAACTAAAGCTGAAAAAAATAAAAAGAAACATTGCTCATGAAATTCGTATTTTTTTTTTAAATGAGCTTTTAGCTTTTTTTCATTAAGTTTGTCGGAACATTTTAGGTATACCTTATGATCACATTCATCACTGAGAATTTGAACCTGTATATGTTATATCATCATTCTTGTTTATTTCTTCATTACTATTCCCTCTCTTCCACCCTCCACTCCTCCCTTTTTACAGATTTATTTCCATTTTTCCTTCTTTCCTCATATTTTTTTTTCCATTCCCTTATTTTCTTCCTCTCCCACTTTTCTTTCCCTTTGAACTTTTTCTTCCTAATTCACATTATAGGTTATATATTTTGGTCCCCCTTTACACGTTCAGCTTCTCACACCGGAGAAACTATTTGGTATTTAAACATGTGTATCCTACTTAGTTCACTTTACAGTGTGGCCTTGATGTGCATCCATTTAGTTATAAATATTTCTAATTCATCATTCTTTATGGCTCTGTAGTGCTCCATTTTATAATAAAGGAAAAAACAACCACATCTTCTTTATCCAATCATCAGTTGATGGGAAATTGGGCTGTTTCCAAGATTTAGTGATTACAAAATTTGCTGCAAACATGGCGGTGCATATTTTGCAGCTTTCTTTCTGGATAACTTAAATATGTTTTGAATCATAAAATCTCTAACCTCTTTTGACTATTTAGCATATCTGAAAATTTAATGAGACTATTTTACTAGAATATTTGGTCTATTTTAGATATGCTCTTGGGTAGTTTCAGGAGCACACCATATTTAAATATCATAAATATCAGCCACTTAAACATAGGTATGCAAGTATCACTAGAATATGATTTTTTCTTTTATTGAATTTATTGATACATTCTAGATATACAGTACAGTTACATTCATTACTGGGATCCTGTACCTTTACATGATAGGTCTTGGTTCTCATTTTTTCCCCTTGTCCCTGCCCTACCTTCACCCCCTCTTCCTCTTCCCATTAGAATATGATGGTTTTAATATTTCAAAAATATATCCAGGGGAGGTATACCTGCGTCAATTGGAAATACAGTGGTGCCTTGATTCATGAAAGCTTTTGTTTTCAAACAATTTGGTTCACAAACAAATGTGTTTGGCAAAATTTTGCTTTTGTTCACAAACTCTTCAGTGACAAACACAACTGCACTCATCTTTCCCACATAAACACAAATGTGACTATCTTTTCCAAAATGGTAGAACAAATTAAATTCATGAACCAAGTTACCACTATATTATTTCTAGTTTTTGGAGCAATCTTCATACTGGTTCCATGTTTACAGCATCACAACTTAAAACAGATAAATTATGCAAGTGGCCTATGTGGCCAACAACAGAGGAATGGATAAAGAAAATGTGGTATATTTATAGAGTGGAATGCTACTCAGCCACAAAGAACAAATGTTCATTTTCAGAACACTGATGGATCATAAGACCATAAAGCTAAATTAAATAAATCAGACAAAGAAGGTTGAATATAATCATATTTTCTAATAGAGGAGACCCATAGTATAATTATCATAAATAATTTACAAAACAAAATCAAAGTGAGTAAGAAACAAGGAGGTAGATGTTAGGGAGTTGAGAATGGATCCGGGAAGGGAGATGACAGCACAAGAAGGACAGTAGAGTAAATATGATCAAGATATGGTCTACATAAAATTATTTTGTATCATAAACAAATCCTAATAAAATCAGCTACATAAATACTTTATCCTGTTTCCTTAATTCTTCAGGCTATTACACCATTTTCATATGTGTACTACGGTTTCAGGATTGCTAATTCAGTTTTACTTAACTGATTTTTCACAGGTTGCCAAAGTTGGCAATAAATCATGACTGTTTTATTCTTTGTTGTGTCAAGAAAATAATGTAGCTATTTATATCAATATAAAATATGCAGAAATGTAATTAGAAATTGATTCTAATTACTATCTAGCTTCCTAATAACAATAAACTTCATTAGTTGATGACATATTGTATCTCAACACAATTTTTTCAATAATTGCCTATAATTAATCATTGCAAACATAACTTTATGGGTAAATAGCACTTGTGATTCACTCAGTACATTTTGTTAGATTTTCTTTAAAATTTTTTGAGTTTAAAAAATGAAATAATTAATTTCCTGCTTTTAATTTTAATTGGTAAAATATTATTTTTAGTTATAATTTTTATCCTCAAGACAAAAATAAGGGGCAGACGTAATTTAACATACATACAATTTCTTTGCATGCTAATAGATGCATATTTTGATTCAAACATCTGTGTGCTCTTTTTTGGGTGTTTGTTTATAACTTTATCTATAATTTACATTAATTCAATTATCTGAAGACAAAGCTAAATGTTTAAAAGGAATTTAGCCTGGGAGAAATCATGCGTTATTTGAATAAATTTTATACAGAACAGGAGCAGTTCTCAAAAAAAAAAAAAAAAAACAATAAAGCTGTCTATATGTCTTTGAGATATTCAAGACTGTACTCCGTATAAATTTTCATGCCTTGAAAGTATTAATAGTATTTCTCTGCAGTCAGAATTTCATTTCAGTAAGAAATCACAATGCTTTTAATTAGCATCTATGTAATCTTCGTAAAGGGGATAATGTTTAGCAGTACACTTTCCTTAATTAGATTCCCAAGTAATACAACTCTAATTTTTTTAAAAAATAGTAACATTTACCATAAAATATCAAATGATTTTTAGAAAGAAAATGATCATTCTATCCTTTGTTTAAAAATCTTCAAATTGTTTTCTGAAAATTTAACATCAGTCAATGAAGAAAATACTTCTAATGGTTCTTTTTACTGTTTTATAATGAAATACATACAATATTTTTTAATTACCAAAATATTATTTTCAATTTGAAATTCTTTAAATGTTTTCATGTTTGCCCCTCAGCTTTCCACCCATATCCTTCATGCTACAATGGATACTCTGTGGTCAATATATGAGCTCTTTGGTGGTTCCATGATACAGGATACAATGGAACAAATTTTGATTCATCTAAAATTCAAGATAATGTTGCTTTATTAATTATTCCTAAACTTCTAGTTTAGAGTTCTGACTACTTATCGCTGACTTGTTCTCTTACTTGGAAATGACCCTCATATAGTTCTCCACTTCTTCCTGAATATACAAGAAAATTACACTTGCATTTATGTGAAACAAGTGAGTTGTGAACTTTTCCCATTTTAAGGATCAATTAAAGGTTCATTCCAACAGTGACAATTTATCCTATAAACTTTTGTGTCCACTATCTTCCTATCACTCATCACTTTCAGCTATTCCCTTTCCATTTACAGACTCGGGAAGGAAATATTTAGCATAACAACATTTGGGGGACATGGCATTGTCAGCATCCAGCTGGAGAAAAGACTTCAAGTGAGTTCATGGAGTACATTTTTTCTGGCTCTCATACACCCCGAGAGTATTTTGCCATATATATTTTCTCATTTAACTTCCTTTCTGCTAAATTCCTGTTTACTGAAGGAGATAATTAACTCTGGGTGATTATGATAATTTTGCCTTCACTCTCCAGTCATCCTCCCAGTAGGCGCACACACACACACACACACACACACACACACACACACGCTCACACACACAAATGCTTAGCACACTGGTTTTCCTTCACCCTCATAGAACAGCAAGCTCTATGAGTAGCTTCTGCTATTATTATACTTCAGATCTATATGTCTATTCCCAGAATGCCTGCTTAACCTAACCATGTGCTTATTCCAAAATAAAAGTATATGAAATTTCAGTTTCTTTCTAATTATAATTATTTTTTCATTCTTTCCTATATGAGATCTTCACAGATATTTGCTGTAGTCTATGAGAGGGGATGATTGAAATCTAACAGGTTCTCTTTTTATTGTCCTTCCTTACTAAACCCACCTGGAAAATAGGCAATGGTATACATCTTTTTATTTGATTACTACCTGAAATACAGGTGAGGATAAATAGATATACTTGTAAATGTGAATTACAAAATGATATAGGAATTCAGATATGTAAATCGGTAAATTTTTTTCTTCAGTTTTCTTTTTGTTCAATTTTTAGAAGTGATGGGTAGGTTTTATTTTGTGTAGCTTTAATCTGCTTACATAAGTAATATTTTGGTGATGAATTTGGACTGGTAAAACTTTAATTTTGTTATTTTTTGTTCTGTGTAATTATGTTTTAATTCTATACATTAATATAGTGTATACATATGTATGCAAAAGACTATCAAAGCAACATGTTGATTAAATAAAATTTAAATTATTTTTACATTTCAAAGGGAGATTATTATATTGACTGATTTTCTAACAATACTTCAAAGATAGTAAGACTGACATTGATGTTTTCTGGTTTTAGTCTAATATGACTTTGACTGTCAAAACACACAGATTTTAAAATGCAAAGCATTATTTCAATCTTCCTAATTTAATATTATTAATATAATAGTAACAGTATTCTAGTGTGATGGATGGATTTCTTGGTTCCTTCCCAATTCTCAATGTTGAAATCCTAATCCTCTATGTGATAGTATTAGGTGGGATATTTAGAAGATAATGAAGTCATAAGTTTGGATCTATTAAACCCTGATAAATTAGATTAGTGTCTTTATTAAAGAAACCCCAGAGCACTTTTTCTATCTTTCTGTGATGTGAGGGTATAGCAAGAATTCTGCTGCCTAGAAATTGAGAGGAAAGCCCTCAGCTGACATATCTATTAGCACCTCAGCCAACCAGAATTGTGGAAAACATTTATATTGTTAAGACTTTCAATCTAAGAACAATTTGTATATAATCAAAATTGATTAAGACACTTGGCATATAATTTTAAATTGAGTCCTGAATGAAAATGATGGAATTCCAAAACCTGAAACTTAAAATAAACTTATTGATTTTCATTCTAATGCAGAAGTGTTCTCTAGCAAGTTCTTTAGTTGTCTAAAATTATCCAAATAAAACTATCCTGCCAAGAAAAGACTTTTTTTTTTTAACTTGGTGCATTTTAGATATACAATAGTTACATTCATCATTGGGATCTTGTACCTTTACATGACAGGTCTTGGTTCTTATTTTCCCCCTTTCCCCTCCACTCTTTTCTATTTACAAAGACTTTGTTTCCATTAAGACTTCTTAATAACAATATGTAAAACATTATTACAAAATGTAACATTTACATTTTAATGTTACATTTAATGTAACATTAAACAAATATCATATGAACATGGCCTGTAATTCAGCACAAAAGTCACCATAAGTCTGGTTAAAACTAATATATATAGTAAGCTGACTGAAAGAAAAATTAACAATCTTAAGTACTTGAGACTCAATAGATACACAGTACAGTGAATCTTCAAGTTATGACCAGCCTGATGTATTAGCAACTTGGCTTACAACTGGAATTTAGCTTTAATTTACAAACAAAGTCTTAAGTTACGACCTGAATACTGGCTGCTTATGCTTTCAGATGGACTTAAATACATGTTTAACCCTTAAAGAGTTCTGGAAGGAACATTACAAAATCCTTTTCTGCAAGGGGTTAATTGAGAAATCCTGAGCGGATGTCTCTCTAAAGAAAGTGAGATCTGCCTGTATAAGTGAGACTTTGAAAGCTTCATAGAGTATCCTGAGCTTTCAATTGATTAATTTGACTTACAACCAGCCCTGTTAATGAATTGAGTTCATAAGCCAAGGATCCACTATAAATGTCTGCCATATACACTTTAAGGAAGTTAATTTAAATTATGTATTCAGTAAAGATTAGAAAGACTAAACATTTTCACTGTAAAATCCAAAGGTTAAATTTTTAAAATACAATTTATGCTTTCAACTAGATATTCTGCAGAGCCATGTGTGGAAATTCTGTTGGCAGATTGGCACTCTTCTGCCCTAATACCATTTTTTCATGCTTCATTTTTTATTCACTCATTTAAATTTTATATGTTTTTCTTCTGTAAGATCCTGAACACACATCAGATCAATTTTAATGTTTTGCTGCAATTTCTTCACATTTCCCCTTTGCTTAACAAGAGGAAGAGTTCATAAAGTGGGAAATAGATCTTATTTTTTGTTTAATATCCAAAATATAGCATGCCATGTAAATGTCTCCTCACCAGATCTATTCATTTGATACGTGCAAGAATTGATGTGTATTTCTTTTAAAATATGGTATAGGACAGTCTTTACATTTTGTTAATTTTTAGGCCTCTGGAAACATTGATTTTTTTCTACTGCTTGGAGCATCAAGAGTGATTATGCTCTCTTGCTGCTGATTGTGCTTACCCTGATCTTTTTAACATCCATTTGCTTGCATTAACATGAACTAATACATTTTTCATTAGAAACTGCATCTAATGCTCATTTCACACTTATGTTTGCTTTATTAATGGTTTCTCTGTTTTGAGATCCAACAATCTTAAAATGGATAATTATTTAAATGGAAGATCATCAGTGTGATGTATAAACCATTTTGGATCTAATGTTATAAATGTTTAATTTTCATGAGTTCTGATGCGACCTCACCACTAGCATGTCCTAATTGGACTTCTAAGGGAAGCAACATATATCAGTGTTATGGCTTCTGTTTAGATGTTCCCCCAAAGCCTCATGCAATCATGGATGGGTCTTTTCTGGAAATGATTCATGGTGTGATGCTAGGCTCAAGGGCACTAGAATTAAGGGTGTGAGTGCTGCCCACCCTTAGTAGTCTGCATAAGATAAAAGGAACATAATGATTGTTGAGGCCCCTTCCTTTGTCACTTTTGTTGTCTTCCACCACCATGAGATGTTGCCCCTCTGCCATGCGCCATCCTGCTTGGAGCCAGCCAGTTATGGCCAGAAACCGCTATAAACTATGAGCCAAATAAATCTTTCCTCCTTAACTTTGAGAGTTGGATGAGTATTTTGTTGCAGCAATGAGAAAAGTAACTAGAATAATCAGCTTCAACAGAAGCATTATTGCCTTTTAAATGAGAGTATGCCTCCGCATAATAAAAAAGATTAAAAAGTAATAAATATATTCAACTCCATTTTCTAGATTTTAACTAAATAGACATTTTACTTAAAATTTGAAGGCCGGGTGTGGTGGCCAACACCTGTAATCCCAGCACTTGGGAGGCTGAGGCAGGAGGATCGCTGGGAGTTCAAGACCAGCCTGGGCTACATAGTGAATTCCAGGTCAGTCTCAACTACATAGTGAGACCCTGTCTCAAAAACAAAAACAAAAACAAACAACAAAAAACAAAAACAGATTTGAGTGAAATAAGTATTTATAACATGATGCAGTTGGCGATTATACTGGATTTCTATAATAGAGAGCCCAAAATATATAGAAGTACTGATTTTGAGAGCAGCGATTGATTTCAAGAAAAATTGGAAAGAATGTATGACAGGACAAAAAAGAAGTTAAATTTAACAACAAAGTAAGGAGTCATTTAATTTTCTCACATTTTATTTCTCGTTGTTAAACATTATACTGTAATTGATTAAAGAAAATTTACTTTTAGAAATATATATGTATAATAAAAATTAGTTATTTTAAATCAATACCTCTTATGTTAAATATATGTGAGTTTTTTAGTGAAATTTTCTCAGAAAAATCTTCAATCTTTAAAAAAATTATCTATATATACTCAAGAGTGACTCTGGTGTCTAGAATACAGGCAGAAGAAAGTGAGAATTGATGAGGTATTAGATTAGCAGACATTTTGATCACAAAGGCCTGACTCGATTATCAGCAAGCATGAAACTGAGGAGATTTAGACAGAAACTGCAGGCAAGCAGAAGTCTTTGTAGTTTTATTTTTTGTTTTTGTTTTTTGCATAGTACAAAATCAAAATATGTCTTTAAGAAAATAACATTAGAAGTAACATTTGAGAAAAAGATTTATAAGTATCGAAGAGTATTGGTGAAGATTAATTTTAATAAACTGAAAAAGTTCTCCAGATTTCAATATTATACATTCAAGCTAAGGACAGATACAGTAAAGGGCCTTGTAAATAACTGGAAAATGGAATTAGGCCTTTTAAATTCCATGGAAAACTACCAAAACCTCTACAAATAAGGTTCTGCCATTTTCAATTTGCTAACTAACCTTGTCAAAAAAAAAAAAAAAAAAG
>NW_022900918.1:3342145-3372955 GCF_012274545.1 Fukomys damarensis
AAAAAAAAAAAAAAAAAAAAAGGTTGAGAAATGAAAGTTTTTACTTATTAATTTAACACTCTATTCTAACAGGGGAACATCAGTACTCTAGTTATACTATGTCACAAAAAATGTGACACTGTCCAAATAAAATTTGAATAGGTATCAAATTTTCATGTTTTTTGCCAATACTCGTACTTCTCTAAGTATCCTCTTTTTCGCATCCAGCACATATATATCTACTTTCTGATATCTTTTACAAATTTTATTGTACACAAAAGTTTATGTTGTATAAATCAGCACACACAAGGCTCACTGGTATGAAATTTGATAAAAAGCATATGTAGTAGTTTAGAACATTTGAAAAAGCAAAATCAATCAAAATTTCACTAGCAAACATGTTGTTCAATGTAATATGATAGATAAACATAAGAGTTTGTACTTTCATTGGAATATGTTTTAATTCTTGTTCTGACATTTTCTAGCTAATAATTATTAATATATATGTTCAATTAATTTTTAAGTTTTTTGTTACTTGAATTTTCTCATTTATTTAGTGGGAATAATATAAATAATTTTTAAGAGATTTGAATGAGATCCCAAGGCCAGAACATTGCTGATATTTACTAAACTTTAGTTATTAAAGTGAATATCATCTAGTACCTACACACAATGAAATATGTATGATATAGTCCTTACAAATTCTGGCACTTGGGACATCAAGAAGTGCTCAGGAGGGTATTGAGCTAAGTGAGATATGCCATTTACAGAAAGACAAATACTGTATGATCTCACTATTATGTAGAATCTTAGTAAAAATAGGTGAGAAATGGAATATAAAAAGGCTATCAATGGGGAGTAAAATGGGAAAGGGGAAATGTTAATCAGAGAGTATGAAGCTTCAGTTATACTAGAGAAATAAGCTTGGGCTGGGGATTTGGCTTAGTGGCACTGTGCCTGCCTTGAAAGCATAAGGTCCTGAGTTTGATCTCCATTACCAAAATGAAACAAAACAACAAACAACTAACAAAATGAGAAATGCATTTTAGTGATCTATGGCATTGTATGTTGACCAAGTTTATCGATCATATATCATGTATTTTAAAGTTGTTAAGAATGAGTGTTTAATATGATTATAACCAAACAATGTTGGTGAGATACTAAGTATTTTAGTTTGATCTGATCTTTCTCAAAACATAGCATTTACCCCGCAATTATACAATTTTCAATTAAAGATAAATTTAGAATTTTCAGTGCAGTATTTTCTAATAAAACATTTAAAGAATAGTGTTTCAATAAGAAGTGAATGAGACTGCATGGAGCTAGGCTGTTATCCCAGTGCACCGGGCATCCAAGTAGCTCAGAACAGTGAGGAGCATCACCCCAGCGCCCCACCCCACTCACTGCTTGAGCCTCCTGATTGTTCTGTACCTGGATCCACACCACAGAGGCACAGGCATTCATAAAGCTCATTGTACTGAGCTCCAGAAGGTAGCACAGAAGCAAACAACAGAAAGAGGGCCTCCCTAAGGCTCCTGGATGAAAATTGAAGCCATCTGTAAAAGTGAAGAGAATCTGTGCAATAAAAACATGCCAGACAACTATTGTTGGTAAGTTGGAAGGATCACTACCTCCCATTAGAACCTGGACAATCTTCAGGGGAAGGAGAGCTGAAACCTGCAGTGGAAACTTGCAGATTTTAAAGGTGTAGAAGGCCAAGAAGCTCAATTTGGGCAATACAGGCAGAATCACCCTGAATCTCACAGGTCTGCTGCTGGCTGGTTGAGAATAATTGACTTTAATCTACAACCTGCTGCCCACATTGTCTATTGTGACAGTAGAGACATATCCTGAGTGAGACCCTTCATTTCATATTTTATTTTAAAAATTATTTTTTTATTTTCCTCATTTAATTTTTACTCTTTTTTATTTTTATTGAGTTTATTGGAACATTCTAGGTGTACAGTACAGTTACATTCATTACTGATATACTGTACCTTTACATGACAGGTCTTGGTTCTCATTTTTTCCCCTTGTCTCTGCCCACCCTTCACCCCCTCCTCCCCTTCCCATTTACAAACACTTTATTTCCATTTTTTCATTTTCTTGTATTTTTTCCTTTTTTACTCTATTTTTCCCACTCTTTTCAAATTCTTCCTTTTTTTCTTTCTTCTTTTTCTTTTTTTTCTTTGATTTATCTTTCCCAATCAATCTCTTCCTCTCCCATATTGCTGTTCATCTCCCTTTTTGTTTCTGTTCTCACCCTCATTCTGATTTCTACTTACTTTTTCTTTTCTTCTCTTTATTTTCTTCTCCCAACTGTCATTAGTATCAAAGGAAAGTGAGTACAGTTTCTAGATATTGCTAGAAACTATTGCTGTTAGATTGTTTTACCCCTGTATTTATTCTTTCTTTTTGTCTTTCCCTCTTGTCTTAAACAGTTTCTGAGCTTGCACAGTCTTCCTGTGTCCCTTGGTTTAACTTCTAATCTTTTCCTCTCCCTCTACCTATCTATTCCTCTCTTCCCAACTCCTGTTAAGTCCCCATCCTGAAGGGTAAAGTTGCTATACTGAAGAGTTTTTTCATGATAAACATATTTTGGGCTGGTCCTCAATTTTGATTTAATTCACATGGTTAAAGGTGACAGATCATTAGGCACCACAAATTGTCATTTTCTAAGCTGTGCTTGATGCTATAGTGTTGCTGATTGTATCACTAGGGCTTAGGAGTTGCGTTTGATGAAATCAGTTGTCTATCCTTCCTTATTATGAAAATGAGAGTGTCTCCAAGTCATTAGAAATTCAAAACATAAAGGCGAGCTATATCTGGAGGATCCAACTATTAAGCCAGGAATTTAAAAAGGGACAATATCAACAACAAAGATAGATATGAGAAAACATTTAAACAAGGCACAACACAGAATTCCAGTTCATCAAAGACAAATACTAGTTGAAACAAGGTGGGAAAGTCTGACAACCAAGCAAACAACAGAACGCCCTGAACTCATAGCACAGGAAGTAATAAAACAAATGATTCTCTAGAATAACTCAAAGCAAATAATTTCCCATATAACTACAGAGATGGTGAGCTGAAGAAAAGACATGATTACAGATTCTAGAAGAGAAAGAGATTAAAAAAAAAATACATGAGTTCAGGACCATGTTAAAAGCCATGAATTCCCAGCATAGGAAAGAAATGGAATCCATGAAACAGATTAAATAAATATCCAGGAGTTTAAAACACTCTATGGAAAGTATACAAAATAGACTAATAGTGACCAAGAGAAGAGAGATGTCTTAAAAATAGTAAAGCACCATGAGAAATCGATCCAACAGCTCCTAGATGATACAGAGAATAAAAATATAAGACTGATAGGAATCCTTGAAAAAGCAGAAGAAAAGACAAATGCCTTACAAAAAAACAGTTGACAGAATTAATGACAGAAAAACTTCACAAAGAGGGTAAAATAACTTGACATATGGATAAGTGAAGAATTTAGGACTCCACTTAGCCATGAAAAAAAAAATCTACATATAGACATATATAGTAAAGGTCCTGGAAACCCAATAGAAGAACAAAATAATACATGCAGTTAGAGAAATAAAAAAAAATCACAGGCAAAGGAAAGCCCATCAGAATCACAGCAGACTTTTCAACAAAAACCCTCAAGTCAAGAAGAGCCTGGAGTTAGGTATTTTGAGTTCTAAAAGAAAACAATGTGCCATCTAGACTAATGTACCCATTAAAACCACCTTTCAAAATTGAGGGGGAAATAAGATACTTCCATGACAAAGAACAAGTGAGAAGCTTCATTAATACCAAACAAGCACTCCAAACAGTTCTAAATAATATACTAGAAAAGTCAATGAAGATTACAACTCCATGTGTTCCAAAGAGCAAATCCACCAGGAAAGGCAAGAATATAAAAGGATAGGGGAAAAATTAAAAAGGGCCAAAAACAGGATGATAACATGGCAGTAATAAGTCAATATGTATCAGTTATAACTATCAATGTTGATGACCTCAATGCACCAATCCAAAGAAAAAGACTGGCAGAATGGATTAAGAAGCAAAACCCAATAATATGCTTGTACAACAAATGCATGTAGTTCAAAAAGAAATTCATAGACTGAAAGTAAAAGGAAGGAAAACAGCTCTTGATGGAATAGGAACTTGGATAAAAGCAGTGGTAGCTAACATTTTCAGACAAAGTTGATTTCAAACATAAGCTAAACAAGAGAGACAAAGAAGACCATGACATCCTCATAAAGGAAAAAATACAAGAGGAATAGATGACAATCATAAATATATATGCATCAAATACTAATACCCCCAAATCTACAAAGCAAACATTAAAATAAATGAAAAACCAAATAAGCACAAATACAATTGTAGGGGGAGACTTAATACCCAATCATCAAAAACAGACAGGGCAAGGGACAAGTTAAACTGTCATTACTTGCTATTGAAATGACACTCTATATTGAATACCAAAAAAATTCCACTGAAAGACTTCTAGACTTAACTGACACTTTTAGGAGAGCAGCTGGATATAAGGGCAATACTCAAAAATCCATAGCCTTCTTATACACAAAAAACAGAATCACTGAGAGAGAAATTGGGGAAACAATTCCTTTCACAATAGCGTCCCAAAAAAGGAAGTATCTAGGAATCAAACTAACGAAAGAAGCAAAAGACGTCTACAGTGAAAACTACAGTGCTCAGAAAAAAGAGATCGAAGAGGATATAAGAAATGGGAAAGATATCCCCTGTTCCTGGGTAGGAAGAATCAACATAGTGGAAATGGTCATACTATCAGAACTGCTATATAGATTCAATTCAATGCCAATGGAAATTCCAACAGTATATTTCACAGAATTAGAAAAAAATAATCCAAAACTCTTTGGAACCAAAAGAGACCTAGAATAGTAAAAGCCATCCTGGGCAATGGGGACTTGGGCATGGGTATAACAATTCCCAATTTGAAACTATGCTACAAAGCCACTGTGATAAAAACAGCATGGTACTGGCAAAAGAAACAGAGCTGAGAATCAGTGGAACAGACTGCAAGATACAAAAACACCTGCAGATGTACTTGGCTACCTCATCTTTGACAAAGGAGCCAACCATCCTCACTGGAGGCAAGAAAGTCTCTTTAATAAATGGTGTTGGAAAAACTGGATTTCGACCTACCAAAGATTTAAAATAGGCCCATATCTCTCAGAATGCACTAAATTAAAACCCATGTGGACTAAAGATCAAAATATTAAAATAGAAACACTAAACTTGCTAGCAGATAAGTTAGCAGAACTCCTGAAGACATTGGCATAAGAAAATAGTTTATTAACAAATTCTCAGTAGCACAGGAACTAGCAGAAAGAATCAACAACTGGGATCTCATCCTATTAAAAAGCTTCTGCACTGCAAAAGAAACCACCAACAGAACTAAGAGACAACCAACAATGTGGGAAAAAATTTTTACCAGCTGCTCCTCAGATAAAAGACTATTATCTAGTATATAAAAAGAACTCAAAACATTCAGCCCCCCAAATATAAAGACCCAATTCAAAAATGAGCATCTGAAATGAACAGACATTTTCAGACAAAGAAGTAAAAGCAGCAAGAAAATATATGAAAAAAAGTTCCACTTCCCTGGTTATTCCAGAAATGCAGATGAAAACAACACTGAGATTCCACCTCACCCCACAAAGAATGGCTGCTATCAAGAAATCAAACAATACCAATGTTGGCAGGGTTGTGGGGACAAAGGAACCCTTCTCTATTGTTGGTGGGAGTGCAGACTGGTGCAACCACTATGGAAACCAATATGGAGACACATCAAAGAGCTGGGACTAGAGGCTTCATTTGACCCAGCCATCCCTCTGCTGGATATCTTTCCAAAAGAATTATAAGAATCGTATCACAGTGATATATGCACATCCATTTTTGTAGTGGCATGGTTTATAATAGCTAAAACATGGAAACAGTCCGTTTGCCCATCAGTTGGAAACTGGATAAAGCAGATGTGGTTTTTCTATAAAATGGAATATTACTCAGCCATAAAGATGAGAAATTAGATTCATTCATAGGAAAGGGGATACATATTGAGGATGTACTCCTAAGTGAAATAAATAAGTCACACATGTGTAAATACTGAATAGTTTCTCTGGTGTGAAAAATTATAATAGTACATAGATCCTAATGAGATAATTGACAATGTGAAATAGGAAGAAAAGGGCTAAAGGTGTAGGGAAAGTGGGAAGGGTAGGGGAAAGGTAATAACGGAAAAGAAAAAATGAGAAAATGAAAAAATGGAAATAAAGTGTTTGTAAATGGGGGCTGAGGGGAGGGCAGGGACAGAGGAAAAAATGAGAACCAAAACCTGTCATGTAAAAGTACAAGATCCCAATAATGAATGTAACTGCACTAAACACATAAAATGTACCAATAAACTAAAGGAGGAAAAACAAAAAAACAGGTCCTCTAGAAAGAAAATGAACAACAAAATACTATAACCGAACCAAGCTTTTGAATAAATGGACTTAACAGACATCCCCAGAGTGTTCCATCACGCAAGATCAGAACATACAGTCCTTTTTGGCTGCACATGGGGTATACTCCAAATTATACGACATACTTGCTCATAGAAGATGGATAACTAAATACAAAGGAACTGAAGTTATCCCATGTAGAGCATCAGACCATAGTCCAATTAAACTGGAGATCAACAGAATAAGAAACTGGAAGAATTTCAGAACCACATGGATATTGAACAATACTCCCCTGAACAACCCATGGGCCACATAAGAAATAAAGAAGAAATGTTTTTGCAAATAAATGAATATGTCAATACAAGATACCAGAATCTGTGGGACACAATGAAAACAGTTCAAGTACTGAAATGCATAGCAGTGAATGCCCACACTAGGAAAACAGAGGAAGCTAAAATAAACAAACTGAAGCTGAATCTTAAGCTCCTAGAAAAAGAAGAGCAAGACAAACCAAAAGCTCATGCAAGGGAGGAAATTATAAAGGTCAGAGCCAGAATCAATGCAATGGAGAGTAACAGAATAATACAAAAAAAAATCAATGAATCAGAGTTGGTTTTTTTAAAAGCATAAATAAAATTGATAATCCCTTAGCCACCTTATCAAAAAGGGGAGGGAGGCTCAAATCCATGCAATTAGGAATGAAAAAGATAAAATCATAACACATCCAAGAGAACTTCAGAGGCTCATCAATACTTACTTTGAAAACTTTTACTCGAATGAAATGGCACACACAGAAGAAACGGACAGATTTCTCAATATATATGAATTATCAAAGTTGAATGAAGAAGATAAAAAAATTCTAAATACCACAATTACATTCAGTGAAATTGAAAAGGTAATTAAAATTTACCATCAAAGAAAAGTCCATGTCTGGTTGGCTTCACTGCTGAAATCTTTAAACATTTAGAGAAGAACTACTGCCAATATTCTTTAAAATTTTCAATGAAATTGAAAGGGAAGCAATACTTCCAAATTCATTCCTGGAAGCAAGAATTTCTTTGATTCCAAAACCAGGGAAAGACCCAACCAAGAAAGAGAACTACAGGCCAATCTCTCTAATGAACTTAGATGCAAAAATCTTCAATAAGATACTTCCAAGCAGAAAGCCAAATGTCATCAAGATGATCATACATCCTGACCAAGTTGGATTTATCCCTGGGATGCAATGATTGTTCAACATAAACCAATAAATGTAACATGATATATTAACAGAGTCAAAGATGAAAAACAGGTAATCATCTCTATAGATGCAGAAAGAGCATTTAAAAAAATTTTAAACTCATGTATTATGAAAACCCTGCAGAAAATTGGAATAGATGGTCTTTATCTCAACTTGATAAAGGCTATCTATGAAAAACCAACAGCCAACATCATACTTAATGGTCAAAAACTAAAAAACCTTCAGGCTAAAACCTTATAACAAGATAAGGATGTCCACTGTCACCACTCCTGTTCAATACTGTTTTAGAAATATTAGCCACAGCAATTAGACATGAGAAAGACATAAAAGGAATAAACATAGGAAAGCATGAAGTTAAACTGTCATAATTGCCTGACAATATGCTATTCTACATAGAAAACCCAAAAATTCTGCCAAAAGACTTCCAGACTTGGAGAGATTCATCAGAGCAGTGTAGCTGTGTACAAGATCCACAACCAAAAATCATTATCTTTCTTATACACAAATAACAGACTCACTGAGAGAAAAATTAGGGAAACAATTCCTTTCACAATAACATCCAAAAAAAAAAAAAGAAATATTGAGACATCAGTCTAATGAAGGAAGCAAAAGACCTCTACTCTGAAAACTGCAGCACTCTGAAAAAAGATATAATAGAAGATATAAGAAAATGGAACATTTTTAGAACATCCCTTTTTTCTGGGTAGGGAAAATGAACATAATGAAAATAGCCATACTTCCAAAACTGTTATAAGGACTCAATGCAATCCCTATTGAAATTCCAACAGTATATTTCACAGAACTAGAGAAAACAATCCAAAAATTTATTTGGAACAAGAAGATATCTAGAATAGCAAAAGGCATTTTAGGCAACAGAGACATGTCAGGGGATATCACAATCCCCAACTTGAAACTATACTACAAAGCCATTGTGATAAAATAGGATGATAAAGGCAAAAAAAAAAAAAAAACAGATGCAAGGATCAGTAAAATTGATTAAAAGATACAAAAACAACTCCAGATGTACTCAGCTACCTCATCTTTGACAAACAAACCAACCATCCTCATTGAAGAGGAAAGATAACTTCTTCAATAAACTGTGTTGGAAAAAACTGAATTTCAACCGACCAAAGATTAAAAGTAGACCCTTATTTTTAACCATGCACTAACTAAAACCCAAGTAAATTAATCTAAATATTAAAACAGAAACATTAATGATGCTGAAAGATGTTAGGTAGAACTCTCAAAGACTTTGGCATAAGAAAGACTTTGTGAACAAATCTTTAGTAGCAAGGAAACTAGCATAAATAATCAACAACTGTGATCTCATCTTATTTAAAAGCTTCTTCTCTGCAAGAAAACCACCAACAGAGCTAAGATACAACCCATGATGTAGGAAAGAATTTATCTCAGCTGTTCCTCAGACAAAGTTCCACTAATGAGAAAATATAAAGAACTCAAAAAAAAAAAAATCCGACCCCCAAATATAAAGACCCAATTCAAAAAGAGTCATCTGAAATGAACAGACATTTCATTGACAAAAAATTAAAAACAGCAAATAAATATATGAAAAATCTTGGACATCACTGATCATTTGAGAGATACAGATGAAAACAATACAGATATTCCACCTCATCCCAGTAAGAATTGCTGCTATCAAGAAATCACACAACAACAAATGATGGTGGGGTTTTGGGGAGAAAGGAATCCTTCTCCATTGTTGGTGGGAGTGCAGACTGGTGCAATCACTATGCAAATCAATATGGAGATACTTCAAAGAGCTGGGACTAGAGGTTCCATTCAACCCAGCCATCCCTCTGCTGGGTATCTTTCCAAAAGAATTCAAAGAATCATATCACAGTGATAAATGAGCACCTATGTTTATAGCAGCACAGTTTGTAATAGCTAAAACTTGGACACAGCCCATTTGCCCATCAGTTGGAAACTGGATACAGAAGATGTGGTTTTTCTATAAATTGGAATACTACTCAGCCATAATGAATGATAAATTAGAGTCATTTATAGGAAAATGGATGCGTATTGAGGTTATAATTTTAAGTGAAATAAATAAGTCACACATATGTAAATCCCAAATCGTCTCCCTTGTTTTAAAAACTATAATTGTAAATAGTATCATAATGGTGTAATCGACAATGTGAAGTGCAAAGAAAGAACTAAAGTGTAGGGCAAGTGGGAATAGTAGGGGAAAGGAAATGAGGGAAAAGAAAAAAATCTGAGAAAATGAAAGAATGTAAATAAAGTTTTTTGTAAATAGGGAAGAGAGTGGGGGTGAAGGGAGGGCAGGGGAGCGGGGAAAAATGAGAACCAAGACCTGTCATGTAAAGATACAAGATCCCAATAATGAAAGTAACTGTACTGTATACCTAAAATGTACAAATAATCACAACGAGAAAAAAGAAAAACTTGGAAACAGCCCAATTGCCAATCAACTGGAGACTGGATAAAGATGTGGGCTTTCCATAAAATTGAGTACTACTCACCCATAAAGAGTGAGAAACTAGAGTCATTTATAGCTAAAGGAAAGCATATTGAGGCCATACTCAAGTGAAACAAATAGAACACACATGTTTAAATACTGAATAGTTTCTCTGGTGTGAAAAACCAAAAACTGTAAATAAGTTTCAAATTGTATAATTGATAATGTGAAATAGGAAGAATAGGGCTAAAGGAGTAAGGGTATTGGGAAGGGTAAGGGAAAGGAGAGAAAGATAGGAAGAAAGGATAGGAAAAATATAAGTGAAGGGAAAACTGGAAACAAAGTCTCTGTAAATGGGGAATGATGGAGGGGGTGAGGGGAGGGCAGTGGTAAGGGGAAAAATGAGAACCAAGATACATCATGTAAAGGCACAAGATCCCAATGATGAATGTGACTGTACTGTATATCTAAAAAGTACCAATAAACTGAATGAAAAAAGTGAACTTATTAAAAAAATGCAAGAATAATTCAATATTAATAAATCCATTTATATAATCCCGTATACTAATATGCCAATAATAAAATTCTAATTTATTGCCTATAACGCTATCTAGTATTTGTTGTATGCCACCTCTATGGAGAAAAATCATGTTTATAGTCAAGAAAATGTAGTAACTAATATATAAAAAGTTTCAAAATTGACGTGAAAAAATATACAACCTCAAGTCTGTACAATTATGTGGAAAATAAGTCAAATCTTCACAAATGTAAAAATTTTCTTCCTGTTTTGTATTGTAAATGATACTATTTATTAATTTGTTTTCTCTACATTTGTTATGCAGCTATATGATTGATTTCTGAATATCCTTCATTAAGCTAAGCATTAAATTTTTTATTTAATTTAATTTTATTAGTATATGTTTCCAATTCATTCATCTTGGACAGTGGTTACCTGTATTTATTACTGTTTGCATTTTTTCTAATCACCTTCCTTCCCTCTTCTCCCTCCTCCTCTGTTTCCCCTATCACCCCTTACATACCTGAGGTTATTTGCTACTGCTCATGTTATGGCGTGTGATGTTTCCAGTGATTGGAGTTACTAGGATCCTATACATGGTACATCTTTATTCCTTTCATTCCCTTCCCTTGTTTTTCACCTGCAGTCCTTGTTCCCTTGAACTACTTGCTTATTGGATAAGATCTATACCCTTGTCCCTTTCTATCCATCATTTATCACTTTCTTTGCTTGTACTTTGGCTAACTCAAATGAGAAATTCCATGCAGTATTTGAGCTTGTGTGCCGGATTTATTTCACTCTGTATTATATTTTCCAGGTGCATCCAATATTTTTGTGAATGACTCAGATTTGTAAACCTTTTCAACAAAGAAGTATTCTATTACATATATGTAGATACCACATTTTATTTACCCAGTCCTCTGTTGATGGGTATTTAGGCTGCTTCATGCTGCTGTGAACATTGGTAGGCATGTGTCCCTGCAGTATAATAACTTAAGCTCTTTGGTAAATGGCTGTGTGGAGTTTCTAGTTTCAATTCTCTGAGAAATTTGCATACTGCTTTCCAGAACGGTTATACTAGTATGCATTCCCACCAACAATGAGAGAGAGTTCCTTTTCACCACAGCTATGGTAGCATTTATTATTTGCTTGCATTTATCATTATTATTGTTCATCATGATTGCCTTTCTTTGCAGAGTAGGAATAGAACTTAATGTTGTTTTAATTTGCATTTTTCTCATGGCCAGAGATTCCAAACATTTTTTTTATATATATTTGTTCACCATTTGCATTTCTTCTTCTGCGAAGCATCTGTTCACTTCTCTAGTCCATTTCTTAGCTTAGGCTTTAATTTTAGATTTGTTTTGTCCTTTATATATTCTAGATGTTAGCACTCTGAGAAGTAGCTGGAAAAATATATTTCCCATTCTGTAGGCTTTCTCTTCATTGTACTGATTGATTTTTTTGCTGTACATAAGCTTTTAAGTCTGATAGAATCTCATTTTGTTTATTCTTTCTGCTATTTCTTGTGCTAATGAGATTCTATTTAGAAAGTCCTTTCCTAGATCTATTTAAGCATCTTACCCAACACAGAGTAACATTATTATCTATCGTCCAGTATCAGAGATAAAAGAAAAAGTAATATTTGGATATATTAAAGGATTTGTTTGTTGTCGGACAGTTAGGACCTGTAATGTTTTGGGTGAAGAGTCTCAAAAATATTCATGCAGTGAAGCCTTAGTCTTGAGCTGGTGAAACTATTGAGAGGTGACAAAAACATAGGAGAAGGGATTGCCTTGTGGATGGCTAGAGGTTGCTCCTAGACCCTTGTTCTCTCTGCTTCACCATGAGGTGAACAGCTTTGCTGCACCTGTGCTCTGCACCATTCTGTACGCCTCCTTCTCAGGCCCAGAAACAATGAAGAAAGGATTCTCTGGGCCAAAACATACCTTTCCCCCTCTAAATTGTTTCTCTCTGGCCTTCTGTGACAATGTTGAAGAGCCAAAACAAGGCCAAAGCAAGATAAATAATAATGGAAATAAATACTCAAAAATTATAATGAGTTGAAAATAAACTTTCAGCAAATTGAGAAGAAAATATTTTGTAATTTCAATTATTTTTGTTCAATATGTAAGATAAAGGACAGTTTAATGTGTATTAAACAAAGAATTGAAATAACAAAATTAGTAGAAATTAATAAAAAGGGAAAAAGTACTGTTATTTGACTCATAAATATTAACAAATACTTTCTTACCATGAAAACACACACACACACACACACACACAATTGACTCCGTGTGACCACATATCATGATAGTTAAACATGACTTGAATAAGAACCTAGCAGATTAGTAAAGCATAATTCTGCATGTATCTGTGGATGACTTTCATGTAGGCTAGCAAACGGAGTGGGGAAACCCAACCCATATTTGGGTATGATCCTATTAGCGCTGATCTTATTAGCCTACTTAATAAAACTTTCTGTAATTATGCATTTATTTTATGATGATTCTGGTCTCCCAAAGCATTCTAACATTAAATTGAGTAAGTGTACCTAAGTAAAGTAAAACTTTGGACTGCATGCAACTTATTGTGTGAGTGTTCCATAAAATAAAAAAAGATTTCTAATAAATTTAACTTGACAAACCAGTGATGTCTGGCAATACAAGTAGTATGTTATACTGAATGACACATGATCACAATTAGGCAGGAATCCTTCACTTCAAATGAGATTAAAGATATTTATAAAATGTGGGAAACTAAAAAATTTTGTAGAAAAGCAACATCCAAATAAGGCTGTGGTAGTGCAAGTGATGAATCTATTTAATGACAGTGTAATATCACATTTATATAAAAATCTTCAAAAGAAAACAAAAACATGTCATTGGATAGATTACTTGTTAAATCTGTACAAAAAGAAAATTATTCCACTGAACAAATAAATAGCAGCAATATTATTGATGTTAGTGAAAGTCAACCTATAATAACCCTCCTTTCATCTGTCTTCCTCACACCAGCCACAAAAGTTTTCAAAGTTAAGTGCAAGTTAATTTGTTTTTCTTTATTCTTTTGTATTATATTATATTATAGTCACATTATATGCAACTTGTTTGGTTGTAAAACAAATCATATGAATTTTTACTATTTTGTAAAAGAAATTCTCTTTGATATGCAAGTGCTTTGGATTATAAGCAAAATAATTATGCTTGAAATAATTATGTTCACAAACCAAGTTTTACTATATTTAAGAAAATGACAATTATATAATTCTACATAATACCATGATAATATAGAAAAGGAATGTATTTCATGATCAAGTCTATGAATCTGGTATAACTTTGACATCAAAATATAAAATGTACATTACCCAGAGATCATGGACTAATATATCTCATGACTAAAATATATAAAAAAAGCATATTCTCTCTAACCAAAAATTAAATGTAATGACACAAAATAGTGCATATCCAAATTTGTTTCAGAAAATTAGTCAAAAGATAAATGTAATTAATTACCACAAGTAACATTGCTGTTTTCTATTCCAACAGTTCACAGTAAAATGCTCCCTTGAGGCAAATTCTGAGGATGTAGAGCCTCGTCCCTCTTCTTCAGCTATTAAGACTCATCTCAATTGTTTCCCTTCTCAGCCTTTCACAATTGGGGTTTCTATATGCCCTCTCTAATAGCCTCAGGCTCTAAAAACAGCACAACTAAGAAATATCTTATTCATTATGGTTTATGAAATTACTCAATTTAACCAATCCACTGGGTAAGAGCTAATCCCACACAAGCTGATGTACACAACTGCCTTTACAGTTCCTATATGTAGTTATCCTGTACTGAAGTTGTCACTTGCTCATGTATTATGTCTCCCAATCAAAAGAATCGATATTTTATTAGATGCCACATCAACATTTAGAAATTTTCATTGTGAATTTTTTGTATATTTAATAAAATTACCTATCCATTATACATAATATATTTATATATTAGATCAAAATAGTATAGCATGTTTAGTTTCATATTTTGTAGCTTATTGTGAAATATAAAAATAATATTAATTTTATATATTTACATTGCATCAAACAATATATTAACACACTTATTAATTATACTTACTTGTTCATGTTCAGTATTCATATTACTATCTCATATAATATATTCTCATGTTATTCATGTACAAAATAATGAAGTATGCATTTTCTTTCTCCTCAAACACATATTTTTTTGTTTTATCTCATCTTTTGTTTTCTCTTTGTAGTATATGTGCTGCCAAAGCAAGCACTGTTTTCTCTGTCTAGAATTGTCAGTTCAATGTTTAGTAAAAGAACTTATAGTGAATATCTTTGTTTTTATTCTAAACTTAAGAGTAAAATATTTAATGTGGATAATTTTGTAAAATATTCATTGAACATCATCAATGAATGTCTGTGCTTAAGTGATTTTTCTTCTTTCGGACTTTGCTTAGAGGTAAGTATATAAATACATAGAGAGACAGAGAAGAGTAAAAAATTTTCCAAATGCTCTTTGTTCCTCTCATATGATGATGACGTTTTTCTTTCCTTTATTCATATTTGCCTTTATTCTGTTCATATAGCAGATTGGTCATAAAAGGAAATTAAATATTATTATTGAAATATTAGTGAAGGAATTGCTTTAAGAAGGAGAAAAATGAACTTAACAAATAAGTCCATAGTAATAACTACATTATAAATGTAAGAAATTGTGCTAATCAAAAAAGACACCGAATGATAAACTATATTTGTAATATTAACATTATACAAATATTTTTTCTGGAAAATATAAAGCATTTTCCCTAAAAAGAAACTCCTTTTTCAATGGGAAAATCAACAAAAGGCTTTAACTGACATATTACAAAAGAAGATATTAAAATACCCAGTAGATAAATGATAAGGTGATATAATTATTTATTAAAGAAATGACGATCTTTGAAATGGTAAAATGCTCTATGGATTGGGTTCTCTCGAAAGCAGACGACAAATGGGAAATATGTATTTTTGGAATTATGACTAGATAAGGGGAAAGGAACAAGATCTCTTACTATTGTGTAATCCTGAAAAAGTTCTCACTAGTCTAATAATGAGCTCTAGTGCACACATTACCCACAAAGAAATTCTTCTTGTGTCGACGATGAGGTCTCCAAGGCCTCATAGCACTGTTCTACTCAGTCAGTGGCTGAGCACTGCCACAGAAGTGCATTATTGTGAGGCTAAGTCAGAGAATATAAACAACCACTGCTTACTACCAACCACCTACAATTCTTGTATTTATTTTTGCATGGTTATCTCTCAGAGACACATTGCTAATAAATCCATCAAAGTAGCTAAAACCATTAGAATTTACAAAATCCAACATGGGTAAAGATGAGGAACTCTCATACATTGTGGGAGGTAGCATGAATTAACTTAAATATTTTGAAAAGCTACTTGATAGTACATACTAATGCTGGCTATGTTCACTATCTTTTGTTCTGGATTTACATTCCCAAGCATCAATTCCCCCCAAAATTGCATAATCTGCACAAAACATCACCATCATCTAATATAACAAGCATTCCATATGTTCATCATTGATAAGTGAATCTGGGTATGTTCATATAATGCAATACTATAGATCAAAAACAAATAAAATGGTCATGGCTTACACAGTAACATGCTTGAATCTCAAACTCAGTAAGTTGAGTAAAAAGCCCTGCAATTAAAAGTTATGTAGTACATGATTCAATTTGTATTAAAGTCAAGAACAGGCAGGCACTCTTGGCTTTCAGAGCTAGTGACTCAATCATGTGGCTGTACTTCCTGTCATAAAATGATGCTTGTTCTTCATAATAGCACCCATTTGTCTGAACATTTTCTGAAAATGTCACATATTTCAGATGTTTTTTAAGCTCACTTTGGTAGAGTTTAACCAATTTCATCATCCAGCACTCCTTTCATGGCAAAATTATTCTATTCTTGAAAGGCTTTCTTTTTAGTTATTTACTTTGGCAAAATTTATAAATGTTAAGGATATGTTGCACGTATGTATCCTGCTATCAAACACTGAGACACATCCACCAGCCTGCTTAGGTCCATTTAGTGGTACCGGGTAGCTGCGCCCTCCCCTGCCTGTGTGCCTCCAGCACCAGCAAGGAAGGTAGCTGCGCAGATGCCCCTGAACCCCCCACCCCGCTCTCAGACCTCCTAAATGGACCGGTCCTTGGACCCACCCTGCAGAGGCATAGGTGATCATAAAGACTATTTTTCTGAGCTCCCAACTTTGAACATCTTTAAAGAAAGGGCAGTGGAAACCTCCAGTAAAACTGTGTGGAGTTCAAGCAAGCAGGTAGGGGAACTCAATCTGGGCCTTACAGCCTGAGGTCAGTCTGCATCACGGGGATCTGGCATTGGCTAGCTGAGATCAGGGCACTTGGTTCTACACATGGCTGTGCATGTGGTATATTATGAAAGCAGAGATATAGTCTGAAAGAGGCCCTTTAAATTCATTTTTTTCTTTCTTCTCCTCATTCCACTCTACAAATTCTTTCTTTTCCGTGTCCTCTTTCTCCAGCACAGTCACTTGCTCCACCATAATATCTCTCATCTCCGTTTCTGTTCCTGCTCCTGCCTTAACTCAGACTTCTTCTTTTATCATTTTTTCTTTTTTCTTTATGTTCTTTTCTTCAGTCATTTTACCTCACACATGGGTCAATAGTTTCAAGGGAATGTGAGTCCCTATTACTGTTAAGGGGATATATTCTTGTCCTTATTCTTGTACTCTGTCTATCTCTTTTGAATTTCATACTTTCCTAAGGATTGTAAGGTCATTCTATGTCTTCTGGCTTCACTTGAAACCTTCTCCAATACTTTCATTTATCTACTCCTCTCATTCTAACTCTGTCTAAGGACCCATCTTATGTGGTAAAGATGATATATTGAAAAGCGTATTCACTGCAAACATATTTTTGGAGGCTTCTTCATTTTAATTTAATTCATATGGTTTAAAGGTGATACATTTATGACTACCAAAGTGGTCAATTTGCAAGATGTGCTTGATCTTATTGTGTTGCTGATTTTATCAATTGGGATAAAGGATTGTGATTGATTTAATGAGTTGTTTTCTTGGATATCATGAAAATGAGAATGTCTATGAGTCATTAGAGACTCAAAAGCTAAAGCACAACTATATCAGGAGGATTTAAGTAATGACCCCGAAATTAAACCAAGGACAATGACACAACAAAAATAAAAATAAGAAAACACTTAAGCAGGACAGAAAGACAGACTTCCAGCTCACCAATGGTAAACAATAAGGCAAATGAGAATGAAAAGTCTGAGAGCAAACCAGCAGGACACCTTGAACTCATAGCATAGAAAGTCAAAAAACAGAACAATCAGGCACTATAAAAACTAAAAACAGAAATAATTTCCCAGATAACCATGGAGATGGTGAGCAAAATGGAAGGCATGGTTCAAGACTCTAGAAGAGAAACTGAGCAAAAGATAGATATGCTCAGGACCATGATAGAAGCCATGAAGACCCAGCATAAGAAAGTAATGGAAACAATGAATGTCCAACAGAGGAAATAAATCAAATCCATAAAACAGATTCATATAGATATCGAGGAGATTAAAAACTCTATTGAAAGTGTACACAGAAAAATGAAAGAATGTGAAGATAGAATCTCAGATATAGAAGTTTGGATTGCAGTCAGTGACTGTGAAAAGAGAGGTCTCTTAAAAACAGTAAGGGCTCGTGAGAAATCAAATCAACAACTCCTTGATGAAGCAAAGAAGAATAACATAAGACTGATAGGAATTCATGAAGTAGCAGGAGAAAATACACATGACTTTGAAAAGCTGACTACAGAATTAAAGACAGAAAACTTCCCAAACAGAAGGGAAGAATTAGATATACAAATAAGTGAGGGATGTAGGACTCCAACTAGCCACGATAAAAGAAAATCCACACCTAGGCATATAATAATAATCAAGATCCAAGAAACCGAACAGAAGAACAAAATACTACAAGCAGTAAGAGAAAATAAACAAATCACATGCAAAGGAAAGCCCATCAGAATCACAGCAGACTTTTCAACACAAACTCTCAGGTCAAGGAGAGCCTGCAGTGAGGTATTTCAAGTCCTAAGAAAAAAACAACCTCCAACCTAGACTGATGTATACTGTAAAACTCTTTTTCTAAATGGATGGAAAAATAAGAAACTTCCATGACAAAGAACACCTGAGAAACTTCATGAACACCAAACCAGCACTACAAAGAACTCTAAACAATATCCTAGAAAAAGACAATGAAGGTGACAACACTATGAGGCCGAACAGACCAAATCAAATATTCAAGGCAAGAAACAACAAGGAGAGGGGGGGAAAATTAAACAGAGTAACAAAAGCACAATAACATGAGAATAATATGTCAGTACATGTGAGTTATAACCATCAATGTCAATGTCTTCAATTCACCAATCAAGAGAAATAGAGTCCAGAATGGATTAAGAAGCAAATTCAATAACATTTTGTATAAAAGAAAAACACCTAGTGAAAAAGAAGCCCATGCACTGAAAGTGAAAGGAAGGTAAGCAATACGAGCCCAGAAAAAAGCAATTTTATTCACAGACAAAGTAAATTTCAAACCAAAACTGATTATGAAAGACAAAAAAGGCCATTGCATCCTTGTAAATGGAACAATTCAAGAGGAAGAAATGACAATCATAAACATATATGCATCAAATATAAATACCCCAGCTATATAAAACAAGTATTAAGTAACATGAAAAACCAAATAAATACTAATACAATTGTAGTGGGGGATCTAAATACCCCACTATCACAAATAGACAGATAATCTAGGCAGAAAATCGACAATGAAATACTAGAACAGAATCAAACTTTTGAATGCATGGACTTAATAGAAGTATATAGAGTGTTCCACCCCACAAAATCAGAATATACATTATTTTCAGCTGCACATGGTCTATCTCCAAGATAGACAAATAATAGCTCACAGAACAGGTCTGAATAAATGCAAAAGAATCAAAGTTATCCCCTGTATATTATCAGATCATAGTGCAATCAAGCTGGAGATCAATAGCATAAGAAGCTGTAGGAACTTCAGAAACACATGGAAAGTGAACAACACTCTCCTGAATAATCAATGGATTACAGAGGAAATTAAAGAATAAATTAGACAGTTTTTTAAAAATAAACGAAAATGCCAATACCACATACAGGAATCTATGGGACACAGTGAAAGCAGTTCTATGTGGAAATTCATAGCACTGAATGCCCATACTAGGAAAACAGAGTGAGATCAAATAAACAACCTAATGATGAATCTTAGAGTACTAGAAAAACAAGAGCAAGAAAAACCCAAAATTTGAACAAGAGAGGAAATTATAAAGATTAGAGCAGAAATCAATGCAATGGAAATTAAGAAAATGATACAAAAATAAATGAATTGAAGAGTTGATTTTTTGAAAGAATAAATAAAATCAATAAACTCTTAGCCAACTTTATCAAAAACAAAAAAAAAAAAGAAAAGAAAAGGCTCAAATCTATGCAATCAGAAATGAAAAAGGTAAAGTCACAACAGATCCAACAGAAATCCAGAGGGTCATTAATACCTACTTTGAGAACCTGTACTCTAATAAAATGGAAAACACAGAAGAAATGGACAGATTTTTAGATAGTTACAAATTACCAAAGTTGAACAAAGAAGATAAAAACATTTTAAACACTCCAATCACAATCAGCAAAATTGAAAGTGTAACTAAATATTTTCCAACAGAAAAGAAAAGCCCAGGTCCTGATTTATTCTCTGCTAAATTTTACAAGACATTTATGGAAGAACTACTGCCATTACTCTGCAGACTTTACAATGAAATTGAACGGGGAGCAATACTTCCAAATTCATTCCTTGAAGCAAGTATCACTTTGATTTCTAAACCAGGGAAAGACACAACTGAAAAGGCGAACTACAGGCCAATCTCCTTAATGAATAAAGATACAAAAAACCTTAATAAGATACTAGCAAACAGAATACAGAGGATCATCAAGAACATCATACATCCTTACCAAGTAGGATTTATTCCAGGGATGCAAGGATGTTTCAACATATAAAAGTCAATAAATGTAATACACTATACTAACAAAGTCAAAGAAAAAATCATATGATCCTCTTGATAGATGCAGAAAAAGTAATTGACAATATGCACCATCCATTCATGAAAGAAAACCTGCAAAAATTGGAACAGATGGTCTATATCTCAACTAAATAAAGGCTATCTTTGAAAAACCAACAATCAACATTATATTAAAAGGCCAAAAACTGAAAAACTTTCCATTAAAATTAGGAAGAAGACAAGGATGCCCACTATCACCAATATTCTTCGATATAGTTCTGAAAACATTAGCCATAGCAATTGGACAAGAGAAAGAAATTAAAGCAATAAAGATAAGAAAGGAAGAAGTTAAACTGTCATTATTTGCTGATGATATGACACTCTACCTTGAAGACTCAAAAAACTCCACCAAAAGACTGCGATACTTAATGGACAGATTCAGTAGAGTAGCTGGATACAAGGTGAACACCCTAAAATCAATAGCCTTCTTATGCACAAATAACAGACTCACTGAGAGAAAATTAGAGAAAAATTTCCTTTCACAATAGCATCCAAAAAACTGAAGTACCTAGGAATCAATCTAACAAAAGAAGCAAAAGACCTCTACACTGAAATCTATAGCACTCAGAAAAAAGAGATCGAAGAGGATACAAGCAAATGGAAAGACATTCCCTCCTCCTGGGTAGGAAGAATTAACATAGTGAAAATGGCCATACTACCAAAACTGCTATACAGATTCCATTCAATGCCAATTGAAATTCCAATGCCATACTTCACAGAACTAGAAAAAATAATCCAAAAATTCTTTTGGAACCAAAATAGACCTAGAATAGCAAAAGCCATTCTATGCAACAGAGACATGGTAGTGGGTATAACAATTGGGAATTTGAAACTATACTTCACAGCCACTGTGATAAAAACAGCATGGTACTGGCAAAGAGAAAGACCTGAGGATCAGTGAAACAGACTGGAAGATACAAAAACAACTGCAGATGTACTCAACTACCTCATCTTTGACAAAGGAGCTGACCATACTCACTGGAGCTAAGATGACTTCATTAATAAATGGTGTTGGAAAACCTGGATTTCAACCTGCCAAAGAGTAAAACTAGACTCTTATCTTTCACCATGCACTACATTAAAATCCAAGTGGATTAAAGATCTAAATATTAAAAAAAGAACAATAAACTTGCTGGAAGATAAGTTAGGCAGAACTCCTGAATACATTGGCATAGGAAAAGATTTTATGAAGAAATACTCTGTAGCATGGGAACTAGCAGAAAGAATCAACAACTGGGAACACATCTTATTAAAAAGCTTCTGCACCACAAAAGTAACCATTAACAGAACTAAGAGACAACTTACTATGTGGAAAAAAAATGTTACCAGTTGCTTCTCAGATAAAGGACTATTATCTAGAATATATAAAGAATTCAAAACAATCAGCCCCCCAAATATAACGACCAGATTGAAAAAATGGCATCTGATATGCACAGACAATTCTCAGGCAAAGAAGTAAAAGAAGCAAGTGAATATATGAAAAAAATGTTCCACTTCCTTGGTCATTCCAGAGATGCAGATGTAAATAACACTGAGATTCTACCTCAACCCACAAAAAATGGCTGCTATCAAGAAATCAAACAATAACAAATGTTGGCAGGGTTTTGGGGAGAAATGAATCCTTCTCTATTGTTGGTGGGAGTGCAGACTGGTGCAACCCTTATAGAAATCAATATGGAGATACCTCAAAGAGCTGGGACTAGAGGTTCCATTTCACCCAGCCATCCTATGGTGGGTGTCTTTATAAAAGAATTAAAAGAATCATATCACAGTGATATATGCACACCTATGTTTATTGCAGCACAATTTGTAATAGCTAAAACTTGGAAACAGCCCATTTGCCCATCAGTTGGAAACTGGATAAAGCAGATGTGGTTTTTCTATAAAATGGAATATTACTCAGCTACAAAGATGAGAAATTAGATTCATTCATAGAAAAAGGGATACATATTGAGGATATTTTCCTAAGTGAAATAAATAAGTCACACATGTGTAAATACTGAATAGTTTCTCTGATGTGAGTAAACTATAATAGTATATAAGATTGTAATGATATAATTCACAATGTGAAATAGGAAGAAGTGGCTAAAAGTGTAGGGAAAGTGGGAAAGGTAGGTGGAAGCTAATAAGGGAACAGAAAAAATATGAGAAAATGAAAAAAAATGGAGATGAGGTATTTGTAAAAGGGAGAGGAGCAGGGGTGAAGGGAAGGCAGGGACAAGGGAAATAAATGAGAACCAAGACCTGTCATGCATGGTCCAAGATCACAGTAATGAATGTAACTGTACTGTATTCCTAAAATGTAACAATAAACTCAATGAGGAAAAAAAAAGAAACAAAACACTTTCAGACCCTGTTGTAAACATTTCTCTACATTATATCAAATTTTTGTCACAAGCACACACAATTATTATTATTGCCATTTTAGATATAAAACATCTAAGGCATTAAATATAATCATCTTACAAAGTAAAACACATACCTTAAATGGTAAATCTTTTATTATTTCTTTTAATATTTCCGTTTAGTTTTTAATATTCCACTTTTCTTGGGTGCATTATCAATTTTACTCTTTCTCTATTTAACAGTTAAATATATTAGGTCATAGAAATCTTTCCAGTATTTTATTATATTGGCTATCATCAAGGACCCAACATGTATTAGCTACTCAAATTTTAGTAAATCCATTCTGTGACTAAAAGCCACTTTTAAAATCTTAATGGACAGTAATAGATAATCTATTTACCTTTCTCCAAGATTTCACACTCAATGCCTGAATACATGATTAATATATCTTTCTTATGGCCTTGCTTGAAATTAATCATTTGAAATTCTATATACTTTTCCTTGGTAATAGATTACCAATATAATTCTGTCAGAAATTCTTGATAAAATAAGAGCACACTTACGAAGTGATATCTAGGGACTAATGATACAATGGTTAATGTGAAAGATAATTATAATCACATTCTATTATAGCATTGATTAGCATACTTCAAGAATTAAAAGTATCGTCATTCATCTGGGCTTATCATTATGAAAATATATTACACTTCTCCCTAGCACCATGTCTTATTATAATGATTTTAAATAAAAGGTCAAAGTGTACTAGTAGCTAAAATTACATGTATCTAGTGGAAATTACTGAGGGTTTTAGGTACACACCCAAATCCACATTTATTCAATCATTTCTTTCACATAGCCTGTTAAGTATTAAGTTCTCAAATGCTTAGAGATAATGTTTAATTTACTTAAGAACTTTCCCTTTTTTCCCAGTTGTTATAATTCCAAACTAAAGTAAACTCGACATAGATTATATATATATGAATATTAATCAATATTTTGTTTACAAATATTAGTATCATTTTATTTCTGAAGTATTGTTGTTATGTTAAAGTCTCACTTGCACCCCAAATAGACAAAGCATATAATTTTATTATAATATAATGCTGTAGGGAGATTTTTAAGAAATTTAAATTGATAATGTAGCTGAAAGGTTAATAATACAAAAACACTGAAAATAGCCAATGCAAAAATCTTATTTTAAGAACTCATCAACATGTTCTAGTGTGCGGATATATATGTTTCCTTCATAAATGATATGTTTAACACCAGAGAAAACAAAAATTTCCCTAACTAAATGACTTTGCCAATGGATGTTGATAGCCTAAACCATTGAAACACAAAATGTTACTTCAAATCTTTTAAGCATTCAACAAACTGACATTCATTAATATAGCCATATTTGGCTTGTCAAAGTCTTCCTATTTACCTATAATTTCATCATACTGTGATGAGTAGTAAAATCTATGTTTGTGAAAAACATCACTTTAATACTGGAATAATTTGTGTTTCATTGGTCATTTTTCCCATATAAACGAATGCCAATTTATTTACTTTAATGAATTAAAATTGTTTTTCAATGGAAGAAGTGAATGAACTTAACCATAAGTATATTTAAATCTCATTTTATTTGGTGGGTATGATTGAAGTGACAAAAAACTTCCAGACACAGCATTTAATTACATTAATGTCAGCAGCTTTAAAAAGGAACAAGTATAGCAGGTGACTTTATAAGATTTCCATTATTATATTTGGGACTTACATTTAAATTAATTTCACTTCTGTTTTGTGAGCCAGTTCTTATGCTGTCATTACAAATTATAAGAGTATAGGCAGTTCATTTGGAACATATTAAGACTGCAGTAAGATTATTATATTACTTCCTTAATCTTATCATTACAATGGTGTATCTACTGCATTGCATTTAAAAATTACATCAAAATTAGTTTTGTGACATACATCAGTTCAACTCAGTACAAATACACTGTATTGATAGTTGTTAAGAATCTGTATGGAGGCCTAGAGTCTCATTAACACTTGGATGGATTAATTTATGTTGAGACTTTTAGTTTTCATTCTCAGTAGGTTCTGTGTATCCCATTGGTGCCTTCTGCTGGCTGCATCTTTGGGTACTCTCCTGAAGCATCACCATGGAGGAGCAAAGAAGGGTGTTTACAAGTGTATCTCCTGAAAAACTGTGGCAACATCCCTTGGTATATGGACAGTATTAGTGAATTCAATGCTTTCAAGAATCATACCCTTGTTAAAGACAATAAGGGAATCTCTATCAGAAATTTAAGCCTCTATTCATTTCTGTATTCATTTATTTGGCACGTGATTGTGGTAGGCCTGAGAGGCAGTGGGGGAATACAGACACCCCACCCATATCCTCCTGTGGGCCACAGTTTAGCAGAGGTGCACCAACTACCAAGATCTGCTCAAAATCTTACCTGAAGGTAAAATAGAGCCATGATGCTAACAAAAGTAATAACAAAGTCGACTGGTACAGTCATTTAACCAAAACATGTAACTCTTATCCCTCGATGTTGTGAGGAGTCTGAATCTCATACTGAATATTCACTTTTATCACATTGTTAATCCCTCTCTAATGAGAGCAGAGGTAAATCCATCTCTTATAAAATTTCCTTCTCTGTGATCTATTCTTACCTCTCCTTTGTTCCTCATCACAACACTGCACAGGTAAAAACAAGTGGAATTGAGCTTTGGTGATAATTACCACATCTAATGTTATATTTTTATTCAAAATCTTATTTTCAACACAGTGAAAGAGGGATAAAAGCAAAACCAAGATCAGATTGCTCTGAAAGATACAAGCTAGCAGAACAGTGCATGTTAGTAAACACATACTCTTGAGAGAATGATTATTGATCTTACCTGATAATGTTTGAGGTTTTTATTCCTAAAGGATCAATGCAGGACTTTCCAAACTTCATTTGTAGAAATTCTCTGAACCTGTGGAATGTCTGTGTCTTACTCATGATTCCTTCTCCCCTTTCAAATCTCACAGACACTAGAGAAGAATTTTAATTTTCATTCACTTTAGTGATCCAGACAATCCATGACATCCTGGGCAGAGTTCTAAATCATGGTATCAATTATATCCCAGAAAAAGTATCAGAAACAAGGGCCAGGGATTTAGCTCAGTTGTTCCACCACCTGCTTTGCAAGCATGAGGACATGAGTTCAATCCCCGGTACAAAAAAAAAAAAAAAAAAAAATGTTAAAACCCCGGAAAAAAAAAAAAAAAAAAAAAAAAGAATATGTCAGTACTCCACAGCAACAGGTTGCACATCTGCAAATCAACCAAGTGCAGATGGAAAAATATTTGTTAAAGGATTTGCATCTGCACTATGTACAGGTGTGTTTATCTCGTTATTATTTCATAAATGATACAGTAAACCTTATTTCCATGATGTTGACATTTTATTAGACATTGTAAGTTATCTAGAGACCATTTAAAGCACACAGAAAGAGGCATATAGGTTATATGCAAATTCTATACTTGAGAGTTTATGAATTTTTTGCAATGGAGGGATCCTGGCATCCTCACCTGTGGGTACTGAGAGGACTATACTAATGAGAAGACATCTCAACTGAGAGGCTGCTTAAGATTCTTTTTTCCAAACAAAGACATTCACAACACTTATCCCATCCATTACTAATGTACAGATATACAAAACTACTTTGACTTAATAGATTTAATTGAGAACCTTTCTGTTTTGCCTTCAACTCTGTTGCTTATCTTTGCCTATAATTCTTAATCAAAATTTCCCCTGTGCAAAAAATCATAGAGCCCATGATTAATAAACCTAGACTGTTGAGAACACTAGGATTTAAAACAAAACAGTGTTTTGGAGTCCCTTGGAAAATATTCCATACATTTGTCTGTATGTGTGCTCCAATTTCTTTTAAAAACTTGTTCCTAGTGAACAATCTCTTTAGAAGAGCTCCAATGAAAGGCATGATGTCTAAATGTAGTTTTTAAGAATACAATGTAAGGTGCGTAACCTGTGCCTTATAAATAGATACATGTGGTAATTTATTTAAGTAATTGGTGAAGTAGTATTGAAGAGCTCCATACCAGAACAGAAGTCTCAGAGTTTAGAAGTGAAGGGAAATGACCTGAGAAGGAGAGTCCTGAGGGTCTTAAAGCCCCAGTGGCTACTGCATTCTTGGTGGCAAATATTTACAGTGCTTTGCTCTTACTAACAACTCTGTGAAGTGGGAAAGATGGTTATTGGCCCCACTCGACAAAGAAGAACAGAATTGAAGTTCCCCAGCAGTAATGATAGGAATGCCAATTCAAACCAGCTCTGGTTCTCCCCAGGGCCTGGACCCCAGTGCCTTATTCCTTTTCTTTTCCTCTCTCCAACTCTCCCATTTTCTCACACATAACCTCTATTACTACATGTGAAATGAATACCATTTCTATTTCTTTTCTTTTACTATAAATATACTTTATTGCACTTGTTAAACTAATGAATGTGAAAATGTTTATGTCACCTGCTGAGGCAACAGGCAACAGGTTTTCTTCCTGATCTTAAGGATAGATGGAGAACTTTCATACACTGTTGAAGGTAGCATACCTTGACTTAAATAATTTGAGAAGGTACTTGATGTGACATACTATTGCTAACTATGTGTTTTATTTTGTTCTAGATATATATTCTTTTGCATTGGTTCCCAAATGAATCATAAAAATTGTGTATAGATGAGAATTTAACTTTGTGATAGAGCACTTACCTGGCATGTGTGAGGCCTGAGTTTGACTCCCTTCATCAGAGAAAAAGAGAGGGAGAAATGCCATGTAATTATGCTATTTAGTATATAGAAAGATATGCAAAAAGATGGTCCTAGAATTTAATAATAAAATTATACATTGATATCAATTTTAGTAATTAAAATGAGTATGGTGTCATTAATGAAAGTATACACTGGCTAGAGACACTAAGTTTTTGTAACTCATTTTGAAAGCTTAGTCTTAGAATTTCTGAACATTGGCAAAATGTTCATTGGAGAATGAAAGGACTCTTTCTGATCTCAAAAGAAAGATATGGGTATCTTTTATTAGATAACTTTCTAGGAAGAATAAAAATGCCTCAAATAATTTAATATTTTAACTAGGGGATTATTCAATCATAGGTAAACTTGACAGGTATTTCTCTCTGGCAAAATATAAAGAACATGGAGATATTCTTACATAAGAACAATATGTCAAACGTGGATCACTTTAGATTTTAGGGAAAAAAAAGTAACAGAAAAATGGAGAAGTGGCTGTTTTCCCCATATTGTAATCTATACTCAGCAAGGCAAATCTGCCTATATATTTGGCAACAAAAAACAATTTAATTTTTTTTATTAGTGCATGTTTGCAGTACACAATGTTTATTTCACTTGTGGAATTGGTTCATGAGCATAACACATCTTAATTCCTTCTTTTCTTTCAACTTTCTTTCCTCTCCCCGTCCCTCTCCTTCCATTTCTTGATCCCCAACACATTTTAGATCCAGAAAGGAGAAATATAAGTGAATGTGTCAAGATTATTCTTTCAATATCTATACAAAGAAAATGAAATTTTTAGTACATTTAGATCTAGTGTAGCAAGATCCCCTTCCCCTTTGAGAAAGATCTATCACCCTGCTTTATTTTATCTAACTTTTATTTTGCACTATATTTATAATTTGAGATTCATATAAAAGAAACCATATGATGTTTATTGTTGAATATCTGATTTCTTTCACTTAACATAATGGTCTCAAGGCTGATCTATTTTCCTACAAATGGCATGTTTGTCTTTATTATTCCACTGTGTTCTCTTTATCCATTAATCTGCTGATGAACATATAGTCTGCTTCTCGGATTTTAGTTGTTATTAATTGTACTGCTATAAACATGAGTTTGCATCAATAATTGTATATGATGTCTTTAACTCTTACATAAGACACCTAGAAGCGGAACATCTAGGTTAAATGGAATTTCTGGTTTTAATATTTTGAGGAATCTCCATAGATACTTCCATAATGGTTTTTCTACTTCATATTACTGTAAACAATATAGAAATGTTCCTTTAATTTAAAATATTACTGAATTTAATTAAAGTGTCCATGAAAGAAACTATATGGAGACTACCTTACAATGTCATTATAAAAATCTATAAAATAATTTAACACTATGGAAGATATACATTATTCTAAGATACTTAAATATTTAAAAAGTTCCAAAATTTCTTAGGACCAAATGCAATTAACTTATTGTCAGAATTCTAGTTAAAGTGTTAGGGAAATAAAAGTCTGATACTAGAATGTGTATTAAGCAATAAGGTCAGTAAAAGGGCTAATCGAATGGAAAAGTATTAGCAAAGCTCAAGAGATTCATACTAGCTGATATGGAGATATAGAAGTCAAACTTGCCTCAGAATTAGTTGAAAAAATACAATTTATAATTTAAAACAGGGAATACATACACCTGAGAGATCCATGCATATGTAATCAATCCAGAATTACAATATACATTTGATAAGATAATTAATTAAAATAACATTAAGGTACTACTAAAAACATCAAAGCAGCAAATATATATAGTAGAAGACAAGGTAGCAGAAAAGGTTTACAGAAACTACTTCAAAAATACAAATAAGGGCCCCAGTGTCAGACCTCTGCAGCTGACCCTTGGGAGGCAGAACTGCCTGGAGCTAGCCTGCAGCTCTCACCCCAGTCCCAAACAATAGCAGCAGTTCAGTAAGAGGCAGATCCAGACAGGTGGCTACAGCTGCCCCTCCCCACCAAACTCTGGCCTCCAGGCTGTGCTGATACCTGTATTCACACCATAGAAGCACAGGGGGTTCATAAAGAATATTGTCTTGAGCTCTAGCCTAAATTTTGATTTGATTCACACAGTTAAAGGGGATAGATTAATAACTACCAAAATTTGCCATATTCTAAGCTGTACTTAATGCCTTTGTATTGCTGATATAATCACTTGCACTGAGATGTGATGGAGGTAATCAGTTATCCTTCCTGGCATAATGAAAAAAAGATTGCCTCAGGATCATTAGAGTCTCAAAAACAAACACAAGCTATAACAGGAGGATTGAAGTAGTAACCCAGATTTCAAACAAAGGAAAGTACTAACAACAAACACAGAAATGGGAGGACAGTCAAGCAAGGCTCAAGCACAAACACAGACATCCATCTTCTCATGGGCAAATTCTAGGAGAAATTAAGTGGAAAAGTTTGATAATCAACCACCTGGCCACCCTGAACTGATAGCACAGGAAGTAACAAAACAGATGAATGAGGCTCTACAAAAGTTTAAAACAAAATAATTTCCCAGATAACTACAGAGATGGTGAGCAGAATGAATGACATAAATAGAGACCCTAGAAAAGAAAGATAAAAAATACATGAGCTCAGGACCATGACAGAAGATGTCAATGCCCTGCATAACAAATAAACGGAAACCATGAATGACCAACAAAGGAAAGAAATGGAATCCATCAAACAGATTAAATAGATATCCAGGGAATTAGAAACAATATTGAAAGTTTATGTAACAGACTGAGCCAATCTAAAGATAGAATATCAGATA
>NW_022900918.1:3373014-3411830 GCF_012274545.1 Fukomys damarensis
AGAGAGAGAGAGGACAAGATGGAGATCAGTGACCATGCAAAGAATAACCTCATAAAAATAGTAAGGGAACATGATAAATAAATCCAAAACCGCCAACATGACACAAAGAAGAATAATGTACAATTGATAGGAGTTCATGAAAAAGCAGGAGAAATGAAAAATGACATAAAAAAACTGTTCACAGACTTAATGATAGAAAACTTCCCAAAGATAGAAAAATAATTTGATATACAGATAAGTGAGGCATATGGGATCCCAACTAGCCATGATAAAAAAATGTACACCTCGATACATAATAATGAAGATCCTGGAAACCAAATAGAAGAACAAAATGCTACAAGCAGTTAAAGAAAAAACAATGACATGCAAAGGAAAGCCCATCAGAATCACAGCTTTGAACACAAACCCTCAAGCCAAGGAGAACCTGTAGTGAGCTATTTCAGCCCTAAAAGTAAACAACCTCCAAACTAGACTGATGTATCCTGAAAAACTATCTTTCAAAATTGATGGGGAAATAAGACAATTCCAAGAAATAGAACACCTGAGAAACTTCATGAAAACCAAATCAGAAATCCAAATAATTCTAAATAATATCCTAGAGAAAGACAATGAAGATCACAACTCTGTGAGGTCCAACAGAGCAAAACCAGCAGCCAAGACAAGAAATAAAGGGAGAAGGGAAAAATTAAAAAGAGGCAACAACAAGATAATAATACAATGATGATAAGTCAATATATGTGAATTATAACCATCAACATTAACAGCCTCAATTCAATCAAAAGGAATCAACTGGCAGAATGAATTGTGAAGTAAAATCAAACAATATTCTGTAAACAAGAAAGCCACTTAATCCACAAAGAAATTCATAGACTGAGAGAAGTGCTCCATGAGAGAGGAACCCAGAAAAAGCAAGAGTAGCTGTCTTATTTGCAGACAAAGTAAATTGCAAACCAAAACTAATTAAGAGAGACAAAGAAAGTTACTACATCATTGCAAAGGGATCAATCCAATAAGAAGACATGACAGTCATAAATACATATGCACCAAATACTAATGCTCCCAACTATACAAAACAAACTTTAAGGGACATGAAAAGAGAAGTAAACACTAATACAATTATAGTGGGGGACTCAATACTCCACTGTCACAAATAGACAGATCATCTAGACAAAAAAATCAACAATGAAACAACAGACTGAACCAATCCTTTCAACAAAAAGAACTTAGTAGATTTCTAAAGAGTTCCACACCATAAAACCAGAATATACATTCTTTTCAGCTACACAGGTAATTCTCCAAAACAAACCACATGCCAGCTCATAGAACATGCTTAAGTAAATGCAAAGGGATTGAAATTATCCCATCTAAATTATCAGATCATACTGCAACTAAACTGGACCTCAAGAGTAAAAGAAACTGTAAGAACACCCATCATAAAAACATGGAAATTGAATAACACTTTCCTGAACAGCCAATGGGTCACAGAGAAAATTAAAAAAGAAATTACACAGCTTTTACAAATAAATTATAATGCCAATACAACATACAGAAATCTATGGGGAAAATGCAAGTAGTTCAAGGAGGGAAATTCATAGCAGTGAATGCCTATACTCACAAACATAGCAAACTCAAATGAACAACCTAATACTGAATCTTAATTTATAGAAAACAAGACCAAGACAAACCCAAAGCTCGTACAAGGGAGGAAGTTATAAAGATTAGAGCAGAAATCAATGCAGTGGAGACTAACACAATGATACAAAAAAATCAATGAATCCAAGAGTTTTTTTGAAAGAATAAATAAAATTTATAAACTTTTAGCCAACCTTATCTAAAGAGGTAAGAAAAGATTCAAGTCCATGCAATTGAGAATGAAAAAGGTGAAGTCACAACACACTCTGCAGAACTCCAGAGGATCATCAATACCTACTCTGAAAACTTGTTCTCTACCAAAATGGAGAACAGAAGAAATGGACAGATTTATAAATACATATAAATTACCAAACTTGAATGAAGAAGATATAAAAATTCTAAACAATCCAATTACAACCAGTGAAACTGTACATGTAATTGAAAATATATTAACAAAGAAATGTCCAGATCCTTATGGATTCACTACTGAATTCTATAAAACATTTAAAAAAAACTACTGCCAATACTCTTTAAACTTTTTAAATAAAATTCAAAGGGAAGCAATACTTCGAAATTAATTCCTGGAAGTGTTAATTTGATTCCAAAACCAGGGAAAGACCCAACAAAAAAGACAACTACTAACCAATCCCCCTACTGAACATACATGCAAAAATCCTCAATAAGATACTTGCAGACAGAATGCAGAGGGTCATCAAGAAGATCATACATCCTGACCAAGTCAGATTTATTCCAGGCACGCAGAGATGGTTTGATATATGTAAATAAATAAATGTAATACACTATATTAACAGCATCAAAGACAAAAAAAGATCATCTCTATAGATGCAGAAAAAGCATTTGACAAAATTTAATACCCATTTATTAAGAAAACCCTGCAGAAAATTGGAATAGATGGTCTTTACCTCAACTTGGTAAAGGTAATCTATGAAAAACCAGCAGCCAACATCATACTAAATGGTTAAAAACTGAAAACCTTCACACTAAAATCTGGAACAAGTTGAAGATGTCAACTTTCACCACTCCTGTTCAATATAGTTTTGGAAATATTAGCCACAGCAATTAGACATGAGAAAGAAAAAAAAGGAATAAATAGGAAAGGTGAACAAGTTGAAGATGTCAACTTTCACCACTCCTGTTCAATATAGTTTTGGAAATATTAGCCACAGCAATTAGACATGAGAAAGAAATAAAAGGAATAAAGATAGGAAAGGAAGAAGTTAAACTGTCACTATTTGTGATGATATGATACTCTACATAGAAGACCCAAAAAACTCCACCAAAAGTCTTGCAGATTTAATTGACAGATTCAATAGAGTAGCTGGATAGAAGGTAAACACTCAAAAATCAATATCCTTTCTGTACTTTGATACAAATAACAGACTCATTGAGAGAGAAATTAGGGTAACAGTCCTTTTAACAATAGTATCAGAAAAAGAGAGAAATATCTAGGAATCAATTTAACCAAAGAAGCAAAATACCTTCACATTGAGAACCATAACATTCTGAAAAAAGAGATTGAAGAGGATATAAGAAAATGGAGGCAGGTGTGGTGGAGTACACCTACAATCCCAACACTTGGGAGGCTGAGGTAGGAGGATTGCTGTGAGTTTAAGACCAGCCTGGACTAAATAGTGAGTTCCAAGTCAGTCTCAACTGCATAGTGAGACCTTGTCTCAAAAAGACCCCAAAAAATAAATAAATAAATTTTTAAAAAATGGAGAATATAAGAAAATGGAAAAATATTCCTAGTTCCTGGGTAGGAAAAATGAACATAGTGAAAACGGCCATACTTCCAAAACTGCTGTATAGATTCAATGCTATCTCTATTGATATGCCAACAGAATATTTTGCGGAACTACAGTAAAAAATTTTTTAAAAATCCAAAAATTTATTTGGAATCTGAACAGACCTATAATAGCAGAAGGCATTCTAGGCAACAGAGATGTGGCAGGGGATATCACAATCCCCAATTTAAAAATATACCACGATGCCACTGTGTTAAACACAGCATGGTACTGGCAAAGAAACAGACTTAAGGATCAAAGCAATAGATTAGTAGGTGCAGAAACAACTCCAGACATACTATGCATCACCTTTGACAAAGGAACCAACCATCCTCAATGGAGGAAAGACAGTCTGTTCAATAAATGCAGTTGGGAAACTGGATTTCAACTTGCCAAAGATTAAAACTACCCCCCTATCTTTCACTAGACACTGAACTGAAGTCAAAGTTGATTAAAGATTTAATATAAAAACAGAAACACTAAACTTGTTAGAAAATAAACTAGGTAGAACTTTTGAAGACATTGGCATAAGAAAAGAATTTATAAATAAATCCTTAGTATCATGGGAACTAACACAAAGAATCAACAAGTAGGATCTCATCTTTTTAAAAAGCTTCTGCACTGCAAGAGGAATCACCAACAGAGCTAAGAGACAATCTTCAATGTGGTAAAGTTTTTTACCAGCTGTTTCTCAAAGAAAAGGTCTACTATATAGAATATATAAAGAACTGAAAAAACCAGGCCCCCAAAATACAAAGATCTAATTCAAATATGGGCCTCTGAAATGAACAGACATTTCTCAGGCAAAGAAGTAAAATCAGGAAATAAATATATGGAAAAACGTTCAAAATCAGTGGCCATTCAAGAGATGCAGTTGAAAACATCACAGAGATTGCACCTCACCCCAGAAAGAATGGCTGCTATTAATAAATCATCCAAGGCTGGGGATTTAGCTCAGTAGTTCCACTTCCTGCCTCAAAAGCACAAGGTCCTGAGTTCGAGCTCTGGTACCCAAAAAAAAAAAAAAAAAGACAGCAAGAAATCAACCAATAACAAATGCTGGTCACGGTGTGGGGAGAAAGGAAACTTGTTTGTTTATTTCTTTGTTTTGAGACAGGGTCTCAACTGGGAACTCACTATGTAGCCCAGGCTGGTCTCAAACTCACAGCAATCCTCCTGCCTCAGCCTCCTAAGTGCTGGGATTACAAGCATGCACCACCACGCCCAGCTGAAAGGAACTTTTCTTCATTGTTGGTGGGATTGCAGGATGGTGCAATCACTATGGAAATCAATATGGAGATACCTTACACAACTAGTATTGGAAGTCCCATTTGACCCAGCTACTTCCATGCTGGGTATCTTCCCAAAAGAATTAAAAGAATCATACCACACTGATATATTCTCACCTATGTTTATAGAGCCACAGGTAGTAATAGCTAAAACTTGGAAAATGTCCAATCACCCATCAACTGGAGCCTGGATAAAGAAGATGTTTTTTGTTTTGTTTTGTTTTGTTTAATAAAATGGAGTAAAACTCAGCCATAAATAATGAGAAACTAGAGAAATTTATGGCTGTATGGTTGCAAATTGAGGACGTACTCAAGTGAAATTAATAGGAAGCACATATGTAAACATGTTTCTCTGGTGTAATAAACTAAAAGTTGAAAAAAGAGTCAAAATGTGTAATTGATATTTTATAACAGGGAGAAAAAGTCTAAAGCTATTGAGTAAATGGGAGGGTTATGGGAAGGTAAAATCAGAAGAGAAAAATAAGAGAAAAGGAAAAAAATGGAAGCAAAGACTGTACATAGGGAAGAGTGGAGCGGGGAAGGGAAGCTAGGGGATTGAGGAAAAAATAAAAATCAAGATATGTCACATAAAGGTACAAGATACAGTTGATGAATGTCACTGTATTGTATATCTAAAATGTACCAAGAAAGATTCAGTTTATTAAAAAAATACAAATAAGTTTCAAATTGCATAATTGATACTGTGAAATAAGAAGAAAAGAACACAAGAGTAGGGGAAGTGGGAAAGGTGGAGAAAGTCAAGAAGGGAAAAGAAAAAATATGAGAAAAGGAAAAAATGGCAACAAAGTCTTTACAAATAGGGAAGGGTGAAGAGGGTGAAGGGAGAGCAGGAGTATGGAGAAAACATAAGAACCAAGATATGTCATGTAAAGGTACAGATCCCAATGCTGAATGTAACTGTATTGCATACCTAAAATGTACCAATGTACTTAATGAAAAATAATGCAAATGAATAAATAAAGCTAAAGTGTTACGAGAAAGCATTTAGTAAAATAACAGATTCAAATACCTATACGCCAACAACTGCGCTCCAACATATTTACCAGAAAGAAACTAAGATTATTCTTCATGGCATTGTTTACAAGGGCAAAAAAACTGAATGTAATGTAGATTTAATCAAGAAGTAATAACCATACTATATCTATGTATGCTTGATATCTACACAGCACCTATGAAAATTGAGATGGGGATACAAAAAGCCTCACAGACAAAATATTCAGAGTAAATTTTATCAAATAATTCAAGGTACAAAAAAAAAATCAAAGTACACAATTTGAAAAAAAGAAAATTTGAAAAATTTGAAAAAAATATCAACCTAAATTCTGGTTGAATGACTCATATAGAATCTTATATAATATATATTAATATTTTAATTCACTAAAATGGTATATATTAATATTACTAAACCTCATTAAGCAAATTTCTTTAATAAATCCTTCCCTCTTCCATTCACATGTAATAATTGATCAAAGAGTTATAGAAATTTTAACACATTGAAAGAAGAATGTTTCCAGCCACAAATTAATGATTCTTATGTGTCTGAAAAAATGGAATATTTAACAATGTTTATTCATGGAAATCTATCCCAGAACTGTTCCCATAGAATTTCTAAAGTATGATCCATGAATCTGTATATTCTTGAAGTATCTTATATGATACTGATAATCAGCAAAATTTAGCCCATAAATATTAACAAGGGATTATATTAAAGATTTCCAGTATTACAAAAATAAAATCATATACTTTTCAATATTAAAACACTACATAAAATGTATTTTCATTATTTTCTTACTTGCAATAAAATTAAATGTACATGAAATCTGAAATAGTAAATGCTTAGTAATATGGGGTTTATATTTAACTCATATCTAAATCATCTATTATATTCTAATTTGAATTACATATCTATATTTATTATTTAAGAATGAATCATTCTTTTATGAGGAAAACTGTTTAAGGGAAAGAAATACTGGCAGATTTACTAAGTGAAGTTGAAGTAGCCTGAAGGGGCTTCTCCAGAAATCATAAAATTATGCTTTTTGTGTCATATTTTTAAAAATGAATAATTGTCAAATTCCTCCAATTGTCTTCGGATCGAGTTAATGCTTTAAATTGTTCACAAATACTTGTTTCAAAAAAGAGGAGAGGTCAAGAGATAATTTTGCCTCTTGGAAGTACACATGTGTTTCTAAAGCTGGTGTAAAATGATTTTTAATGAGATAAATATTGAGCAAAAGTGAATAATTATATACAAAGGAGGAGGTCCCACATCAAAACATGAGAAAAGGGTTCTTGGAATAAATGAGTTAATTATACATTTTATAAGTAGCATTTGTAATTATTTTGCTTTTATATGATAGAAGAAGAAACAATGAGAGACATACAACTATACTAAAAATACAAATAAAACAGCACAGAGAGTTGGAAAAAATTTTAGCCAGTGTTTCCTCAGACAAAGGACTAATACACAAAGCATATAGAGCTTTAAAAAATTAGATTTCCCAATTTAAAAATGAATACCTGAGATGAACACATGCTTCTCTGATAAAGAAGGAGAAATGGCAAATAAATACATGAAAAAATTTTCAGTATCACTGGTCATTTCAGAGATGCAAATTCAAACAATGCTGAGACTTCATCTCACTCCAGAAAGAAAGGACGTCATCAAGAAATCAACCAAAAGCAAATGCTGGCAAGGCTGTGAGGAAAACGGAGCCATGCTCCACTGTTGGCTGGAGCACAGACTGGTGCACCCACTGTGGAAATCAATGTGGAAATCCCTCAAAAATTAAAATTAAATTTAACCCAGTTATCACCATTTTTGGTATCTTTCCAAAAGAATTAAAAGCATCATGCTATAGCTATTTATGTGCATCCATATTTATAGTGGCACAGTTTGTAAAACCTAAATATTGGGAACAACCCAAATGCCCATCAACCAGTGAATGAATAAACACAATGTTTTTTTAGAAAATATAAGTGAGTACTATTCAGCCATAAAGATTAAACTTGGGACAATTCTAGGTAAATGAATTCAAGAAGAGGCCATATTCTTAAGTGAAATAAGTTGAATACACTTGTGACTTGTGTGAATATTGCATTACCTCTCTGGTGTGAGAAAATGAAAGTATAAATAGGGATGAAAAAATATAATAGGTATTTTGTAGTATGAATAAATTGTTCAAAATCATACAAAGTGTGAGATACTTCATCAATAATTAAAATGTTTCATGCAAAAATTGTACAGAGTTGTTAAGAAATGAATTGAGAGATAGATTAGTAATTGAAAATATATTATTTTAACATCATGATAGTGTATTTGATTGTTATTCTCTAATTATTTTTGTTATGCAAATTATTTTTTCATAGAACTATTTTTATATTTAAAATGCAAAACATCAAAAATGCAAATAAGATAAATTAGTACAAGAGATTCATTATGAGTTATGTTTATTTTTGAGTAGGTATATAATTTTCATTGCTAAACAATTCCAATTTATGTTATGTACACACCTTTATGTTATTAAACTAATAAGTGGATATATGACTTCAGGTAGAGCATTTGAAAAGCTCTTGAGAAAGAATTACTGAAACTATAATGAAGTTTGATAATTTATTTATTCACTTGGTATTTATAGAATGCTTGTTTTTGTTTTTGTTTTGTTTTTCTTATCCAATCACTTTATGAGATTTAGAAAATACAAAGAGGAATGCCCTCACATACAGGACCTCAGAGTCTACTCTAAAGCATTCACATAAATATATGATTTAATTCTTTACTAAAACTGTACAGCCTTGTTTTTTCAAGCATAATTTGTTCCTGAAACATGCTTGTAATCCAAAACACTTGTATCTCAAAACTAATTTCCCCATAGGAAATATTGGAAACTAAAATGATTTATTCCACAGACCAAATATATTTATATAAAAATAAATGTAGTACTATAATAGAAAATATAAAGTGTAAAGAAAAGCAAATTAACCTCCTCTTACTTTTGAAGACCTTTATGGCTGTTGTGAGGGGATAAAGAGAGCAGAGTTAATTTACAGGACAACTTTCACTATCATTAATGGAATCACTGTTATCTATTGACTTAATGGAATCTTTTTCTTTTTGTGCAGTTTTAACAAGGAACCTATGCAAAGCCACTTGCTTTTGCCTCCATTTGTGGATGTGACATTGCATGGTCATTTAGCAGATTCATCACTCACACCACTAGAACTTTTTATTTATAGTGATTTTCTACAAAACTTTGAACTGTTTCCCACAAATTACATATCTCTCTAATCTCATTCAAAGTGTGAGATTCCTCCATCTTTTTATCTCTGTCCTGTGCATACAAGATCTCCTCCATAAACTGTTTCTGTTTAGAGATGATCACCCACAATCCTACAGTAAGAGAGAGGTAGAACCACGGGATCAGTTGTGATCATGTGATGTTCACATGTGATGCTACTTGTATTGGAAGACATTGGTTGTTTATCAAGTTAAAATTTATTAGAAATATTTACTTCTCCTTCAGAACACTCCCTGAACAAGTTACTTTCAGTCCAAGGTTTTATCATACTAGGATCAAGTGTCTCCTGTGTATTTTACCATGATGGTCACAAGTTGTGCAATATAAAATTACTTGTGATCTTCAAAATACAGTAAAACAATGTGATGACATTTATTCCACAAATACTTTATCAGATGTAATTTTAAGATTTATATCTGGCATAAAATAGCTAGTAACAAACTAAATATCACTCAAGTATTAGTAATCACTTATAGGAATAAAGTAGCTAGTGTTAAGTTCTGCATATTTAAACCTAAAAGTTAAATCACTAGTCCTTCTTCATTGTTGTTTTTGTTAATGTCTTAAAAATTTTAGCTGACATGCTCATCAAATTTGGTAAACACAAAAAGCGAGTCACAACTGACTGTGGAGTAAATTTTGGAAAAGATCTTGATTCTGCTCCCCAGTGAAAAATGAAGCATGGTCTTTAAAATATTTTAAAGTTTTCAATACTAATGAAAATTTCAAATGTGACTACTTTTAAAAATCAGATATTTACTTATTAGAAAACTATCTTAATAATAAAACTAGATATAAAAAGGGGCTCCAGTCACTGACCCCTCCTGACAGGTTCCAACACTACTAGTAGCTGACTGAAGTTATGGATCACTAGGAAAAAACAATGGTAAAATCTATAAGAGCTCAGCTACAGTTTTAAATTTCTTAGTGAGATTCATTCTTCTAATTGTCTCTTATTTTCTTACAGCTAAAACTAAAGAAACTTAGAATATCAGACTTACAGTAAATCTCTAGTAATGAAAAAAATCTAAGAATCACCAGGTTGCAATCACTATTTCAATTTCTAAGTGTAATTTTCTCCCCAACCTGCCATTCCATTTTAGTGTGCTCATGCTTAAAATATGCGTGCTCTAATTTCTTAAATGTTTTGTTTATTCTTGCCTAGAGACTCCAAACTCCAAATAGTAATACAAATGGAAAATGTTCACAATTTACCGTGTTTAAAATGAAATGCTGGACACTATAGTTTGACAAACGTGTTATACTTTTTTTACTGGGATTCACCAGAACAAACTTATAATCAGCTCATAACTGTTAAACAATACAATCTGACTTCAGTGTTGGATTTTGAAATCCCGTGGACCTTCTTCTTATTCTCTGTGGGAGGTTCTTACTAATTACTCCAAGTGGAAACCCTTGTTGGATATATTCATTCATGGCAAGCCTGCTGACCTTTTAATTTGGCCTATGTATTCTTTTTTTTTTTTTTTGCGGGGGGGCCTTCATCTCCTCCAGTCTCAAAGCTATTTGTCTACCAAGATGACAGTACCTGGTACCTATCAGAGGCCTTTAGAGAAACCCTCTGTTGAATAACTCTAACTGCTGATCCCAACTACAATCCTCTTCAGCTGAAAGTAGCCAGAATGGTCTTTGCCCTTTGTCCTCTCACAGCAGTTAGTGGTACTTCTTTGGAGGGGGGAATATTGCAAATAGGAAACTTAATTAGATATTTTGTAGGGAGTTAGACAGGGCCAGTCCACAAGGAGCCAACATGGAGGACAATCAAGACACATCCACTGAAGGCCAACAATATAAAAGAAGAGAAACTACTACACCCTTGTGGCTCCCCTGGGGATGAATAGCAGTGATTGATATTCTAAATAGGTATCAATCACCTGGGGGGGGCAAGGACTGAACCTAGACTTTCCAGGAAATATCCCTGACCCACCCTCACTGAAAATCCTTGGATACTTTCTATGTAACTTGCTCTTCCATTTGACCCCCATTTAATCACTATAACCTGGGTGATATTCTATTACCTGAGTGATACCTAATCTTATTGGTTGATCATGGTTTTGCCCCACCTCATACCCACCTTGTAATTTTCCATTGGGTCTTACAGTTTTGTCCCACTTTGTACCCACCTCACCATATGGCTTTGCTGTATAAAACACCTTTATAAGTGTGGTGGGTGGGCACCCCACTTTCTCGTCCCCCTTCTGTCTCTCTTAGACAGAAGCCATCTCTCAATAAAATTTCCTACTCTTAAAAAAAGTGAACTGTCTTACAAAAATAATGCAACATTATTAGCAAAACATATGCAGTATTATACAAAAGACATTAAGAAACTTTACATGTATATAAATGTGTATCTCAGTGCTATTTAAAGTGGTGAAAGACTAGTAATTACCTAAATGTCCATCAACTATAAAATTCTTAAATTCATTACATTGCATTACATTATGTAATGTCAGGCAGCTATTGCAAAGGATGTTGGTGACCTATTTGTCAAAAGGAAGCACAGTACGGCATAAGTACAGTATAGCATTTATGATTAAGTTCTCTAAAGCAGATTACCTAGAATAGAATCTAAACTGGTCATAATGAGCTAGTTAGTTAAGCTCTTTCTTATCTATAAGACAGGGATAAGAGGACTTACTTCGTAAAGTCATTGTAACTATATATTATATATGCATATATAAGGTTATAGAGTTATATATATATATATATATATAGAGAGAGAGAGAGAGAGAGACAGAGAGAGAGAGAGAGAGAGAGAGTATTTAGCTCAGTATCATGAATCTAGTAGATGCCACAGAATCATTCTCACTTATTAATGCTGTCAGTATGGAAAATGTTCACAATTTACCAGGTTTAAAATGAAGTGCTGAACACTATAGTTTGACTCTGTTTCTGTTTAGAATAATATGGAATGTGATTGGATCTGTGCATAGAAATAAAACAGAAATGTAAAGAAATAGAGAATTACATATAAATAAAATACAGTTAATAATGGAATGGCAGATATTTTAACTCTTTTGGCATTTCAGAATCTCCTGGAATGCTTTTAACCTAGCGTAACACTGATAACGTGGGTAATTTTTGCTTTTTTGGGGGGGGGCACCAGGGATCAAACTTGGGCTCTTGTGCTTGCGAGGTAGGAGTGGAACATCTAAACTAAATCCCTGGCCCTGCTTACATTTTTGAAGGAAAGAGAAAAGTGAACATATTTGGTAACAACTGAACAAACAATTAAGAAAACAGTAAGTACCACATGAGTGCCATAGATTTTACAGGAAAACTACATATTCACAAGCGGAAATGATCACATCCTATTTTTAACCAACAGTATATTATAAAACTTTCTACAGAGAACAAAAAGTAGATTGTATTATTCATAAATATAATTTTATTTGAAGAATTTATATTTATAGGAAACTTGGTGGTCCTTGTTTTACAACTTATTATTAGCATCATTTTTTTGCAAAAAAAAATAGATTTAACAAAACACAGTAATTTTCCTCCCAAAAAGTTAAAATTTTCTATTTCGTATGATAATTAAGTGAAACATAGCTCTGGTTATTTACACTAATACGGTTGTCTGTGTGATTGATTCCCATACTTAATAGGGAAGGTTTCTATGTCAAACGCTGAAGAAAACAAGTTAAATGATCATTACAGGTCACTTAGGATATAATTAGCATTAGTGCCACTTACAGATTAGAGACCTCTGGTAGCTACCTATGCCTGATCAAAATCTATTTTGTCTCTGATGCTGGAGCAATAAAAAAATCTGCTGAAAGTGTGGCCCGCAGAGAGGAAACACATTTATCCTTGGTCAATACATATTACTGGACTCAGAGGGGCTTGAGAAATGGCAGTGACACCCTCTGTAATCAGCTATTTGTGTACTTACCCAGATGCCTACTGTGCAACTGATGACATGCCTTTTGGCTTTTAGTTTAAGAGACCTATTTATTTTTCTGTGTGAATCAGACAAGCCTAATAAGGTTATGGCACAAGGGCAAATCAAAGCTCTTGTTCTACCTCCATAGGAATTATTGAAAAAGAAAGCCTTTTTTTGTGGTGGAAAGTAAATTTCATTGTACTATAACCTCAAATAATGATGTGGATTAAAATAATAGGCCAAAACACAAATTCTGTGACACAGAAACAAAGAAAAAAAGTTCATGCTTTTGAGAGAGTTAAAATTTAAATCACATAGATTAAATCAGTAAATTTGTAAACATAGTAAAAGTAACCAGGATTCCAAATTATAATTCTGTTGCCTTCCTTATGCAATAAAGCAAATTTATAAAAATTTTAATGTTCCATATTTGATCTACTGTAATAACACAAGAAATAATGACATAGAATGATAAAACAAGAGCAAATTTTGGAATTTTAACCACATCTCTGAAAAACTAGCATGTTCTAGTAACTAGCATGTAACTAGGTAACTTGTTAAATTATTTAGTATTCTGAAATTTTAAAGAGCTCTAATTGATTGATGTGAAACATTGTCCATACACAATACTGAAGAATGCACTACATATAACAGTTTGCCCAAACCAGAAGTGGTTATATATTATAGTTTCACCTCTTTTTTGAGGTGACAATAAATAGTATTTTTCATTTAGCTCTGTAGACTTTGCTACACAGAGTCTGTTTTCTCCACACAAAATATATCTTTAAAATGTTAATATACAAGGTGTGATTGCAAAATATGATAAATAAATTTTTAAAATGATTATTACAATGAAAGACATTGCCATTAATTTCTCTCAAGAAATACTCCCCATCATTCTTTCCACATTCTGAAGCAGTTCTGTAAATCCCCTTTCATGAGTGTCCTTAGTTTTACAGTCTTGGCTGCCTTACTGTCCTAAACGGATTCTAAACATTTAAATTTAATGGTCATTTTGACTTGGGCAAAGAACCAGAAGTCACACTGAGCCAGATGGCAAAGTTTTTATCACAGCAGTGCAGAAGGTGGATGCGGACGTATGGTAATGTTTACATGAGCATACATTTCTGTTGAATGTCACTCGGAGGAAGCATTTCCCATATTTTTAATAATAATTTAATTCTAAAACCAGAAAAGGGAACTTTTAGAGTTGCTTCAGAAAGAAACTAGAACAATGGGTCAATGTATTTAAAACACAAGAGAGTATCTTAAAGTGAATTAATTACAATGGGTCTTTCACTGTAATTTATAGAGTCACTGTATATTTTGTTCACCCCTTGTAAAATCTCAATAAAATAAAGTACTGTCAATCCTTCTGTATAAATTCTTTGTATCACTGTGGGCAAGGTAGACCTTTCATTTACTTTATCTCAAATTAGAAGTAAATGACAGATATCTTATAAGGAATAGTTACTTTAACAAGGTTAAAAACTCATTAACAATGAAAAACATTTGCTGATACTTTGTTTTTTTTTTTTTTTTTTTTTTTTTTTTTTTTGTACCCAGGATCAGACCCTTGTGCTTATGAGGCATGGGGCAGAACCAAATCCCTGGCCCAGCTGATACTTTTTTTAAACTATAAAAGCCTCATTACTAGAATTTAGTGGAGTGTCAATCTATATATTGACTTTTGGGCCTGAAGACTTAGATAATTTTTTATGGCTGTATTTTTTATTGCATTTATACATTTCACACAATTCACTGCCATTTCAGAGATAGCAAAAGGAAATGCAACTTTTCAGAATGCTGGAATGAAATAGCCTCACACTCGTACAAAGCCCTTATTTGATTATAATATAGATTTTGCTTTCATATTTTTTTCTTTTAATAAATGCTTATACATCCTTATTATAAAGTAAACCATAGATTTGGGACTGGGGATACAAAGAACATGAGCAAAGATTCTGCTTAGAGCAACTTGAAATACAAATTCAATCATCAAGCCTGAAAAAGCCTTGTGGATTCACTCATTTGTTTCCCCGTGTAGTGTACTAATATTTTATATTTGGAAATTGAAAAGTAGTAATAATTGTTCATTGGTGCTTGTTTGTCTTGTTTGTGTCATGTCTGGTGCTAAGTATTTCACAAAGATCAAAGCATTTAATTTTGCAATTATATGAAGTAGAAACAAATTTTGTCCTTACGGTGTGTGAATGGATTAAGGTTCAGAAAATTTAAATATCTTACTCAAGGCTACATAGTTAATGGATGCCTGGCAAAGTCATACATCATTTACTTAACAGATCCTAAAGAAAAGAGAACACAACAATTCTCTATGTATAACAATAATATGCCCTGGCATTTATATGTGTGCCAAGAACGTGAACTGTACAAGGTCAAAAACGTCTGCTTACGTATATAGTTCATCATATTAGATATGTTTCTATTCTAAAGCTATACAAATATTACAGTGAAAACACTATTTAATTTCATTCAGATCTACCATAAATCTCATTTTTTTTATTTTAAGCATATATTAATATTCCTTGCCATGTGTAAAATGCAGAAAACACTTAGGTAAATATTGACTTATCAGAAGAATTAAAATTGTGAACTTGAATGCAAACAGAGGACTGAAGAAAATAAGCTGTATTTTCTAGCTCAAGTGTAAAATTCTATAAATTAATTGGGCAAACGATTATCCTGATCCTTCCAGTTTAAGATTTCCTTGGAAGTGATATAACTTTTTAATCCAAAACAAAACAAAACAAAATTATAATCACTGATTGCAGTTGTCCAAACTATTGTTTTCTGTAACATAATCTCACAACATCTTCTTTATGAAGGGTATTGGTAAAGTTGAGCTTTTAATTACAAGAAGTAAGAGGGTAAAAAATTGCAGTTAGCTAATTAAGAATCTATTCCCATCACAGTTTGTAATAGTTAAAACTTGGAAACAGCCCATATGCCCATCAGTTGGAGACTGGATAAAGATGTGTTTTTTTTTTTTCTATAAAATGGAATGCTACTCAGCCATAAAGAATGATAAATTAGATTCATTCATAGGAAAATGGATACATTTTGAGGATACACTCCTAAGTGAATTAAATAAGTCACACATGTTTAAATACTGAATAATTTATCTGGTGTGAAAACTATAATGGTACATAAAATCCTAATAATATAATTGACAATGTGAAATAGGAAGAAAAGAGCTAAATGTGAGGGGAAGTGGAAAGGGTAGGGGAAAGGAAATAAGGAAAAATAAAAAAAATGAGAAAGTGAAAAATAGAAATGAAGTATTTGTAAATAGGGAAGGAAGGATGGGGTGAAGGGAGGGCAGGGACAAGGGGAAAAAATGAGAACCAAGACTTGTCATGTAAAGGTACAAGATCCCAATGATGAATGTAACTGTACTGTATAACTAAAATGTACCCATGAACTCAATGAGAGAGAAAAAAAGAATCTATTCTCATAACAAAATTAAAAGTTAAATTATTTTTACAGTAGTAGAGCTAAATAAGCCTGTCATTTTGTATAAAATCAACTGAACTATTTTTATAATTTTTCTTTCATGATTTAACTCTATTGTTTATCTGGCAAATGGTGTTCAATGAATTCTATGTTGTCCACTGCTACTTTAACACTACACTATGTGGTAAAAAAGGGTAAGTCAGTATGACAAAAAAAGATTCACGAAATGATTATGAGACAAAAGGAACTTATTGTTCCACTTGGAAAGATAAGATTTTAAGCATTATTGGAGTCAAAATATAATGATGATATGTGAAAAATAGCTGTCAACTTGTTAAATGTCAGATGTGCTGAGTTCATAGTCTCACAACATGGAAGAATGAAGTCATAAACCAAAAGAGGAAATTACAATAGTTTTAATGAACATAAGTAGAATAGCTCCTGGATTACCAGGACGGGTCCTGAGTGGGTTGCATGGAGGTTCTTTGTCAGGGGTAATTCATAAGGCAAAATCACACAGAGGGTACAACATGGGTTGAACTATGGGCAACCTATAGGATAATAAATATGGTCACTGAACTAGTGTTGATATAATAAGAAAATTATTCACATAACAAGGGTATATGGAAAGAATAAATGCATTTTGGGGAAGAGATTGATCCAGATATTTTGGTCACCCATCTATATGTGTCTGATGCCCTTCTGGACTTACTGAAATAGGTGGTGTTAACTGCACTACCCTTTCAAGTTTCTGTGGATCTCCAGGGAGGCTTATAGGCCTGGCTAGAGGTCTCTTGCTTTAGGCCTGACCATTTCAGACTCACCTCCACCCACAATTTTGATGTATTTTCATATTCTGCACTGATGTCCTTGAGGACTCAATCCCCTTCTGCATGTTAATTTCTATCAAACTGAGTTGTCTATAATAATGCTTTGCCAAGAAATTCATCCTAAGTAATTCACAAATCTTTATGGACAATCACCAGCAGACATTTAATAGGATTAGCATCATTCTTTATTCTTTGAAAAGCCAATTTGCCAACTTTATTTCCCATCTCTCCTTTTCTTAAAAGCTTAATAGCATTCTTTCTATCTTTTTTGAAGATTATTGTGTTTTAATCTAACTCTCTCTTTCTCTCTCTCTCTGAGGCTAAAATGTACAGTTTTCCAATTTCCTGTTCCTTTGCAATCATTTGCTTCTGTTTAATCTGCATTAAAATGAATGGGAAGCAATCCCTCGGAAATGATTCTGCAGTGTCTTAAACATCCTTGCTTTAGAATTTAAGAGAGGGCTATAATGAGGTTCCCACTGTTATTCAAGATAGGTGAATCTATAATTTCATGACACATTCAAGAATTATTTTCCATTTTCATGGACTAAAGGTAATGTTTCTCATTTCTTGAAACCAAGGAACTATTTGCTGGCCTCTTAAGAAATGTTTTATGAGTAAATTTAGCTCAGTGATCTGAAGGAAAAGGTAGAAGTAAGTCATGCTGATAGACAAAATGGACTAAAGGAGAGTCCCTCCTTGCAATGCATTAGGAGCTACTCTCTCCTTTTCTTTTGACTCATTACCTGTGTTTTCTCTCACTATATTCAGAGCAACCTAAGTAATAAATGTTTCACAGGCTTTTAGTAAGGAATTGATTTTTGAAAGGTGTAAAGAATTCAAAAGAAAAGTGGTAGAGCATTGCGCTCATTTGGAAGGTGGAGAGTATTGTGCTATGCAGTAAATTAACTGCATGAAGTAATATTTTCATATTGAGAAATTTATCTTAAATGTATATGAAAACTATATTAGCATGTCTTTTTTAAATAAACTCCTCATAGAAAAGATACAAATATATCAAAACTTTTCTTTCTTAAAGCCACAGTCATATGGTTTTTTGTTTTAGACAAGAACATTTTTTAACATCTAATGTCTTAATCAGTTATATCAAGATATTATTAAAATCCATTCTCGAGGGATATAAATGTCTAGATAGGATTTTTTAATTCACTTAAGTGAAATATATTCAAAAGGAGAATATTTTAATTACAAGTACAGTTGGCAAAAGGTACAAACTAGAGATATTAATAAAATCATTTTTAAATTGAAATATTTACATGCACTCATAATTCAGAAGGTAAGAAATTTTAGGAAGCTTTAGATTTTATTTCACTTTATGCATTACTTTATTAGTCTCCATGATAAATCTTAAGTTAAAAGAATTTCCATGAAAAATCTAAGTAAATCATAGGAAATTATTTTCTACATTGTAAAGTAGTCTTCTCCTACTAAATACACTATTTGATATTTGTGAAAAGCAGCAACACGTGTCTAACTTTTTCTAATTTGTAGTTTCTTTTGGCAGATTATTCATAGCTTAAATTTTCTCTATATATTAAATTAGAATTTGGATAGAATATATATGGTATTTTCCACAAAACAACCATATTTAGTTTGATTTAACATTAAAAGATTTATTCTAGTTATACTTTCATCATATTCTGCAATCCCTGCTCTACTTCCTCTTTTGCTCTGAATTTTTAAAATGTCAAACTGAAATTCTACATATCTACCAAATATTCCTGAACAGAAATGAGATGCTTTAAATTTTCAACATTAGGAAGAATTTAAATCTGAAAAACTCCACACGGGGTTAATGCCAACACAAGATTTTATCAAGGACACTTTTTTTTTATTTCATAGGGAGAAGTGTCTCAGAGATTAATGTTTTATTGTTTTGAATAGGGATTCTCTCTCTATTTCACTTGCAAAGAACAGATGAATAGCAAAATAACTGTTTACACTGTGTTTAAGATCAGAAGCTCCTATGGGAAAATATCCCCTTCACGTGTTATCTGTAGCATTAAGGAAAAGCTGTGTTCATGGACAGTTTAAAAAGGCCTCAGACTTTCTCGGTGCCTGTGGGAAAGACAAAGCTTCAATACTGAAGACAGTTTAATATTCCACCCCTGCTTTAAAGAATGAGGTGATACCTGAACCCTGCACTTTTTCAGTTATTCACTATTAGAGATTTTATAAACCAAAATCATATACCATAGATTATATCTACCCACAGCCTTGCTTGAATTTTGAAAACTACATGAATCATTTGACCTTTGAGTGCTGTCATTTGCAAAATGAAGGATTTAATGTAATAATCCACAATTTACTCCACTTTATACGAATGAGGCTTTGGTATGGCTGTACTAAACATGAGATTATTTACACCTCTGTAAGTTGGGCTAGTAAAATTAAGAAAAAAGCATATTGCAATAGAATAAAAATTTACATATTTCTCCATGCAAATAAAAATTCCAAATGAAGTTGATACATAATTCATTTTTTATTATGTCAGCTTGCATTACTTTAATTAGAGAAGAGTACCAAACTTAATGAAAACCCACAATTCACATAATCAAAATATAGATTTCTTTTTTTACTATTCTGCATTTAGAGTCTTTATCTTGAATATTTTTTTTAGAAGTAACTGAAGCTATTTAAAGGTGTTAAAATCTGTAAAGCCTCAAATGTGAGTGGGAAGGATATCTAATGCATCCATTAATTTTTAAAATTTGGACTTCTGTAGAGTGAATTAAATTCAAGCTAAGCAGCCAGGCATGGTGCTGAATGCTTCTGCTCCTCAAATTCCAGGAGGCTGAGGCAGGAGAATCAAAATTTGAGCCCAATCTTAAAACTTAGAGAATTAGGGATAGCCTGCTTCAAAATACAATTATAAAAAACGTCTGGGGATGTATTTCAGTATGAAGGTCCTGGTTACAATCTCCTATACCACTAAATAAATAAATGAAAAAAAAGAGAGAAAGAAAAGTTTAAAAAGCAAGCAAGATAGAAACAAGGAGTGAGACAAAGGAAGAAGTCAAGAAAAACATTTCCTATTTATCTTTTAGGGCCCCAGAATAAGCTACATTTGCTCTTTCTTTTTAACTCCTCTTTCTTAACTAATTTCTTTCTATTACATATGAATAAAAAATTATACATGGATCTCAATAATAAAAGTCATTTAGCAGGAAATTTACACAGAAAAAATCTTTAGAAATTCATAATGTACTAATTAAAGTTCAAGCAAAGGAATTATTTGAGTACTGAAGATATTACTGGGTGGAAGACAGCAAAACAATTTGTAGACTTTACAAATGATCCTAATACAGCAAGAGGTTTACTTAGTCATTTTATAAAGAATAAACACAAAAGTTAATGAATAAACAGTGACACTAGAATTTAATTTGGAAAAAATCTGCATGTAAATCAATGACTTGCTATTCTTGATTAAGATTCTTGAATCTCCAAAGACTTGAAGGAAAAAAAATAATAATAAAAACTCTTATTTAAGTGATTGTCTTTCTCATGAACTAGTAAGCTTTTTATATATGTTTTATTTTAGTTTTTGACATTACCAGAAAAGATCCCAGTTTTGAGGTTGCTAGCTTTCTTTAATTTCAAACAAAAGTGAGAGGAAATGAAGGACAAAACAATGAAGCAGGGAAAATTTTGCTTCAGGCAAATCTTGAATTCAACGTGTTATGTTATTATGCATTAACCTCAAAAGAATCAATAGACCCTTGAAGTTAAAACATTAGCAAATCTAATCTTTTTTATTCGAAGCTGTTATAAAAATACTAGTTATATGTACTGTGTCTTTTGAATTTTAATGCAGTATAGTTGCATAACAATTTAAATTTTATAAAATATTTTAATTCACATTATTTAAACTTTATTTTTATCTGTACAAGCATTGTTAGAGAACAGCAAGACAGGGGTTGCTATCAGATTTTGTAGAACATAAGAAGGAAGCTAATAATTTGGGAATGACTTCCTCGAGTTCATGAAACAAGTAGGTGAATTTAGTTTTCATGAATGTAGGTTACCGTGTCACAGAGCCTTCTCTAACAGTCTACTTTGTGCAGAGCAGCTTTAAAATACATTTCAGTTAGAGTCATTCATAGGAAAATGGATACATATTGTGGATATACTCCTAAGTGAAATAAAAAAGTCTCACGTGTAAATACCGAATAGTTTCTCTGGTATGAAATACTATAATGGTACTCAAGATCCTAATGGGATAATTAACAATGTGAAATAGGAAGAAAAGGGCTAAAGGTGTAGTGAAAGTGGGAAGGGTAGGGGAAGGGGAATAAAGGAAAAAATGTGAGAAAATGAAAAAATGGAATTAAAGTGTTTTGTAAATGGGGAGGGGAAGAGGGGGTGAAGGGAGGGTAGGGACAAGGGGAAAAAATGAGAACGAAGACCTGTTATGTGAAGGTGCAAGATCCCAGTAATGAATGTAACTGTACTGTATACCTAGAATCAACCAATAAACTCAATATAAAAATTAAATAAAATACATTTCAGCCTCAAAACCGAAGTAGCTCTTTAAATATCTATTTTCTCCACATAGATCTAAAATTTTTTGTGAATATATTTTTGTAAAATTAGTAGAGGGCCGGGGATTTAGCTCAGTGATGCTGCCACCTGGCTCAATTCCCAGTACTAAAAAAAAAAAAAAAAAAAAAGTAGAGACTTCCATAGTTTGAAATTTAAGAAACAGAAAACTTGGTGTTTGTGTGTTGTGAGTGTTGCCCAGTACTAAAATCAGTAATAGAAGGCATGCTTAGCATGTGCTAGGACCTAGGTTTAATCCTCAGCACACATTCACACACACACACACACACACACACACACACACACACACACAATTTGAGTTCTGGCAAAAATACTTTCTTTTCTTAGTAATGTATAATTTCTCATAGGTGTTTATATGGGTTAACCTGTTCATTTATTCCTGTATCCCACAAATAGTTCATAAATTTCTGTTGCAATTTAAGGACTCACTAGGTGCAATATGGAGAAGACAAACCATTTTCAATATTTGCACCTGTTAATTTCAAACTGCTCTCCTCTTCCTTTGAATGATACATTAAATCTAAGTTTAACATAATCTCTAGGCCTGAAATAATTAAGATTCAGAACAGTAATGTACATGTTTTTATATTAAGTAAAATTAAATCAGTCCCAAATACTGCTGCCTTACTTTAATAATACTTTAGAAATAAAGGGACAGAAGCTATGCTTTACTCAATCTCATCCTCATTTGTGAGGCTTCACAAAGATTAGTATATTTCCCTAGTGTAATGTATGTCATTAGGTTCATAAATTTCATAAATCTAACTCTCTTCTTTAAAAGGATATCTAAAGTGTCCTATGTTTGATGTTATTAATCAATACACCTGAAAATTATTTTATTTAATATTTATCTGCTGGAAAGAAGAAAATTATAAAATATATAATTTAATATCAGTGTTATGTCTGAGAAAAACTTAAATATTTTTGGCTATAATATTCTTCAGCTGCATAGATATATTAAAAGTTTCTCGAATTTATCAAAGCTGTTTTAGGTTGAATTTGTCAAAAGTATTGAAATGATATTCAATGAGGATTGTGAGACAAGGAATAATCCCAAACCCACACATACATATTTCATAGCTTTTCTACACTGAAACACTAAAGCTTTGGAAGAGATAAAACCCCAAATGAAGTAAGAAATCATAATCATACATGTGACATCACTCAGCTCAGCCGTGATCTCTGCCATGATATTGTACAGTGTTTCTCAAACCCTATCTGCAGATTTGAAATCTGTTACTGTGTAAGATAGAGAAGATAACTTCACCTAAAACAAATAAAATTTCAATGAGACTAAGAATTCTAGATAAATAGCAAAGAAACTATCTTTTAGTTTATATGCATTGTAGCTATACTTTTATGAGTATATATAAATTTCTCAAACTAAGTATCAGAAAATGAATAGAAATTTAATAGTAATATAGTATTAATTGAAATGCAATTGTAAATAATATTAATATTTAACCCTGTAGAAGCCAACATATTCTTTCTAATAATAATGACTGAAGAAAATAAGTGAAAGGCTTACAATATCCTGGATATTTATGTGCTGTGGATGAAGTGTATTTTGGAATTTTCTTTAGGTTGAACAAAAAGGGCATAGTGAAAATGTCATTCAAGTAGATAACCTTAAAAAATGATACAGCAAATCAAACAAGTATACAAGAAAACAACATTCTACACAGATAAGTGAATGCTGAGCTTCAAGGCTGGGGCTTACCCGACATGTTCAATAAGAAGTAGGGAAGAAAGATGTTAAAAGAAAAGAAGGTGAATAGCATATGCACCATCACAGAGAGTCACCTACAACAGCAGAAGGCCTTGACATTTATTTTGAGTGCTATTAAATAGGTTGAGCATGGAGAAGAGATTGATCTAACTTTATTTTTAATATAAAATTAGACTTTGGAAACACTGTAGACATACAAATCCACTTTTATTTTGAAAGGAATGTATGTGATTTAGCCTGAAGTTACTACTGCCAAAGTTTTCCAATGTGGCATGAAACATGCACTAAAAAAGTAGTGTATTAGATGTGGTTCCTTGATATGTATATAAGAGGCTTTTCACTCTATAAGTTTTGTATTGACTTTTGTGGTATTATTTCACAAAAATCATTACACATAACTGAACTATCAAAATGAACTAAAGGAAATTTATTTTTATTAAAGATTGCCTTCACTGAACCTTTGAGGTAATGTCTTTTATACTAAACATTGATATGTTAATGTTTGAAAATGCCTATACTAGCCCATTTAAATATCAGTATACAGTATTTATTAACAATAATATGAAGCTCAAAATGCAAACGTTTTCAGCATTTTATTTATATGAACACGAATACCATATTTTCTAAAGATTTTAAAGTTACGATGTAATAAAAAATGAGAAGGACTTGATTCAGAATACCCTTTCATCTTGCATGGTTCTTTTTTCAATTGCTCTCAGATATTCTAAACTCTGTACATTGTACCAAACAGCAGGCCTCATGAGAGTGTTTGTGAGCTTTGATTAGGAGCCAGTATATGATCATTTTCATCTAATGTATCCTTATAGCAGAAAACCTAAAATGAGCAGACAGCACTCTCCAATCTGAAAACAACATACCGTAATAACCAGAGGTCATATTCTAGACAAGTCTGTCAGCAGGAATGTTGGGGTCCAATGAGAATCCGACAGAGAGGCAGTCATGGCATGTGAGCTGCAAGCTGAGAACTTCCTCAGTTAAGTGTACTAAAGTAAATGTGACCTTGCCTCTGGGTACCAAATTCTCACACTTTATACGAGGTTTCTTATGTTAACCACAGACTCAGTGATTCTCATTGTTTGCTTTTTGAGTCTTAATGCTTTTCTGCAGCGTATTTTCTTCAAAGGGCATGATTATACAGCAGCAGCAATCATTTAGAATATATAGTGAAATACATACCTGAGATGCAGCTTTCTTTCAAGAGTGATAGTGCCCCTTAATGTTCAAATTCCATGTGAACTGAAGCTTCCTTACTGTCCACTGCTGAGCTATTGTAAAGAAATGATGAATTTTTCATCAGTTGTATTTTATTACAGTATAGGTAATGGGTCACTGGAAATGAAAATACATAATCACTTATTTTGGTTTTTTTTTATTACCTGGACGACCCTGGGAATTCTCTAACTTACAGCTGCTGAGTTTATGTGTAGGGGACAGTAGTACCTCTTTTGTTTATTCCAGAGAATTATGCTCTTTTTAATTGTAAAAGTCTGGCATGTATAAAATATTCCAAATATAGATTTTTATTTGTTATTCACTCTGTGAGCATGTATGCTATGTATAAAAATAGTCCACTGATGGGAAATAAAATGTAACATTTTAAAAACATAAAATTGATTCACTTGTTTAATATATTTTCTATTATAACCTTGGTGAATGAATTCCATAGACAAAGGCATTGAATCCAATCCTATGCACTGTATCTAAAATTATCATTACTCATTTTCTTATTTCATGTGTTAAGATAATTTCTTGAATAAGTAAGTAAATGTATAATGAATTTAGAGACGAGTGATTCATTTCTGTAGTATCTACCAATGTATGGACAGAATAATACACTTGATCTTAGCCAAAAGGCCGAGAAGCGATTGGACAGAATAATAAACATTGTTGGATTCAAGTATTGACTAAACAATTTTTTTAATTATTTTATTTTTTTGAGACACGGTCTCACTATTAATTCAGGCTCTCCTTGAACTCGATATGTAGTTCAGGCTGGCATCAAACTCACAGCGATCCTCCTGCCTCTGCCTCCCAAGTGCTGGGATTGCAGATTTGCACGTACCATCATGCCTGGTACAATTTAAACATATTTATTCTACATAGACGTTTGAGGACTATGACAGAGAATCTTTGGCAATATATCTACATATTTCTTTTATATTAGCCTTTTAACTTTAATTCTGTTTTCTAAAGCATTTTGAGGCATTTTCATTTTGTAAACAACATTGTCCTAAGCTTGTGCTGTCATACATTTTTATTTGACCATATTAGTCCAAGAAATGTATAGTCTCTTAGAAATGTAACTCATACTTTTCTAATGCATTTTCATAGTTACTGAGATAAATAAATATGAAATACAGATTGAATATTTTGATTTACATAGAAAGTTAAATGATTACTTAAGATGATATGTAACTTCATTTTTTTCTCTCCAGTTAGCTTATTAATGTTGAATATTCATAAAAATATCTGTCAACTAGTGGTAACATGCCAATCGAGATACTAATGTGAATAAATAGATTTCAAAAGAGAAATGTAGTGGGAGAAGACCAATATGTGTGTTAAAAACAGAAAAGAATGATATTTGTCAAAGCTGGTATTTCTATTTTACTCAAAACAGAACTTAGCAAGTAAAAAAAGTGATAAAATTTAGCTTAATAACACTCATTTTGACTGACTAATTTCATTTTATCTACAATTAAATGTAATATAATGTTTAATAATATATTGTACAACACCTTTCAATTTCTCAATTTTTTCACCCTTAGGAAAGTATATTCACCACTAGTTCTATATATACTGTAATCACTAGAACAGCCCTGAGCAAATATGTTCAATATCTAACTGAAGCTAATGGATTTTTGGCAAAATCTGTGTTTTGATATTTATGTGAGCTTTATCTTGGCCATTAAGAAACTTTAACATAGAGAATGTCTCTGCATATGTGTATGTGTATGATTTCTCTCGAAACATCTGCTTGTTCCCAGAAGTGTAATTGTGACATATGCCACATGTCACCTTCAGTGATTGTGTCCCAATAGTATTAAGAATTAAGAGAACTGGAAGATATCCATATGTTAGCTGAAAGGGAGACAGAGAGGTTTGAGCAGCAATAAATAATTTGTTTAATCCTATTCAGTTATGAGGACAGCTGGTTCAAATTCTAAGCTGATCTCTGAATTAGTTTTGGTGTGCTTAGATAAATTAGCTTGGAAATAGCAGAAGTAGTTGCCAAAGTCTCTCATATCAAATTTGTTCCTCTCTAGTATCTGCTCTTTACAAATATTGATAGTAATTTTTGAAAGAAAACTTTCTTACTTCTTATACCATTGTTCCAGCTTACTAGTTGTACATTTCCTTAAGTTTTGACTATTTATTTTCATTTCTAGACTCAATATCTATTTGCCCTTCACTTCACATTACTTTATAAATTTTTACAAAGTACAGGAAATTGTTTTGCTATTCACTACCCATTATTTTATTTCATTAAATTCTTAATAAAGTATTATTATTGTGGCTATAAAGGCAAGATGATTTCCAAAATTATAGAAAAGTCTTGGAAGAACTTCAATTAATTATTCTTACATTTTAATTTAAAAGCTGTGAGCAAAATAATTAGTAAAATTCAAGTTTGTAGGACAAAGACAAAGCAATGAACTGGTGAATTAACAATATCTATGAATTTAAGAAATGTGCATTTTCTCATACACAACAATAAGATAAAAGCATTTTATCTGAGTTTTCATGCTAAAAAGACAAAAATGATCAAAATGCATAATAAATATAATGTCCATTAACATATAACGTATCTTTTACAGGTTATTTATATTAAAGTATAAAAAGTAGTGTATATGTGGTAGCAAACAATGTTCAGATAATTAAGGTCCTGAAGATTCAAATGCCTATACCCCATTATATTGTGTCCTCAATGTCTGAAAGACATGAGCAGTACTTTAGATTCAAAGGCTAGCAACAAATTAAACACTTGAAAATGAGCTACAGGCTTTCTGAATACTACTGGTATAAAATTTGAGCATATTGTGATTTAGAGAATGCAAAACAAGCAGTAAACACTATAGCTCATATCTCCTAAATGTTAGCTGTCATTTATACTCCACAACTGGCAAAGCCTAGGTTTTCCTATACGTAGTTCTGAATGCCTTCAACTGTGTTGAATCATTCTATATTTTTGTTTTATTACCTACTTACAACATAAATATTATCAACATAGCAAAATAAGTAAAAGGATTTCACATATAAAGTGCAGATGTATGAGGATATATAGACAATATATAAATAAATATTTAATATGTTGGGAAAATCTCTTACTTAAGAATATAGTTTCTTGTATACAAGGAGACATCCATTACTCAATAATATGCATAACTAGATTTTATTTAATATTTGTTATTCTTAACACATATATCTTTATCTGAAAGCATGACATCACTTATGATTTCTTTTAAGAAAATTGTTTCGTATTTAAGAATATTAAGGCTTAAAGTTTCAGTAACATTCTTCAATTAACCAGAAAATGCAGATTAAAGAGTCTTGTTCAAAAGTTTGATTATTTAACCAGTTTTAAAGAAGTAAAGAAGCTTCACTGAATCTTTAGTAATATAATAAGCAATGCAATAGGTGAAGTAAATTAATACATTTCTAAAACTTCGTACAACAATCTCCATGTGTCATGGAAAAAAAGATTAGCAAGTTTTTTTTTTATAACACAACTATACATTAAAACTTCAATACAGAAAGATTCATGTCCAGCTTCCTAAAGAAATGTAACTGAATATAACCATTAAACTTTGCTATTGGAATATATATGTTCCAATAGTTTTTCCCTAGATAATTAACAAAAATGTTTTTTAAAGCTCCAGAAGCTTCTAATAGAACTTCCTTTTTACAAACTTGTATGATAACTTTTAAAATAATTTTGAATTTTCCTGTTATACTTTATCAAGGAAATTAATTGTCCACAGTTTTCCTATGGTACTCTTTTTTTTAATTGAGGAACTCGAATCATTGAAATAACTGAACTTTTGCACCTCTTGATAAGTTTATGGATGATTTGTTGACAATTATGGACTGTTATGTAAAAAGCGAATGGAAGCGATCTAGAAATTTTTATGGGTTTTTAATTCTTGTAAAGATAAACTTACACTAATATCTGTTTGATTCTAATTACATTTAATTAAATATAATCTTCAACCATTTGTTTTCCTTGGTTCACACACATAAATACCACATAAATTTTCCTCTAAATCATTTTATACTAATTCAAAATAATTTTCTATGATATTGAATCTTTATACATCCCATAAATTTGAATAAAATATTAAATATATGAATTAATTTTTATAAAGTAATATGTTTTTGGCATAACATTTTACAAAACACCTTGTAATATTGGCTGGTTTTTTTTATACTTCAAGTTTGTTATGTGAAATATAAAAACTTCATTCCTTTCATAGATTCTCTACAGGTATTTAGTAGCTAGTAATTTGTATTTATTATCCATAAGGTCCAAATTTTACATAAAATCATATGCAATATTTTATTAAAGTCAAGTTTTACAATATTATTTTATTCTAGAATGAATATTTTCTAAACAATAATGAAATCTTAATTAAAATGACTATTACATTATTTTTACAAAACAATTTTATATGCATTTTAGTGCAATTTTATCACTTTAATATTGTTATCGCTATCGTTAAGTTTGGTTTCACTTCGCTTTTAGTCTCTAGAGATTTATTTCTTCCATGACTATCATAAAAATTCTCAATGTCTAAGTATTGATATAAATTTCTAGAATTTCAGCCCATTTAAAATTTTTATTATTTTGTTGGGGGGTTGAGACAGGGTCTTACTATGTAGTTGAGACTGACCTGGAAATCACTAAGTATCCCATGCTTGTCTCAAAATCACAGGGATGATCCTGCCTCAGCCTCCCAAGCCTGGGATTTCAGACGTGAGCCACGACGCCCAACTTGCCCATTTTAAATTTTAATTGTGGGCAGTCTAAGAAGCCACTCTTGAAGATGTTGCTACTCCTTGCATGCTGCAAAAATTTTCAGAGGTTTTTACTCAAAATATGTGTTGTCAAGTCAAAATGATTCCTACCAATATGTCTCCATACATGTAGGCTAATTTTTCTAAATTCAATACGTCTTTTATTTTTTGTTGTTGTTTTTATTTTTTAATTGAGTTTATTGGTACATTTTAGGTGTACAGTACAGTTACATTTATTATTGGGATCTTGTACCTCTGCATGACAGGCCTTGGTTCTCATTTTTTCCCCCTTGTCCCTGCCCTCCCTTCACCCCTCCTCCCCTCCCCCTTTACAAGCACTTCATTTCCATTTTGTCATTTTCTCATATTTTTTTCTTTTCCCTTATTACCTTTCCCCTACCCTTCCCACTTCCCCTACACCTTTAGCCCTTTTCTTCCTATTTCACATTGTCTATTATCTCATTAGGATCTTATGTACTATTATAGTTTTCACACCAGAGAAACTATTCAGTATTACACATGTGTGACTTATTTATTTCACTTAGGAGTATATCCTCATTAAGTATCCACTTACCTATTAATGAATCTAATTTCTCATTCTTTATGGCTGAGTAGTATCCCATTTTATAGAAAAAACACATCTTTTTTATCCAGTCTCCAATTGATGGGCAAATGGGCTGTTTCCAAGTTTTAACTATTACAAACTCTGCCTTTTAAACTGTATGATTCTTATTTTATATCTGCATAATATTCCTAAAACACCTGAAATAGAATTACATATAATTTTCCTTCATTTTACTTTACAGAGGAATTAATTTTGTGTGAACCTATTTACTGTGCAATAGTCCTCTCTTTTCTATGGGAATGTTCCAGACCTTCCAGATGTTAACTGCATCTGTGGATATCCATGTACCTATGACAAAGTATCACTTATAAATTTGCACAATAACAAATTATTAACAATAACTACACTGGAGATACTATAACACACCATATTAAAAGTGCTGCAAATGTTCTCTCACAATATCTTTTTGCAATATACTCACCCAAAGATGTGCAATGCCGTGAAATGAAGCAGTGTTGATACAATGAAGTGAAGTAAGGTGAATGACCTAGCGATTGTACTGTGACCTTAGGCTACTATGAAGGGAGTCTAACATTAAGCACTGTGGAACATAGGCTGGAGATTTGAGAACTGAGACAGCTAAGTGATAATGGGCAAATAACACATGTGGCACTGAGAGAAAGGATAATTCACATCATGAGTAAAACTGGACAAGATTTCACCATGCTCCTCATAATGATGCACACGTTAAAACTTATATATTGCTGACTTCAGAAATTTTAATTTAGTATTTTCACAATGCAGTGGCAGTGGAGAACAGAAATTGCAGGAAGCAAAATCACAGGTAATTAGGGATTATTTTGTATTTTATAAGTATGCGTAGTTATGTACATAAAATATAACTAAATGAAGTGGATCAAATTACAAAATAAGTTAAACATTGCACTAACCCTTAAGGGGATCCAAGATAATGTATCTCTGGTTTGAATGATCATCCTGATATTCTCACAGAAAGGTAAATAGAATAATTTAAGATGGACAAGGTTGATTTTACAAATGTAATTATTTCTTAATTAATTAGATTACAAAAATAAAAAACAAATACAGGTAAGAACAATTAAGCAAGAATATTCAAGAACATATTTCTTCCTCTCTAGCCAGATATCAGCTGAGAGATAATTTATTTCTAGTGGGATTGGTTATACTAATAAAGCTTTCTTTACTTTTTTGTTTCCATGTTATATAGTTTTTATTCTAGGTTGAAAAAATCTGAGCCATCTAGGATTGCTTGTTCCACCCAGATCCCACTGATAATTACAGAATTGCCAGGCACCAAGAACAACAGGGCTCCAATCACCTTCACGCCAACTTACTCATGTACAGAGGTGCTTCACAGGGAGAGAGAATCTGAGAAGACTAGAAGCTAATATCCGGCCCTGGAAAGAAATGTGTCTCACACATAGTAGCAATTTGATATGTTTTCCAGTAATGTTTCAAAACAGGAGGATAGGAGAAAAGCTATACTGAAATAAGTAATTAAAACCAGATGGTAAACTGGAATCCACAGTAATAGAGAGACCAAAAGCAGGTACATAAGGATGATAATATACAAATCATATGGAGAGAAAATGAGTAATGGCCATTTAGAAAGAGTAGAGTTTATAGCAGATCTATTTATTATTGTACAATTTTTATTAAACTACTGCTCTCTTGGAATTCCCTCAATTCTCTATTTATGAAAAGAAAATTTAAAATAGCTTCAGAGAAGCATAATAAATCAATATTAACAAATTAGTGATTAAATATATTGGATGATGTTTGATAGCCATTCTTTTGAAAATGGAAATAAATGAACTAATCCATGACAAAACAAATGTACAAGCTGGTATTTCATTTCAGAATCATATGGCCTACAGTGCCATACAGCTTCCTAATTCTCATGCTGTAAAAGAAAACTGCTTCTTTGAGGAGAATAGTTTTGGGGCGTCTGACTCGTCCCTGATTGTAGCTAAGGGGAGGTACAATTACCTTTAAGCTGTGACTGTGAGAATAGGGATCTAAATATCTAGGAGAAACTGATTGTTGATGAATTTTAGGAGTTAAAAGTAAGGCCAGAATAAGTGCTCAATACTGATTGAATTTCAGTCAGTGGAAATCAGTTATGGTATTGTTTAGGTGAACATCAGCTTTCCAAATAAAAGAAAAATAAATATTAAAAAATTTATCGTGGTATCCTGGGAACTGGTTCTAAGTGATGGTAATAATAAGAGTTATTAACACTAATAGCAAAGCCCTGTGTATTAATATTCTTGTTTTCTATTTTATAAGGGAATGCATTTAACTAAATTTAAGAATGTTTTAACTGAGTTTTAAGTATGTTCCAAGGTATCAGCAAGGGCAAACAGAACTAAAAGTCTCTGACCTCATTGCTGGCATACAGGTATAGAATAGTAACAAACTTCATTCTGTCTTCTATTTTTGGTCATTTCCCTGAAGTGCTTCTTTCTTTTAGTATTAAGCTTGTCTTCTTGGGAAAAAAGAGAAAGGAATCAGCCACAGAGCCATTGAATAACCAGTAACAATAGCAATCTTGTTACCCTGAAATAATCATTCTAATTTCTTCCTCAAATCTGCTCAACAGATGTCACCACTACATCCTGACCCTTCCTCAGGGACAGATTGACATTTCCATCCAACCTCTCCCATTACATATTCCTTTCAGAGATAGTTAAACATTTAAAAAAAAAGAACTGTCACATTTCTCTCAGCATACATAGCCAACTGAAAATCTGCCTCTGGTCACAATTGTAGTGTTTTTAAATATTTTCATGTAAAATTCATGATTTTATATAATACAGTCCTGTCTTTGCTCCAAAAAAAATCTCTGAAAAGAGTTTTAATCTATTTAAGCTTATTCAATAAAAAGGATTCTCTTTAGTAAGGTTCTAAGGTATTATGTTAGCATGTATACAGGATGAATTCATAGAGAAGTCAAAATCCTTCTTGACCCCTGGTAAGGAGCCTAGAATTTATCATATAATAAGAAAATGGGTAGTTAATGAAAGTTCGAAAGTACAACACAGTCCAAGATATTGACTGCTAGAAACATTATAACTGAGTCTTCAAAGGGTTGTTTTGAAGTTTCTATGAAGCCAACTGCTTCTGAAAAGTGGAGAACATAAGATAGTCATATCTATGAATATAGGTCCTTTCCCATATTTCTTTTACTGTGAGTGGGTTTTTCAATTAGAAGTAGATTATGTAGACACTAAGATGGTGGTGAATTAAGTACCATAAATCCATGATTTGTAGCTTTGACAAAGGCATTTTGTGCAGGGAAAAATATTCTATATCAAGAGTAAAATTCAATAAGAATAAAATGTACCTTCCTCCATGATAAATGGAGAGATGGTTACCTGTCACTGAGTAGAGTCTGATAACTCTGTTTGGTGCCTTATAGGGAGGTCATCTGGTCAATGCTTCTGAACTGAAGAGTGGGATAGCCAAGCCATGATTTATAAACAATGGTGGTATGGCTAAGCCCGCCAATGTCCTCCATTCATACTATTAACACCACTTTAATCATGATCCTATTGAGTTATAATAGGTATGACTAGTGTTCTTACATCTTGTATCTAGATGTCCCCCAATGACTCATGCACTCATAGGTGGGGATTTTGAGAATGTCTGGATTAAGATTTTGATATTGAATTAGTCCACTAATTGTTTTGGTATAATTCTTAGTGTGACTGAGTGGATTTATCAAAGGAAGAAGACCCCCTCAGGCTGTGAGTGGTAGCAACCAATAGTCTTGCTACCTAGATGTAGTAAAGCAAGAAAGAAAGTAGGGTCATTTACTCCTGCCTGGGGTGACATAAACTGTTTCTCCTCTGCCATGCCATGGAGTCAGACAACCACAATTCTATAAATTGTGACTGAAACCTCTGCAAACAGTGAGCTAAAGTACCTTTCTTCCATTAACCTGTGAATGTTGTGTATTTTGTACTAGCAACAATAAATAAGTAACACAGGTACCAGTAGTCAAGTTCATCGCATTCATTTGATTATCAAAGTCTTCCTCTCCTGCCATAACCATTTAATGATAATTCATATAGAATTCTCATTCACCCTATTTTTTCCCCAATCAGCAGGGCCTATCCATCCATGCGTTGCCCCTATTTATTTGACAGTAACTTTCAAATTATATTTCTTCCAAGTCAGTGGCTGTCCATGAAAAGGTATATAATCACATGTATGGCTATTTATCCTTCCAAGAAAAAAGTAAAACCAGGTGTACTACTTGAAATGATCCCCCTTTGGAACCTCTGGAAGGTTCCCTTTCATTAGCTTTCTGTTTTCTTATTTTTTCAGCTTTAATTGAGTTTATTGGTACATTTTAGGGATAGAGTTCATTTACATTCATTGTGGGGATCTTGTACCTCTACATGACAGGTCTTAGTTCTCATTTTTCCCCTTGTCCCTGCCCATCTTTCACCTCCTCCTCCCCTCCCCATCTACAAGCACTTTGTTTCCATCTTTTCATTTTCTCACATTTTTTACTTTTCCTTTATTACCCTTTCCCTGCCCATCCCACCTTCCCTACACCTTTAGCCCCTTTCTTCCCATTTCACAATGTTAGTAATCTCATTAGGATTTTATGCGTTATTACAGTTTATTCACACCAGAGAAACTATTCAGTATTTACACATGTGTGACTTATTTATTTCGCTTAGGAATATATCTTCAATATGTATCCATTTTCCTATGAATGAATCTATTTTCTCATTCTTTATGACTCAGTAATATTTCATTTTATAGAAAAACCACATCTTCTTTATCCAGTTTCCAACTGCTTGGCAAATGGGCTGTTACCAAGTTTTAGCTATTAAAAACTGTGATACGTAGGGGAAGAACAAAAAGGGAAAAGAAAAAAATGTGAGAGAATGAAAAGATGAAAATAAAGTGTTTGTAGATGGGGAGGGGAGGAGGGGGTGAAGGGAGGGCAGAGGTAAGGGGAAAAAAATGAGAATCAAGACTTGCCATGTAAAGGTACATGATCCCAACAATGAATGTAACTGTACTGTATCCCTAAATGTACCAATAAACTCAAAAAAAAAAAAAAAAAAAACTGTGCCTTTTAAACTGTGTGATTCTTATTTTATAAACATGGGTGTGCATACATCACTGTTATATGATTCTTTTAGTTCTTTGGAAAAGATACCCAGCAGAGGGATAGCTGGGTCAAAGGGAACCTCCAATCCAAGCTCTTTGAGGTATCTCCATATTGATTTCCACAGTGGTTGCATCAGTCTGCACTCCCCGCCACCATGGAGAAGGGTTCCTTTCTCCCCACCAAACCACCAACATTTGTTATTGTTTGATTTCTTGATAACAACCATTCTTTGTGGTGTAAGGTGAAATCTCAGTGTTGTTTTCATCTGCATCTCTCAAATGATCAGTGATGTGAGCATTTTTTCATATATTTACTTACTGCTTGTACTTCTTTGCCTGAGAAATGTTTATTCATTTTGGATGCCCATTTTTGAATTGGGTCTTTATATGAGGGGGGATGATTCTAGATAATAGTCTTTTGTCTGAGAAGCAGCTGGTAAAAATTTTTTCCCACATTGTAGGGTATCTCTTAGTTCTGCTGATGGTTTCTTTTGCAGTACAGAAGCTTTTTAATAAGATGAGATCCCAGTTGTTGATTCTTTCTGCTAATTGCCACTCTAGTGAGGATTTGTTCATAAGGTCTTTTCCTATGCCAGTGTCTTCCAGAGTTCTGCCTAACGTATCTTCCAGCAAATTTATTGTTTCTTTTTTAATATTTAGCTATTTTATCCACTTAGATTTAAATTTAATGCATGGTGAAAGAAAAGGGTCCACTTTTAATCTTTGGCAGGTTGAAATCCAGTTTTTCCTACAGCATTTATTGAAGAAGCTATCTTTCCTCCACTGAGGGTGGTCAGCTCCTTCTTCAAAAATGAGTTACCTGAGTACATCTGGATTTGTTTTTGTGTCTTCCATTCTGTTACACTGAACCACAGATCTGTTTATTTGCCAGAACCATGCTGTCTTTATCTCAGTGGCTCTGTAGTGTAGTATCAAATTGGGAATTGTTATACCTGCTGCCATGTGTCTGCTGCCTAGAATATCCTTTGGTATTCTAGGCCTCTTATGGTTCCAAATGAATTTTTGGATTCTTTTTTCTAGTTCTGTGAAATATAGTGTTGGAATTTCAATTGGCCTTGCATTAAATCTGCATAGAAGTTTTGGTAGTATGGCCATTTTCACTATGTTGATTCTTCCTACCCAGGAGCAGGGTATATCTTTCCAGTTTTTTATATCCTCTTCAATTTCTTTTTTCAGAGCGCTATAGCTTTCAATGTAGAGGTCTTTGGCTTCTTTTGTTAGATTGATTCCTAGATAATTCATTTTTTTGGATGCTATTGTAAAAGGATTGTTTCCCCTTATTTCTCTCTCAGTGAGTCTGTTATTTGTGTATAGAAGACTATTGATGTTTGGTGTTCACCTTGTATCCAGATACTCTAGTGAATCTGTCAATTAATTCTGGAAGTCTTTTGGTGGAGTTTTGTGGGTCTTCAATGTAGAGTGTCATATTATCATCAAATAATGACAATTTAACTTCTTCCTTTCCTATCTTTATTGCTTTAATTTCTTTCTCTTGTCTAATTGCTGTGGCTATTTTTTCCAGAACTATTTCAAAGAGGAGTAGTGAAAGTGGGCATCCTTATCTTGTTCCTGATTTTAGCACAAAGGTTTTCAGTTTTTGGCCATTTAATATGATGTTTGGCTGTTGGTTTTTCATAGATAGCCTTTATTAAATTGAGATATAGACCATCTATTCCAATTTTTTGCAGGGTTTTTATCATGAATGGGTGTTGAATTTTGTCAAATGCTTTGTCTGCATCTACAGAGAGGATCATATAGTTTTTGTCCTTGACTTTGTTAATATAGTGTATAACATTTATTGACTTATATACTATGTTGAATCATCCTTGCATCCCTGGAATAAATCCGACTTGTCAGGATGTATGATCTTATTGATGTTCCCCTGTATTCTGTTTGCTAGTACCTTATTAAGGATCTTTGCATCTATTTTCATTAAGGAGATTGGCTTGTAGTTCTCTTTTTTAGTTGTGTCTTTCCCTGATTTGGGAATCAAAGTGATGCTTGCTTCAAGGAATGAATTTGGAAGTATAGCTTCTCTTTCAATTTCATTGAAAAGTTTGAAGAGTAAAGGCACTAGTTCTTCTCTAAATGTCTTGTTAAAGACAGCAGTGAATCCGTCAGGGCCTGGGGTTTTCCTTTTTGGTAAATTTTTAATTACATTTCCAATTTCACTGACTTTAATTGGGGTGTTTAAAATGTTTTTATCTTCTTTGTTCAACTTTGGTAATACCTAAGTATCTAAAAATCTGTCCATCTCATCTGTGTTTTCCATTTTATTGGAGTACAGGTTTTCAAAGTAGATTTTAATGATCCTCTGGATTTCTGTTGGATCTGTTGTGACTTTGCCTTTTTCATTCCTGATTGCATGAATCTGAGCCTTTTCTTTCCTTTTTTTTTTTTTTTGGTTAGTTTATGTTTATTGATTTTATTTATTCTTTCAAAAAATCAACTCTTCAATTCATTTATTTTTGTATCATTTTCTTAATTTCCATTGCATTGATTTCTGCTCTAATCTTTATAATTTCCTCTCTTGTTCAAGCTTTGGGTTTTTCTTTCTCTTGTTTTTCTAGGAGACTAAGATTCATAATTAGGTTGTTTATTTGAGCTTGCTCTGTTTTCCTAATGTGGGCATTCAGTGCTATGAATTTTCCCCATAGAAGTGCTTCCATTGTGTCCCATAGATTCCTGTATGTTGTATTGGCATTTTCATTTATTTGTGAAAACTATCTAACTTCTTCTTTAATTTACTCTGTAATCCATTGATTGTTTAGGAGAGTGTTGTTCAGTTTTCATGTGCTTGTTAAGTTCCAACAGTTTCTTCTGCTATTGATCTCCAGCTGATTGCACTATGATCTAATAATATACAGGGGGTAACTTTGATTCTTTTGCATTTATTGAGACCTGTTTTGTGGGCCAATATGTCATATATCTTGGAGAATGATCCATGTGCAGCTGAAAATAATGTATATTCTGATTTTGTGGGTTGGAATACTCTATAGACATCTATTAAGTCATGTGTTCCAAAGCTTGGTTCAGTTCTAGTATTTCATTGTTGATTTTCTGCCTAGGTGATCTGTCAATTTGTGATAGTGGGGTATTTAGATCCCCCACTCAAATTGTATTAGTGCTTATTTGGTTTTTCATGTTACTTAATATTTGTTTTATATAATTGGGGGCATTTGTATTTGGTGCATATTTGTTTATGATTGTCATCTCTTCCTCTTGAAGTATTCCCTTTAGCAGAATGTAGTGGCCTTCTTTGTCTCTCTTAATAAGTTTTGGTTTGAAATGTACTTTGTCTGCAAATAAGATTGCTAGCCCTGGTCTGCGATCACCCGGCGGCGTGCGAGTGAGCTCCCGGCCTGCGCGGGAGCTCCCGGCCTGCGCGACAACAGACCCAGGAAGGAAGGTAGCCGCGCGGGCGCCCTTGAAACACCCACACGACGCCCCCCCCCC
>NW_022900918.1:3416350-3416631 GCF_012274545.1 Fukomys damarensis
TGTGGTTTTTCTATAAAATGGAATATTACTCAGCCATAAAGAGCGAGAATATAGATTCATTCATAGGAAAATGGATACATATTGAAGATATACTCCTAAGTGAAATAAATAAGTCCCACATGTGTAAATACCAAATAGTTTCCCTGGTGTGAATATTCTGCAACAATGCATAAGATTCTAAAGATTACTGACATTTAGAAATGGGAGGAAAGGAGCTAAAGATGTAGGGAAGGTGTGATACGTAGGGGAAGAACAAAAAGGGAAAGGAAAAAAATGTGAGA
>NW_022900918.1:3416641-3502314 GCF_012274545.1 Fukomys damarensis
TAAAAAAAAAAAAAAAAAAAAAAAAAAAAAAAAAAAAAAAAAGATTGCTAGCCCTGCTTTTTTCTGGGCTCCTGATGTATGGAGAATTGTTTTCCATCCTTTCACTTTCAGTCTATAGGCTTCTTTTTGCACCATGTGTGTTTCTTGTATACAACATATTGTTGGATTTTGCTTCTTAATCCATTCTGCCAGTCTATTTCTCTTGATGGGTGAAATGAGGCCATTAACATTGATGGTTATAACTGATATGTTCTGACATATTATTGTCATGTTATTGTCCTTTTGTTGAATCTTTTTAATTTTTCTCCCATCTCCTTTTAGTTTCTTGCCATCTATTTGATTTGTACAACATATTGTTGGATTTTGCTTCTTAATCCATTCTGCCAGTCTATTTCTCTTGATGGGTGAAATGAGGCCATTAACATTGATGGTTATAACTGATATGTTCTGACATATTATTGTCATGTTATTGTCCTTTTGTTGAATCTTTTTAATTTTTCTCCCATCTCCTTTTAGTTTCTTGCCATGTCTATTTGATTTGGTCTGTTGGGTCTCATGGTATTGTGACCTTCATTGTCCTTTTCTAGGATATTGTTTAGCATTCCTTGTAGTGCTGGTTTGGTATTCATGAAGTTTCTCAGGTGTTCTTTGTCATGGAAGGATCTTATTTCCCTATCCATTTTGAAAGAGAGTTTTTCAGGATGCATCAGTCTAGGTTGGAGGTTGTTTTCTTTTAGGATTTGAATTGCCTCACTCCAGGCTCTCCTTGACCTAACGGTTTGTGTTGAAATGTCTGCCTGTGAATCTAATGGTCTTTCCTTTAAATGTGATTTGTTTCTTTTCTCTTACTGCTTGTAGTATTTTGTTCTTCGGTTGGATTTCTGGGATCTTGATTATTATATGTCTAAGTGTAGATTTTTATTTTTTTAATCGTGGCTAGTTGGAGTTCTATGTGCCTCACTTATCTGTATGTCTAATTCTTACCTTCTGTTTGGGAAATTTTCTGTCATTAATTCTGTGAACAGCTTTTTTGAGTCATTTGTGTTTTCTCCTGCTATTTCATGGATTTCTATCAATCTTATGTTATTTTTCTTTTCATCATCTAGAAGTTGTTGAATCAATTTCTCATGAACCCTTACTTTTTTTTTTGTTTGTTTGTTTAATTGAATTTATTGGTACATTCTAGGTAGGCATTACAGTTACATTCAATACTGGGATATTGTATCTTTACATGCCATGTCTTGGTTCTCATTTTTTCCCCTTTTCCCTGCTGCCTTCCCTTCACCACCTCCTCCCCTTCCCACCTCCAAGCACTTTAATTCCGTTTTTACAAATTTTCATATGTTTTTCCCTTACTTTTCTTAAGAGACCTCTCTTTTCATGGTCACTGACTGCAATCCAATCTTCTATATCTGAAATTCTATCTTTGCAATCTTTTATTTCTGTTGCATACACTTTCAGTAGAGTTTTTGTTTTTCTGGATATCTGTTTGAATCTGTTTTATGGATTCCATTTCTTTCCTCTGTTGGGCATTCGTTGTTTCCATTTATTTCTTATGCTGAGTCTTCATGGCTTCTATAATGGTCTTGAGCTCATTTATTTTTTAGTCAGTTTCTGTTCTAGAGTCTCAAATCATAACTTCCATTTTGCTCACTGAATCTATGGTTATCTGTGAAATTATTTCTGTTTTGAAGTTTTCTAGAGCCTGATTAATCTGCTTTCTTACCTCCTGTGCTATTGGGTCCATGGTGTCCTTCTTGTTCACTCTCAGACTTTTCATCTTCATTTGACCTACTGTTTGCCATTGGTGAACTGGAGGTCTGTCTTTGTGTCTTGCTTAAGTGTTTTCTCTTTTTCATTTTTGTTGTTGGGTTGTCCTTGGTTTAATTTCTGGGTCATTACTTAAATCTTCCTGATATAGTTGTGCATTAGCTTTTGAGTCCCTAATGATTCATAGACATCCTCATTTTCATAATATCAGAGAAAACAACTCATTAAATCAATCGCAATCCTTTATCCCAATTGATACATTCAGCAGCCCAACAGGATCAAGCACAGCTTGTCTAGTGACCACTTGTGGTAGTCATTAATCTATCACCTTTAAACCATGTGAAATAAATTAATATCAAGAAGTAGCCAAAAATATGTTTTCAGTGAATATGCTTTTTAATATGGCATCTTTACCATTTAGGATGGGGGCTTAGACTGAGTTAAGATGAGAGGAGTAGAATAGTGAAAGAATTGGAGGTTTCAAATGAAGACAGAGGACATAGAATGACCATACAACTTTTACAAAACTACTAACTTTAAAGGGGATAGACAGAGTGCAGGAATAAGGACAAGAATATATCACCTTAACAGTAACAGGGGCTTTCCTTCCCTTGAAGCTATGGAGCCATGAGTGAGGTAAAATGACAGGATAAAAGAATATAAAGAAAAAAAAGGAAAAAATGATTAAAGAAGAAGTCTGAGTTAAGGTAGAAGCAGGAATAGAAAGGGAGAAGTGTGATAATATGGTGGAGCAAGAGACTGAAATGGAGAAAGAGGACAGAAAAAAGAACACAATTGCAGGGTGGAATGAGGAAAAGAAGAAAAAAATAATATAATTTGAAAGGACTCTTTCAGACTATGTCTCTGTTGTCATATTGTACCATATGTACAGCCATGTGCAGAGCGAAGTCCCCTGATCTCAGCTAGCCAATGGCAGGTCCCCGCAACTCAGAATGACCTCAGGCCACAAGACCTAAGCTGAGTTTCCCAACCTGCAGGGTTGAACTCCACTCAGTTCTATTACAGGCTTCCTGTGCTCTTTCTTTAAAGATTTTCAAAGTTGGGAGCTCAGAAAAATATCCTTTATGACCACATATGCTTCTGCAGAGTGGGTCCAAGGACTGGCTCAATCAGGAGGTTTGAGAACAGGGGATGTGGTCAGGTAGTGGGGCTGTTTCAAGGGTGCCTGTGCAACTACCTTCCTTACTGAATCTGGTGGTGTGCTATCGGGGAGGTCACGGATCTGCCGGGTGGGCCCGAGCAGGCTGCGGGAGAGACCTCTGGGGGCCTTCCTTTCTGGATCTGGCCACCAGCTTTCCGTTTTCAAAGATGTCCTAGAATGGTGTCTATAGCATGACTGCTGTCCACATAGGAATACTGTCAATAAATCATAGAAAACTACTCATAAATTAGGTCTATGTCTTTGTTTTCTATATCATCTGATTATTCAGGACCCTATCTTCCACCACCATGGGGCCATAGACACTTGCTAAAACAGAGATAGCAACATGGCATAAGTTATGTAAAAAAGGGTACTCAATCCACCTTTAAAATAACCTACTTGCCCATTCAGAGATGATCAAGCATTGTTACATATATAACATTTCCATTTCAGGATGGAATGTTGATATGCACAACTAACTTTATGCTTTGATGTGGCAGAAAATTTCCTTTAACTCAAATCTCATTGCAATCTGGAGGCCTCTCATCAAGTGTTCAGTATCTACCAAGGAAAGTCAGAAACTCAAGAGCTGTGCCTAAAAAAAGAGAAACTCAAGAGATGTACCTTCAGTATCCTGAAGGTCTCAGGATAGTGCTCCAAAATTATCAAAGCGAGCAGTGAAATTGACCTATGGGGACCTGTCAAAGGCTCCCAACAGCATCCCTATCTGCCACTGATACCTCAAGCACTCATAATGGGATATGATGGACCTCATAATTTTTTCTGGACCTCACTACAAACTACTAGCAGCTTTTCAGATCACCTGGTAAATGAACCAAATGAAAAATATATTGCCTCCAAAATTCAAATAGTATCCTATGTGTCACCTCTATCCTTTAACTTATAAGGAACAGCTTGACATTCTGCTAGACCCCTAGAACTTTCATTGAGGTAAATAGAGCTGAATTTTAGGCATTTTATCAGTCCAATAAATATAGAGAAGCTGGATCTTGCTCAATTTACTCAATCAGCCAATTTCTGTGAATGTAAATGATCTGTTTGATATACTGTGGAGGCAAAAGGTCTCCAAGGTCTCTGTTATGTTATGAAACAGAGCTGGAGCATTGATATGTCCAAGTTAAGAGAGTGCAGTGATATTGTTCATCTTACCAGCTGAAGGTTAACTAATTATGGTGAGCTTCCAGGGCAAGGACAGAAAAAAAAAGGTGTTTTTCAAGTAAATAGCAACATATTTGATATGGAGAATATGCTAAATATAACAAGCAATGAAACTACATGTGAAGCAATGGCTGCAATTTCAGTCAGCAGTAGGTCAATTCTAAAATAAATAACTAATTTTCCAAGATCTGTGTTGAATAGGGGGGTTGACTGGGTCTGTGATGGGAGTTATCCACCCTACTTCTTTCAAATACTTGATGGTAACATTAATCTCTGAAATTCCTCAAGGAATGCAGTATGGCTTTTGATTGTCTACTATCTAGATAGTGGGAATTTTAATGGTTTCTAGTTCACCTGTTCCACCATAACTGTCTTTTCTCTACAAGTCAGGGAATCAGTGAATAAATTCTGTCACTTATTGAGTAGTTCTATTCCAAGTATGTGTTCTGAACCTGGCAAAATAATCACAAAATGGACTCAGGGATCCACTCATCCATTATCAAGTAGCTCTGACCTATAATCATGCTGATCACTTGTGCTCCATAATATCCATAATCTACTTTGACTGGGGGCCAACAATACTATTTACCGTCTTCTGAAATCAATGTCAGTTTACAGCTAATGTACAATAGTTCACAAAAGATGTATTTTTTTCATTTTCTTTGATTAATTTATTGTAATAAAAGCAAACAAAATTCTTTGGGGAAGTCTGGTTAAAAAGGGGGTTATAAATATTCTAAACTATATTAAGCTCCTTTCTCCTTCATTGAAGGAATTCTTAGTTTATAAATTGATTCAAGAATGGGAATTAATAGAGGAAATGTGATTCTCTAATTTTTGCTTGTGTTTTGTTTTTTTAAATAGCAGTTAAACATTTGTTCACTTGACCTAAAATATTTTCTTCTTATACATATGAAGTAATAATTCAGTATGCATGCATCTACCCTATTTAATTCATTTCTAGTAATTCCATGATTAACTAGCCACTACCCTAGGCATGGGAGAGTCAGAATATTCTTGCTGTTTTGGTCCTCTGCTCATTGTGGTGGCTATTGCCATTTGGCCCTGGTCACCTGTCAACCAATTTTTTTTTATTTATGTTTTCCAATTGAGTGGCTCTGGTTCCCACTAGAATATCTAGTCTACAGGGAATACCAGTCATGACACATGCTTCAAACATGCCAGGGACTCCCTTGACAAAATATAGCTAAAGGTCTTACAGATCCTCCAAAAGAGAATAGGTCATCAATGATAAATTCACTGCAATATTCTGATCTCCCTTAGTCTTTGGATTATTTCATCTATATTAAATTAAGAGGGATGACATATCCGGTTCACTCCTGGTAGGCTGTTACTTGATCCATGTTTCAGTCAATCAGATACACATTTAGAAACTTTCCTAATTTCCCTAGCTGTAACAATTAAAGGCATTTATTCTATTTATGGGTCCACATCAATTAATTTGGCCTGATCCAAATTATATTGCCTCTACTATTATCCTACATTCTTTACATCCATTCTCATGAATTTTCCCTCCAATTTTTTAATATGAATATAAATACATTGCATGTAATATATATTGTTTATATTCAATTACTTCCCTTATAGAATGGTACATGTTCTCCTGCATAAAACTGTACTGCACCTTTGTATTTCTGTGATATGAGCCTTATTGTTGGTTCAGAGAGAGAGAGGGACTTTATTATGAAAATTGGCTTACATAAAAATAGTGAATGAGAAGTCCCCTAAAGTGTCATCTGTAAACTAGAGAACAAGGAAACCAAATAGCATAATCCAGTCCAGTCCAAATATTTGAAAACCAAAGGACTTTGTGATAACTTCTTACTCTAAGGCTGAAAGTCTAGGAACCAGAAAATTTCTACTGTAAGTTGCAAAGTCTGGGTTGAGTTCTGAAGCTCTGATGTATGACAATAAAAGAATGTGAATGTTCTACCTCCAGAAGAAAGAGTGAATTTTTTTCTTGCTCCCAACCATTTTTTTTATCTGAACCTTCCACAAAATTGAGGGCATATCTTTTTCACTCAGACTACTTATTCCAAATCATTACTGAAATGTCACAAGGAAGCAACATAATGTTACACCATCTATCTGATATTTCTTAACCAAGTCGATACATAAAATTAACTGCACAAGGTGATATATCCATTATAGTGTTTTTCAAAGAGTATTCTATTACTTATTTTAAAATCCAATAGACCATGGGTGATATCTAGAAGAACAATTATAATCTGTTTCATAACTCCATATTTCCCCCTTGTTATAATCTGTTATTAGTTTTACAACTTAATTTGTCAGTTACTTTGTGTTTTCTAAAGATAATAACATATGTGAAAATAATTTTTATTTATCCTTCCCAATCTTCATGGTCTACTTTTCTTATATAATTGCCAAAGCAATAAAATTTAGTACATAAGAAATGAGAGAACATCATTGCCTTGTTCTTGAAAACAGGGCAAAATACACAATTTTTGTCAGACATATTAATGTTAGTGGCAAGAATTTTATAAATGGTCTTTAACAGGTTGAGACTATTGCCCTCTCTGACTAGATTTTGGAATCATGCACTGTCGTTATGGATGCACGGTAAATTTAATCTAATGCTTTTTCTGTGTCAATTTATATGATGATTTGATTATTGAAGAATATTAATATGGTAATTATGAAATGGTCTTGTACACTTCAAATAAATTCCACATTATTTTCTAGTTGTATGTTTTACAAGTTACTAGATTTGATCACCAATAGTTTGTTGAGGGAATTTTCATTTACATTCATAAGAAATACAGTTGGCTGAACTTTTTTTGGCCTTTGAAATACTTTTCTTTAATTTTTTTTATCTCTTTAAGATCAGCATAATAGATTGAATTAGGAATTAGTTATGTTTCTTTTTTCTTGAAGATATTGTGGGAAAATGGCAGAAATCTCCTACATTTGGCAAAATGCACCTGTGATATGGATTCTTTTGTTTTCTTTCTCATTAGCTAGATAAATTTTAATAAATATAAATCTTATTATGTATTTCTCTTTGTATAAGTTTTGATAGTTTGTTTTTTCAGAAGAATTCATCCACTCTTTGATAACAAAATGTTCATAATTTGTGAATATAGGAATTGTAGTAATTTGAGATTATTTCCTTTTCAACTTCTATGGAATAAGAAATCAAAGCTTCTTATTCATTTGCCATATTGGTCAATTGCTTTATTTTCTTTTGGGGGGTTACCTGTTTAAATATCTATCACTTTTATTTCTTTTTTAAAGAATAATTTTTGTTTCCATAGATTTTTCAGTACTGTTTTCAGTACCTGTTATTAATTTCTAGATTTTTTTTGTTCAACTTCACTACTGTTTCTTTTCTATAAAATTTAGACTTTCTTTTTCTCTCCTCTTTTTCCTGAAGAGGGAGCTTGTGTAATAATATTGAATCTTCTTGTAAAATGAATTAATTTGAAAAAAAATAAACTTTATTGGTACATGTTTGTAATACATGGTTATGTTCATCATATAAAGTTGGTACATGCATATAATACACATTAATTTTTTACTCTCCTGTTGCATTTCCCCTCCCTCTACACAATATTTTAATTCCACCCCATAAATTTTAATAAGTTACATGGCTATATTAATCTAATTTAAAGTTTTTAATTTCCAAAAATATGAGATTTTGTTTATTAACTCTCTCACTTGGGTCCTAATGTAATTCCATTGTCAGTTAAGAGCATATTTATTATGTTTTCTATTCTTTTAAATTTATTAAGATGTATTTTATAGATTTTATGAGGTTTATTTTGGCTGATGCTCCCTGTGTGTTTCAAAGGCTATATATTTCTTTTGTATTATTATTTTAATTGTAGATATTTATGGGATAGTGTGATAATTTGATACTTGTATATAAGGCATGATGATCAATTCAAAAGGATTTAGCATTTACATTTCTTTATACTTTTTACATCATTTGATTATGAAATAATAATTACAAATATTTATGCAATAGAGTATATTTCAGTACTTGTACACAAATAAATCTTATGAAAATGGAGGAGTTAGAGGCTCCAAATACAAAAGTTGTAAACAGAAGATTGTGCATTTTTGGTTGATGGATAGAATATTCTGTAACTGTTGTACAAGTCAAGTTTTTAAAGAGCCCATAAACACTGTTTTTGTTTACCATAATTATTATATTATGGGAAAATTGACCACTTCATCATTATGTAATGTCTCTTCCCTAATAATCTAAAGTTCTAAAGTCAATTTTGTCTGAAGTTAATATTATTATTAGAGCTTTCTTTTAAATTATGGGATGGTATATCTTTCTGGATTATTGTACATTTCAGCTGAGCTATTGTACTGAAGAAAATGTATAGACAATAAATAGTATTGAGATAGGTTTCTAGTTCATCCACTGTGAAAATCTCATTTTTATTTGTAATTTAAAAACATTCCACACTAAAAAGTTATTATAATATAGTAAGATTAACATGCATTGTATTTGTAAATTTTCTTTTTTTCTTTCCATTCTTTTTTCTCATCTTATATATTCCTTCGTTTAATTAAAATTTTATATGATCCCAATTCTTTCTTATCAGTTAAAATACTTTTTTACCATTTTAAGTGGCTGCCTAAAGATCATAATATATATTTTTTAAGTAATGTAAATTTTTCTTCAAAATATCACCACTTACCTTTACCTGCAATAGAGGAATTCACATAGGATAGTCCTAATTCATTCCTCCAACATTTTATGATGTTACCTCTATTTAAAGTGCTCTGGTTGTATAGTAATCACATACATTACTACCATTGTTGCTTTAAGCAATTATCTTTACATCATTTGAGAACAAGAAAAATAAAATAATGCATTTTATTTTTATTTATTCTTTCTATACTACTCTTTAAATGGGTATGTTTGAGTTTATTATTTATATTTATTCTGTCCGAAGAACTTTTAAATTTTTTGCAAGTTATTTGTGGTGGTAATAAATTTTCACTTTTATCTGTCTCAGAAAGTCTTTATTTTTCCCTAACTTCTGAAGGATAATTTTAAGATATAGAGCTCTAGATTTTTTAATATTTTTTTCTGTCTATGCTTTTAGTATTTTAGACTTCATACTTTTCTTATATGGATAATTTAAAATTTGAATTTCACTTTAATTCTTAGCCTTTTTCCTAAGTAATTCTCTTTCCATCTTCTTTCAAGACTCTCTCTTTTTTTTGTCTCTTCCTCTCCTTATTTATTGTTTTTTTTCAGCTTTAATTGAGTTTATTGGTACATTTTAGGGATACAGTACAGTTACATTCATTGTTGAGATCTTGTACCTTTACATGACAAGTTCAAGACTGTCTCTTTATATTTTGATTTCTAAAGTTAAAGTTTTATATGTACTTTTAAAATTTATTTTGCTTTTCTCATGTTTATTCTTTTCTCTTTTTTTTATTTCCCTTAAATATGAGCAAAGGAAAAAAATGGAAACAAAGTCTTTGTAAATAAAGAGAGTAGAGTGGCTGAATCGAGGGGAGGGGAAATAGGGAAAAAATGAGATTCAAGTTATATCATTAAAGTTACAAATTCCCAATATCATGGGAATTCATCATACTGTATTCCTACAATGTACCAAGAAACTTAATGAATTTTGTTTTTTTACTTAGTGTTTTTTTAAGTTTTGTGGATAATGGTGTGACATAGATTATAAATTTTATAAAAGCTCTTAATTATTATTAATTATTACTTCAAATATTCCTGATGGTTTATGTACTCGATCTTCTCCTTTTAATTTTCCAACTATGTCTATTATGACACTTTTTGACATTGTAACAAAGCTATTGCCCCAGAAGATTCTAACTCTCCTACAACTTTATACTCAGTCTATAGAATTTGCCAAAACTGCCACTTAACGTTCCTGTTAGTTTACAGCTCTAACAGCTTTTGCTTCCAATACTATCTGGACTATGACTGTAGGAATCACTTTCCTCTAGTGTAAGTTTACAAGTTTACTCTATGACCTCAATTTTCTGATGTATCAAGTAAAAGTGGTTGGTTTTTAGTATGTTCAAGTGTTTCTCACTCTAATGATAAGAATATTGATGTCTAATGCTTTTACAAAGCACCTAATATAGGCAGATCCTAAATACTAAGTTTTGAACTGTATTAGGTAATCTAAACACAATTTTGAAATAGTGTATTTAGGTGGGAGAGAATCACTAAAAGTTCCAAATCATAAGGCAGCTCTGGCACACAATCATTTATTTCCAAATGTAACAAGAATCAATCACACTATCCATGAGATTGACATGATTTCTACTGAAAAAGGTAAACATTGGGCTGAACAAGTTCATCTCAATTGAACTAATCACACATTTCAAAATTTCCATTATGCTATAGAGAGAATTCCTAAAATATTCATCCACACTTTCAGTATATTCTCATTGCCTTATACCCTTGGTTTTCATACCTGTGGGACTCACCTACTACCATAAAAATATTCTGGCAGCTTGTTAGAAATGCAGTATTGGATTTTATCCCAGCTATACTGAGTCAGAAATTCTGGGAGTGAGGCCCAGCAATCTGTTTATTAAAAAGCCCTCCTGGCCATTTTATTGCTGGCTAAAGTTTGAGAACTGAGACACTATGTTATATCATAGAATGATTTCAACTATAGTTTCCTCCCCGAAGGTTAATACACCACACATTAGTAAATGCCCCCCACTGCCACTGTATTATAGAGCAACAAAAGAAGCAAGCCTGACTTCACCAAACATCAGATCAGTAGGATCAGTTATTATGAAAATATTAGTCCCCTACAAAACACCTTACTACATTTTGACAATCAAAATGTCTCATTTGGAAATTTGGCTTTAAGATTCACCTGAGTAATAAAGGTAATTCAGCATTTTTGCATGATAACCACTTCAAGTATAGCCTAGAAAGCTTCACTGCTGGTCTTCTAGTAAGAAAGGTAAATGAGGCTGATATGCAGAAATATTAAAAGGATAAATTCAGATAGATGTGTTTCTTCCTTTGCTATGTCAGTGCTCCAGTCTATTCTAGAGGGAAAGCTCAATTCCTAACAATGTGTTATTTCGGAGATGCACATCTTTCTATCTACATACTTATTTGTCTTAAGAATTCTTGATTGGCATTGCATTTTTAAAATATTATAAATACAATAGCATAATATTTAATACCCAGCATTAGGAAATACATCCTTGTCTATAATGTTTTTGGATTTTTATTTATTTTGCAAAAGATGTTTTATATCCAGTGTCAAATAACTCATAGAAAATTTTCAGAGAAAGAGATTATATGTTAATATGCATTTGTTCCAGTGGAAGAACATATTGTAGAAAAGACTGCATCTTGGTTTATGGTACATCAATAGCTATGATAGGTCATAGAACCAATCAGCATGGTAACATTAAGCACTTATAAATAAATTTATTTGGTAGGCACATTCATAGGCATATCATATACTTTCATTCATGTTATATTTTACTCTCCTAAATACAAATTAGAATAACACTTAAGACCTATAAGTCCTGGAATATCTGTCCTTAAACTCAGATGTCTCCTTATTTTTCCATCCATACAATTAGAAATAAAGATATTGAAGGTATATGTCTTTTGCATGTGTATGCACAAATTTTAATACACTGTGAGAAGTTTAGCTATTCATTTTTACACATACTCACAATTAATGCTCCATTTCCAGGAAGTAAGGAATGCCAGATAAAAATTTCATTAAAATTTGATACATCAGAAGTTTCAATAACTAATTTGCTAACTTAGGAGAAAGCTAAGTAAAGCCATTAATTTAACTCCTTAGATATATTTTCTATAAGACATTCTTAATAAAGCCTTCCTAAAATGGATTATGATCTGATATTTATAGCTGTTTATTGAAATGAACAAACATACCTCAAGTTTCCTCATGCCAAAGCCTATTTACTTTTCTTGTTTGATTGTTTGTTTTAAATACATAACTTTTTTTTCTTTCATTTAGTTTATTGGTACTTTTTAGGTATACAGTAAAGTTACATTCAACACTGGGATCTTGTAATTTACATTAAATATCCTTGTTCTCTCATTTCCCCTGTACGCGTACCCCTGCCTCCTCAGACAAAGGTCTACTATCTGGAATATATAAAGAACTCAAAAAAATAAAATACCCCAAATATCAAGATCCGACTAAAAAATGGGCATCTGAAATGAACAGTTTTTAGACAAAGAGGTAAAATCAGCAAATAAATATATGACAAAGTTTTCAACATCACTGGTCATTAGAGAGATGCAGATGAAAATACTGAGATTCCATCTCACCCCAGAAAGAATGGCTGCTATCAAGAAATAAACCCATAACAAATGTTGGTGGAGTTTTGGGGAGAAAGGAACCCTTCTCCACTGTCAGTGGGAATGCAGACTGGTGCAACCACTGTGGAAATCAATAGAGAGAAATGTTAAACAACTAGGATGAGAAGTCCCACTTGACCCAGCTATTACCCTGCTGGATATCTTTCCAAAGAATTAAAAGACTCATACCACAGTGATAGATGTACAACCGTGTTTATAGCCACACATTTCATAACAGCTAAAATCTGGAAACAGTCTAAGTGCCCATCAACTGGAGACTAGACAAAGAAGATGCATTTTTTTCTATAAAATGGAGTAATACTCATTCATAAAGAATGAGAAACTAGAGTCATTTATAGATAAATGGATGCATATCAAGGCCATACTCAAATGAAATACATGTGTAAATACCAAATATTTACACATGTATAAATACCAAATAGTTTCTCTGGTATGAAAAACTAAAAGCATAAATAAATTTCAAATGGTATAATAGATAATGTGAAATAGGAAGAAAAGGGCTAAAGGAAGCAGTAAGGGAAGTGGAAAGGGTAGGGGAAAGGAAGGAAGGGAAAAGAAAAAAACATAACAAAAGGAAAAAATGGAAACAAATTTTTTGTAAATAGGGAAGGGTGGAGTGGGTTAAGGGAGGGCAGGGGTATAGGAAAAAAAAGTAAGAACCAAGATATGTCATGTAGAGAAAGCCAATTTGAATATTCATTGTCCTTCAGCAAGAAACAGACAAATGTATAAATGCTCAATGACAAGAAAACGTGATGGTTTGGTTTTATTTTCTGAATTAAAAGTTTAGTTAATTGTGACAGAGTTTGGAACTTTTTAAACTAAAAATTGATGAACTAAAAGATTACATAACTTTAAATTTACCATCTTCATTGTTTTCAGTGTATTATTTGATAATGCAAGTACAATCACATTGTTCTATCCCTAAAAACTCTACCTTGCATAACTGAAATTCTGTATCACTTTAAGCAAATTTCTCTTCTCCTTATCTCCAACTTTTGTCATCCACCTTTCTACTTTTCTACAAATGTGACTACTTTTGACACTTCATTGAATTAAGTAATGCAGGAATTTTTCTTTTGTGACTGGTTTATCTTACTTAGCATAATATTCTAGAAGTTTATCCATACTGTAGTACAGCTCTAGATTTTTTAAGACACATATTATTTGTTGTTTGTGCCTATCACATTGTCTCTATTCATAGAAACTTGGATAGTTTCCACCATGTGGTTATTTTAAATAATATTTCAGTGAACATGGTTGTGAAACTACCTTGCTGAGTTCCTGCTTATTCTTGTGCTTATACATATACCTAGAAGTGAGATTTCTGTATCGTTAGCAGTTCCATTTTTGAGGAATTTATATATTGTGAGGCATAATGACTGCAGTATTTTACATTCCTATGAATGGTATGCAGAATTTCAATTTCTGTGCATCCTCAAAACACTTGTTTGATTTGATTTCTTAATAATGACCATCCTAATGGATGTAAGATAAAATGTCATTGTGATTTTGATTTTGATTTCTCTTATGAACAGTAATTTTCTAATTTTCTGCTTTTGGTCATTTTTATACTTTTAAAGAGAATTGTCTAAGTATTTAGCCTATTTTTAAATAGTAATTGTGTTGTAATTTCTGAGTTTGGAGGATTCTATATATAATCCAGATAATACATATATATGTCTTCTTATATACATTATTTATTTATTTATTCAACCACTCTACGTTTCTGCAATAATGAGTTTAAAATTATTTATATTTATAGTATCCACTCAAAAGAGAGGATTTAGTAGTAGTATTATTTATCATATCCTTCATTATCTTTACACTTTATAATCCATATTTTTCTCTCATTTATTTTTTCTGTCCATCGATTCTTTTGTTGGAACATGTTTTGATTTGCTTATTTCCTTTTTTGAATACCTATATAGATAATTTCTTTGTGACAACTCTTGCAGTTATGTAAAAAATTAAAATTATAGCAATCTGTTTTAAACTGAAAATAATATCAGTCATCTATAAAACATTCTACTCCTTTTTTCCTCTGGCTGCTCATGCTCACCTTATATATTTTTTCTATTCTTAAATTCTTTTATTTGTACATTTTAGATATACAATACAGTTACATTCATTATTGTACCTTCACATGCTTTATCTTGGTTCTTATATTTCCCCACTCCCCTGCTCTCCCTTCAATGCCTCCACCCCTCACTGTTTACAAAGACTTTTTTTCCATTTCTCGTTCTCATATTTTTCCTTTCCCTTCTTTTCTTTCCCCTACCTCTAGAAAAAGAAGACCATGACAAAATCTTTGTTTTTAAAGAAAACAATTTCCACCTTGTTATTACACATAAATTGTTACAGATTTATAATCATCTGTATGCTTTTTACCCTTAAAATATCTACGATATTTAACAACAACGTATGCACATACATATTACAAAGTTGTATATTTGTCTATATATTCTCAAGGCGTTTTATATTTTTCTAAGCCTTCATTTGTCTGTGTAGCACCTTTAGATCTCCACTTAACCAATTTAACCTTTTTTGTAGTTCAAGTCTAGTGGTGATTAGTTCTTTCTTTGGGGATCCTCATGTCAATTAGTTCAAGGAGAGTATCTGGAAAATTAATTTGTTCTTTTGATTGGGCCTTGTTTCTTTGTTTCTTGATACAGTAATATGTTTGAAAAACAAAAAACACTTCTCTTTATAGACTAACTTCATTCATGTAAGCTTTTTACTTATCAACCTGGTGCGAGCTTCTGAAAGAATATTCTTGGATCTGAAATTTTTAGCAATTCTCATACTATATTCTAATTAAAAAATGCATGTTTCTACTCAAGTAATTCCCCTAGTTTTTGTCTGTAGTGTTAAAGATGCCTTGGTGCTAGAATAAGCACATATCGACCAAGGGTCTGTTCTTCTTACTATTTAGGTCCAGGCAAGATAGAATCAGCCCTCCGAAGAGCTATCCCTCAAGTCAAAAGGTTAGCTATATTTTCTGCTCTTATCTTTCTCTCATCAAGGAAAATTAATTTTCTCCCAATCAGATTATATACCCTAGGAGAGAAGGAACACTGCAGGTCAGTGTCATGAATATTTTGGCCAGCTTTGATGTAGTTGTTCTTGGCTTCTCTGTATTGCAGAAATGTTTAGTTGGTTTCTAGAATTTTCACAAAGATGATGAGTTAGTGAATCATTATAAAATTATTTATTCTTTGGGGAGAATGACAGTTTGTAGCTTCCTGTTCTGCCATCCTGCTGTTTTCATTCTTACTCAAAGGATTTTTTTTTAGTGGATTTATGTGCAGACATACAAATCTGATTACATTTTATTCTGCTATCTATCTCACAACCATGTTATAAGTATCATAGCATGTACTCTGAATAATAGAAGATGAAAGAATAAGAGTAATGGTTTTGGTAGAACAGTATTGTCTGAGATAAAAATGGCTACATTTTGAACTTTTGAATTCATACCACAGTTATTACTTATAAAAATTTTGCTTTTATTAAAATTGTATTGATTTTGTAATGCCAGAGGAATCCATTTGATCTGGACTAATGACAGCTCATAATAACAGAAGAGAAGAAATTTTCTAGAAAACTACTATTAAAGCTTTCATAATATGGTGTACTTATCATTGTCTCTGCAGTGATCTTGATTGGAAGCAATAATAAGATGTGCGGAGAATTTATATAAACTTATAAATTTGCATACAGGAATTATACAATAGTCATAATCACTTACCCATCACTGGGACAACATACCTCGCATTCAGCAACTTAAAGGAAGAAAGGTATGTTTGGACCATGTTTTAATACAGGTACTACACCTGGGGCTGGGAAACCACTCCCCTTCCATTCACCTGAATTTAGGTAACATCACAGGACCAGTCTACTTTCCATTGTCTTAAGAGAAGTGAAAATAAAAATAGTACAGACCTAGGAAATCTCTAAAGCTCCAGGCACAAGTGCATGCATATTACATCCCATGGTCTGATCTATAAAGTAACCTTTATCCCAACTTGAACCTGGTTAAAGATTAATGCTGTGTATCATGTATGTGATTAAAACTGAGTGGATTCTGTGACAATCATACATTAGTAAGGTGCCCCTGAGATGTCTCAGCACCCAGTCAATCATTTCTATCTTGTCCAGAGAAATCCAGTGACAGTCACCCAGGACAGGGTGCATGAGTTTTAAAAACCAAAAGCTTGATATGTCTTTGTTCTTATTTCTCTTCTGTCCTGGTGCGACATTTTCCTTTTGTGCCTCATTTCTATTTCTCTTGGCATGAACATGTCCTAAGCATACCTTCCCATTATTTTCAATAAATGTAGGTGCTTTTTGTTTTGCCACTGAGTGTAAACTTGTGATTCTTCACTTACTACACATAAAAACCTGTAATGTATCTATTTGTCAAAACACTAGGTTGAATTATGGTTGGCTGGCTCCAGTACAGAAATGGCATAGTGGAAAAGCATGACAGAAAAAAGCTAAAAGAGGAGCAAGAACTAGAAAACACCCTGCTGGGTAATGGCCTCCGTGACTCACTTCCATCCATTCCATTTCCTAACAATACATTCTTCTACTGTATACTCATCATTGTGTGAATCCAATGATGTTTATGATGATTCTATGATTCAGTCTCCATCCAAACACATGGGACATTGAAGGAACAGTTTGAATCAAAACCACAAAAATAATTTTGAATGGAAATGCTGTACCTTTATTTAAAATTGAGTGGACAGTGTACCCCAACCACCTGACCACAGCAGCTGACTGGTAACAGGGGGAATTTCCTAGAGCTGGCCTGCAGATTGCACCTCAAATGCTCTACATTGGCGGCAGACTGGTAAGAGGCAGAGCCATGTGGGCACCTGCAGCCTCCCCCACTCCCACCCCACCCCTGTGCACTTCAAGCCTCCTGGCTGTGCTTGTACCTGGAATTACACCACAAAAGCACAGGGTGGCCATAAAGGCCATTGCCCTGAGATCTAGCCTCAATTTTGATTTAATTCACACAGTTAAAGGTGATAGATTAATAACTACCACAAACCCTCATTTTCTAAACTGTGCATGATGCTTTTGTGTTGTTGTTTTTATCACTTGTGCTAAGATGTGACTGATCTAATCAGTTGTTCTTCCTGGTATAATGAAAAAGAGATCACCTTTCAGTCATTAGACTCAAAACCTAAAGACAAGCTATAGCAGTAAGATCAAAGTATTAACCCAGGTTTCAAATGAAGGACAGTACCAAAAACAAAAGTAAAAATGGGAAGACATTTAAATAAGTCTCAAGCACAAACACAGACTTCCTGTTTAACATAGGCAAATCCTAGGGAAAACAAGATACAAAACTCTAATAATTAACCACCTGGACACACTGAACTGATAGCACAGGAAGTAACAAAACAGATGACTGAGGATCTAGAAAAATTCAAAATAGAAATATTTTCCCAAATAACTGCAGAAATAAGTAACAGAGCAAATAACATGATTAGAGACTCTAGAACAGAAACAGATAAAAACATGCTTGAGTTCAGGACCATGATAGAAGATGTGAATGTCCAGCATAAGAAAGAAATGGAAACCATGAGCACCCAACATAGGAAAGAAATGGAATCCATAAAACAATTCAAACAGATATCTAGGAGATTAAAAACTCTATTAAAAGTATGCAAAGCAGACAGCCAATCTGAAGAAAAAATATCAGATATAGAAGACAAGATGGAGATCAGTGACCATTAAAAGAAGAATCTTTAAAAATAGTAAGGAAATATGATAAATCAATCCAACAACTCCCAGATGATACAAAGAGAAAAATACAAGAGTGATAGCAGTACATTCAAAAGCAGTGGAAAGTACAAATGACATAAATTAAAGTTCACAGAATTAATGATACAAAGCTTCCCAAACAGTAAAATAATTTGACATAGAGATAAATGAGGCATGTAAGACTCCAGCTAGTCATGATTAAAAAAGTCTACACCTAATAATATAATAATGAAGATCCTGGAAACCAAACAGAAGAACAAAATACTACAAGCAGCTAGAAAAAAGAAACGAATCACATGCAAAGGAAAGCCCATCAGAATCACAGCTTTGAACACAAATCCTAAAGTGAAGGAGAGCCTGGAGCCCTAATAGAAAACAACCTCCATTTTAGACTGATGGATCCTGCAAAACTATCTTTCAAAATTGATAGGGAAATAAGATACTTTCATGACAACACCTGAGAAACTTCATGAATACCAAACCAGCACTCCAAACAATTCTAAATGATATCCTAGAAAAAGACAAAGAAGAACACAACTCCATGAGGCCCAACAGCATATCCATTAGGCAAGGCAAGAAATTAAAGGGAGAGAGAAAAAAAAATAAAAAGAGCCAACAACAGGAAAATAACATGATAACAATAAATTAATTTATAGCATTTATAACCATCCTTGTTAATGACCTCAATTCACCAATCAAAAGGAATCAACTGGCAGAATGGATTAAGGAACAAAATCCAACAATAAACTTTATACAACAAAAGGATCTAGTCCAAAAATGAAAGTCCTATACTAAAAGTAAAAGGATGGAAAATAGTTCTCTATGCCATGGGAACCTAGAAAAAGCATCAATAGCTAACTTATTTGCAGACAAAATAAATTTCAAGCCAAAATTAATTAAGAGAGACAAATAAGATCACTACATTCTTATAAAGGAAACAATCCAAGAGGAAGAGATGACAGTCATGAATATATATGCACCAAGTACTAATGCCCCCAACTATACAAAACAAATATTATGGAACACAAAAAACCAAATAAACAATAACACAGTTGCAGTGGGAGACCTCAATATCCCACTGTCACAACTACACAAGTCACCTACACAAAAAATCTACAATGAAATGCTAGAACTAAACCAAGCTTTTGAAAATATGGACCTAACAGACATCTACAGAGTGGTCTACCTCACAAAATCATAACAAGCATTCTTTTCAGTTGCACATGGGTCATACTCCAAAATAGGCCACACACTAGCTCATAGAACATGTTTAACTAAATGCAAAGGAGTTGAAGTTATCCCATGTATGTTATCAGACCATAGTGCAATTATACTGGAGCTCAGCAGCAAAATAAACTGCAAGAATTTCAGAAACACATGGAAATTGAATAACACCCTCCTGAAAAAACAATGAGTCACAGAGCACATTAAAGAGATTAGACAGTTTTTAAGAATAAATAATAATGTCACTAAAATATACAGGAAGCTGTGAGACAAAATTAAAGCATTTCCAAGAGGGAAATTTATAGCAATGAATGCCCACACTAGGAAAATAAAGTGTACATAAATAACCCAATGATGAATCTTAAGCTTCTAGGAAAAAAAAAAAGAGTAAGACAAAACCAAAGCTCATTCAAGGGAGGAAATTATAAAGATCAACACAGAAATCAGTGTCATGGGGACTAAGAGAATGATATAAAAAATCAATTAACTAAAGAGTTTGTTTTTCAAAAGAATAAATGAAATTGATAAAGCCTTAGCCAAACTTATCAAAAAAAGATAAGAAAAGGCTTAAATCCATACAATTATTGAAATAGTTCTTTCAAAGTCTTTAAATATGTATGAAAAGAAAGCATTTGTTTTGATATATTGAACTAGTAGTATGAATATTTAAATGATTGCTCTTTTATTCCTAAAATCTTTTTTTGGAGTGCTGTAGTTCTCAATGTAGAGGTCTTTTGCTTCCTTTGTTAGATTGATTCCTGGATATTTCATTTTTTGGATTCTGTCTTGAAAGGGATTTTTTCCCTAATATCTATCTCAGTGAGTCTATTATTGTGCAGAAAAAGGCTATTGATTTTTGAGTGATTGCCTTGCATCCAGCTACTCTACTGAATTGTCAATTAGGTTTAGAAGTCTTTTGGCAGAGTTTTTTGGGTCTTCTATGTAGTATCTTGTCATGAGCAAATAATGACAATTTAACTTTTTCCTTTCTTATCTTTATTGCTTTTATTTCTTTCTCATGTCTAATTGCTGTGGCTAATGTTTCCAAAACTATGTTGAACAGGAGAGGTGATAGTGGACATCCTTGTATTGTTCCTGATTTTAGTAGGTTTTCAGTTTTTGATCATGTAATGATATTGGCTGTTGGTTTTCCATAGATAACCTTTATTGAGTTGAGATAAAGACCATCTATTCCAATTTTCTACAGGCATTTTTTTTCATAAATGGGTGTTGAATTTTGTTGAATGCCTTTTATGTGACTATTGAGTTGATCATATGGCTTTTGCCCTTGACTCTTTAAATATAGTGTATAATATCTATTGATTTACATATGTTGAACCACTTTGCATCCCTAGGATAAATCCAACTTGATCAGGGTGTATGATCTTCTTGATGATCCTCTGTATTCAGTTTGCCAGTATCTCACTGAGCATTTTTGCATCTATGTTTATTAGGTAGATTGGCCTGTAGTTCGCTTTTTTGGTTGGGTCCTTCCCTGGTTTTGGAATCAAAGTAACACTTGCTTCAAGGAATGAATTTGGAAGTATTGCTTCCCTTTCAATTTCATTGAAAATTTTAAAGCATAGTGGCAGTAGTTCTTCTGTAAATGTCTTGTAGAATTCATTAGAGAATCCATCAGAACCTGGGCTTTTCTTCGTTGGTAAATTTTTAACTACATTTTCAATTTCACTGATCATAATTGGACTGTTTAGAATTTTTATATCTTCTTCATTCAACTTTTGTAATTCATATACATATTATATATTTTTTGTTTGTTTTTTCCTCATTGAGTTTATTGGTACATTTTAGGTATACAGTACAGTTTCATATCTATATATATATATATAGATATATATAGAAATATATATATATATCTTTCCATTTCTTCTGTGTTTTCCTTTTTTTTTTTTGGTACCAGGGATTGAACTCAGGTCCTTGTGCTTGCAAGGCAGAACCACCAAACCACTGAGCTAAATCCCGAGCACCATTTTAATATAGTACAGTTTCTTGAAGTAGGTTTTGATGATCCTTGGGATTTCTGCTGGATCTGTTGTAACTTCACATTTTTTGATATCTTTCCATTTCTTCTGTGTTTTCCTTTTTTTTTTTTGGTACCAGGGATTGAACTCAGGTCCTTGTGCTTGCAAGGCAGAACCACCAAACCACTGAGCTAAATCCCGAGCACCATTTTAATATAGTACAGTTTCTTGAAGTAGGTTTTGATGATCCTTGGGATTTCTGCTGGATCTGTTGTAACTTCACATTTTTTGCTCATAATTGCATGGATCTGAGCCTTTTCTTAACTTTTTTTGAGAAGGTTGGCTAAAGTTTTATCAATTTTTTTTTTATTCTTTTGAAAACCCAATTCTTTGATTTTTTTTTTTTTTGTATCATCCTCTTAGTTTCATTGCATTGATTCCTGCTCTGATCTTTATAATTTCCTCACTCATATGATCTTTGGGTTTGTCTTGCTCTTCTTATTCTAGGAGATTAAGAGTTATCATTATGTTGTTTATTTGAACTCACTCTTTTCCTACTGTGGGCATTTATTAGTAAGATTTTCCCATGTACAACTGCTTTCATTGTATCCCATAAATTCCTATATATCATACTGACATTATCAAAAAATTGTAAAAACTTTCTAATTTCTGCTTTGATCTATTGTTTGATCAGGAGAGTGCTATTCAGTTTCCATGTGTTTGTGAAGTTCTTGCACTTCCTTATGTTATTAATCTCCAGTTTAATTGCACTGTGGTCTGATAAATACATGGAATAACTTCAGTTCCTTTTGCATTTACTTAAAAATGTCCTATGAACTGGTATAATGTCTATTACGAATTACCTATGTGCAGCCAAAAAGAATGCATATTCTGATTTTGTGCAGTGGAAAATTCCATAGATGTCTATTAAGTCCATTTGTTTAAAAGCTCCATTATATTTTAGTATTTTGTTGTTGATTTTTTCTAGATGATCTGCCTATTTGTGACAGTGGGTATTGAGGTCCCCCATTACAGTTGTGTTATTGCTTATTTAGCTTTTAATGTTTCAATATTTAGTTTGTATAGTTGGGGCATTAATATTTGATGCATATATATTTGTGATTGTCATCTTTTCTTCTCGGATTCTTTCCTTTACAAGGATGTAGTGACCTTCTTTGTCTCTTATTACATTTGGTTTGAAATTTACTTTTTCTGCAAATAAGATAGCTACCTCTGCTTTTTCTCTGTGTCCCTGTGGCATTGAGAATCATTTTCTATCCTTTTACTTTCAATCTACAAGTTTCTTTTTAAACCAGGTGTATTTCTTGTATACAGCATGTTGTTGGCTATTGTTTCTTAATCCATTCTGCCATTCTGTTTCTTTTGATTGGTGTATTGAGGCCATTAACATTGATAGTTATAACTGATATTTATGGACTTATCATTGCCATGTTTTTTTTCCTGTTGTTGGCTCTCTCCCTTTGATTTCTTGCTTTGTCTGATGAAATATCTGGATTTGCTCTGTTGGATCTCATGGAGTTGTGACCTTCATTGTCTATTTTTTTTAGGATAATTTTTTAAATGGTACAGAGTGCAGTTTTGTTGTTCATGAAGTTTCTCAGGTGTTCTTTGTCATGGAAGTATCTTATTTTCCTTCAATTTTTTTTTTCTCATTGCGTTTTTTGGTACATTTTAGGTATACACCACAGTTATATTCATCATTGGGATCTTGTACCTTTACATGATAGGTCTTGGTTCTCATTTTTCCCCCTTACCTCTCCCTTCATCCCTTCCCTATTTACAAATACTTTATTTCCATCTTTTCATTTTTTTATATATTTTTTTCTTTTCCCTTATTTCCTTTCCCCTACCCTTCCCACTTCCCCTTTGGCTTTAGCCCTTTTCTTCCTATTTTGGAAGATATTTTGGCAGATATATCACTGTAGTTTGGAGGTTGTTGTTATTGTTTTTGTTGTTGTTTAAGGATTAAAATATCTCACTGCAGGTTCTCTTTGATTTTAAATTTTGTGTTGCCAAGTCTGCTGTCATTCTGATGGGCTTTCCTTTGCATGTGTTTTATTTCTTTACTCTAACAGCTCATAGTATTTTGTCCTGTTGAGTTTTGGGGATCTTGACTATTATATGTCTAGGTGTTGATTTCTTTCAATCATGACTAGCTGGAGTCCTATATATTCCACTCTGTGTGTCAAATTGTTTTGCTCTGTTTGGGAAGTTTTCTATCATTAATTCTGTGAACTATTTTTTATGTCATTTGTGCTTTCTCCTGATTTTTTGTGAACTCCCATCAATATTATATTATTTTTATTTGTGTAATCTAGGACCTTTTTATCATGGTCACTTACTATTTTTAAAAGAACACTCTTTTCATGGTCACTGACCACCATCCTGTCTTCTATATCTGATATTCTGTCCAGATTTGCTCAGTCTGCTGTGTATACTTTCAAAGGAGTTTTTAATCTCCTGAATATTGGTTTGAATCTGTTTCATGGATTCCATTTCTTTCCTAGGTTGGATTTCATGGTTACCATTTCTTTCCTATGCTGAGCACTCATCTCTTTTTTTGTTTATCTTCTAGATACTTTAGTCATGTTTTTTATTCTGATCATCATCTCTGTAATTATCTGGAAAATTATTTCTGTTTTGAATTTTTCTAGAGCCTCATTCATCTGTTTTGTTACTTCCTGTACTATCAGTTCAGCATGTCCAGGTGGTTGATTATCAGACTTTTGCACCTCATTTCCCCCATAATTTGCCATTGGTAAGCCTGAAGACTGGTTTTGTGTCTTGCTTAAATTTCTTTTAATTTCTCTTACTGCTGTTAGTACACTCGTTGCTTTTATTCATGTGTTGATACTTTGATATTGCTAAATGTATCTTCATTGCTTGTATTTAGAACTCTTATGGAATGCTTGGTTCTCTCAGGTGTCTTATAGATATAGCTGGTGTTTAGGTTTTGGGTCTCTTCTGGCTCTGTGGCAATCTCATGTTCACTGTACCAGGAAGGATAACTGATCAATTAAAACACTAGCCCAAGTTATATAATCAGCAAAAACAATAGAATCAGTCACAGCATAGAAAATGATGATTTGTGGTGGATATTAATCTATCTCCTTTAACCATGTGAAATAAATCAAAATAGAGGACTAGCCAAAAATATGTTCTTAGAGAATAAACTATTAAATATAGTAACTTTACCCTTTTGGATGGGACTTACAAGGAGTGAGGCCTTCTTACTGTTCTCCACTTCACCTCTATCTTGTAGCGCTCAGGAAAATGGCACATAAGACCCTCTGTGCCTCTAGAAGACCAGAGGCAGGAGGGGGGTGTGCTTCTGGTGCCCAGTACTCATGTGGTTCTGGTCCTCACCATTGTTTATGGTTGGGAGGCGGGGATGTGGGTGAAGCCACACTAGTGGCTTCAGGCAGCTCCACTCCTCAAATTTTGAGCAAAATTAGTACAGTAATTGTGAACAGGGATTAATTTCTGCTGTCATTCAAAAACCTTCACTGTAACATTAGAATTCCTATAATTTCAATGTCTGTGTGCAACTTTTCCAAACTGTATCAGGGAGAAAATGTTCATTTTAATCAATGTTTCTTCACAACAAGATCTTCTAAGTTTTTAATATTTCAGGAGACACTATGGAATATGTTAAAAATGCAGATTCTGATGCTTTAGGTCTGTGAGGTCCAGTTTTGCATTCTTCACCAGTTTCTAAGAAAGTACCTACTGGGCACCAGACCACATCTTGAGTTTTTCAAGGAGAAATAATGTAACCTCAAGTAAATCTCATGCTAGCAGTTTTAAAAATTCAGTAAAAATAAAAAGAGACCCCAAAATCTCTTTTCAATAATATTAATATTATTATTAATTAAACAATTTAAATTGAAACAACTGAACATACTTAACATTACACAGTTTAATATGTCAAAATATGCAACTTGTTTTACTCCAATATTTTAGAAATAGCAAGATTTTCCTTGCTTTCAGATCTGAGTATTGTTTCACTGTGTACATTTACCATATTTTTAATATATTCCTCCATTATTCATATTGTTTTCATGTCTTGACCTTTGTGAATAATGGTTCTCTGAATATGGGAGTACAGATATCTCTTTCAAATCCTGATTTCAGTACTTTTGGATGTATAACTAGAAATGAGATCCCTGGATCCTATGATATATCCATTTTTATTTTTTGAGAAAACTTCATAGTGTTTTCTAGAGCAGCTGCATTACTTTACTTTCCTACAGTGTACAAGCATTCCAATTTCTGCACATCTTCACCAACAATATCTGGTTTTGTACAATAGCCATCCTAATAGAAGTGACCCAAATGATGATATTACTTTATAGGAAAGAGGCCACTGACAGTGAGAAAAGGTGTAATAATGCACTTCATCTAAAAGAGGATTTTAAAATAGTCAAGTTCATAGAAACAGATTATTGTAGTTAATAAAATTTGGGCAGGGACAGATGCACAGTTTTTGAATTGGTATGAAGTAATATTTATGCAAATTAAAATAACTATCTCCTATGCAACATAATTCTTAAGTCAGTAATATTTTACCATGCACTCAAAACATTTAAGAGAGTAGAACATTTGTTGAATGTTTGTATTACACAATATAAAAAAGATGTAGAAAATATTTAAAATTAATGGATATGCCTATTACCATAAATATGTTAATTTTTCATCAATATTTTCCTGTATCAAAATTCATAAAATTATAATGTTATGTGCAGTTTGTATGTATACTAACAGTATCTCAATAAAGCTGTTAAAATATAATATTTTGGAGTTATCCATAAAATATTATAGGTAGGCCCAGCACACATAAAAATTACTTCTATTCTTTTCAGTATAATTATGTTTATGTTACATATTTTTTAATGAAATTTTGCGATACTCTGGAATGGTGCTCCTTAATTGATTGGTTGCCAGTTATGTTTCTGACAATACTTGCAAATATATTAGTGATTATATAAAAAAGAACATAATTGGGAAAGTAATTTTTTATTTTCTGATATTTATTTTGAAATATTTGAAACTAATGTGATCCCCATAACTTTATTATATAGCTGAGCAAATATTTATTATATCTTTTAATATAAAATTTCATTGAGTTGAACAAAATCTTCCATATGTCCAGATGACTATTTCAGTAATATTAAGACATGGCTGATGCATGAAGTAATAATTATTTTTAAAGTCATTTATTTCTTTAAAATATTCCTGAGAAAAAAAACCTTTCTTAATAAATGTTTAATAGCTTAGGTATATAAAAACTTTGTACTTAATAATTTTATATTTCCTATTATCTACATTTTAAACTATTGGCAAGTATGGTGAAATGATCTTTTAAATCACTCATTATACATGATAGTCTATTATCTTACATCCATTATAACTTGTTAGAAAGTTTTAATAATGCATGACTCCAGAAGGCAATTCTCTGTAATAGATACAGATACTTAAATATTACTCCATCAATATTTCATTATTTTATGAAGCATACTGGCGACTGAGCCAGTTTTGTTCAGAAATGAATTGCTACTAAGCAGTTGCAAAATTATCCAAAATATTAAATATAGCAGCACAAAATTGCCAATCAATTCCATTTTTTTAAATTTTATTTTCCTTGTAAAAAAAAAGTTGTTTTGTGTCCTTATAAATGTAAAAGTGTAATGAAAAGATAAAATAATTTAGAGTTTAATAATATCCAATATGTATCACTTTACCAGAATCAGAATATTATAATTTTGTTACAATGATATTAGGAACATTAATTTTTGGAAAAATTTCTTCCATTGTCTTCTCTCATTATCATAGAAAACAATAACTCACATAACTGTTAAATTTTAGTATATACTAGGTCAGCAATATCCTAGACTTTTTAAACTGTTTTCAGTGGAAAAGAAAAAAAACTAACTTAGTCCACTGATATAAAATGAAATTGGCTTCAAAATATTTATGAGACCATCTAAAAATTAGCCATTCAAGATGATTTATTTCCAAAATACTTTAATCAATCATTGTTTTGCTAATAACCCTAATATGATATATTTTTGTTCCTTGTGAAAATTTTTTCTTTTCTTTTTAAATTTTATGATTTTTCTGTTATGTAGACTTATTTTTGTTAATTTTGTCACAAAGCATTCAAAGAGAAAAAATTGAAATTTTATTATTGGAACTATAAAGAAGTTTCACAAAGAAAAATTATCCTTAACTGAAAATATAGATAGAAAATTCTATTTTAACACTAATGCCTAGTTACAATTATAACACTTAAATTGCACAATATAATCTTTAGTGCACCTTTACTAGTTAGTGTAGCTTTAGTATAAAACACATATTATGCATGGCCATGTATGTATTTTAACTAACAATGGTGCCTGGTATAGCAATTTATCCTAATGTTTTACCCTACATAAGTGTAAAATTCTAATTATAATAATCTAATATTCATCTTTGGTGAAGGATATAATTACTGATCCTAGCTAGTGGTAACTTTACTTAAATTTGATTGCACATATGGAATTGAATAATTGAGTTCTGTTTACATTGCTGAAAATTACATTAAAATATTTTAAGAACTTATCCTGTAAAAATGTTATATAGATCTCCAAAGAAAATAAAGCAACATGTTTAGAATCCTTCATACTTCAATATTGTTTTTTTGTATTTAATTTAATTCAATAATTCAACTGTCAAAATTAGGATAAGTGGGGCTGGGGATTTAGCTCAGAGATTCTACCACCTGTCTTGCAAGTGCAAGGACCCAAGTTCAAGGCCTGGTACAAAGAAAAAAAGGGATAAGTGTGTGGAATTCATTGGAATATTCACATTGCAAATTCCCTACATTACAAGTTTTCCTGAGTGTTAGGAAGAAATATTGTGTAAGCCTTGTTTCCATGTAAGTTTTCAGAACTAGTTCACTTTTTATTAGAATAAAAATAACTAACCCAACTTATACATATTAATAAAGTCATACACTAAAAGTAGAGCTAAAAAATATCACTTGATATGTTTCTTTAATTCTTTAAAGTACATAATATGAATATACTAGAACAAAATTTTTGGTTCTTTTTTTTTTTCTTTGCCTTACTGTGAGATTCAACTACAGCTTTCTGCATATAAACACTACTAGAAAAATATATGCAATGCTCAATAAAACTATACTACATTAGGGATTATAAACAACATTCAATAAATGATTTTAATGGTAAGCGTGTTTAGCAAACATGCATAAAATTATGTTGTACTAGTCAGGGCTCTCTAGAGGAACACAGTCAATAGAAAATATATGCATAAATGTGCAAAGGGACTCGTTGAGAGTCTTACAGGATTAGTAGTAGGAGAGTACAGCATGGTCTTTAGGACCAAATTTGAATCAAGCAGCTTCTCAGCCTAGAAGGTAGAAGCCATAAAACAAAATGAAGCAACGATGCAATACCAGTCCAAACTCCAAAGGCTGGAAGCTTATCATAGTTGAGCCAGTGCAAATATGTGTTGGCTGAGTGAAGAAACTAGAAACCTGAAAACCAATGAACAAAGGCAATAGTAAAAGTGGATGGGCCTCTTCAGGAAGACTGGCGCTTTTTAAAAAGAACACTTTCTTTTTCTTTTACCTTTTACTCTGTCTAGAAAATAATGCCTATTGTTTGGGACCACCCATATCTGGGATAAATCTTCCCATTTCACTTTGCAGAACTATCTTCTATTCAGCCACAGACACACCCAGAAGTGTGTTCCACTAATCTTCTAATATTTCTTAGTCCGTTTATGTTATTATACGAGGATTAATAGTTACACTTCACCACTTGTCAACTTGACAGACACATTTTAAACCCTCCAAATACAATAGCAAGCTCACAGCAATGACTAAAATGATTTAACTACAGTACATACAAATGGAATGCACTAATTATTTTCCAAAATGCAAGGCAGACTTTTTCTCTGGATTGTGTTATTTTTTTTCATAAAGTGACATAACTGGAGTATTATAATGCAGATTTAACAATACTTAAGTGACTATATTAAGTAAATCAATGTTATTCACAAAAAGGAAAAGAAAGTCATCTTTTTAACTTGTGTTTATATGCACAGACATACTAACAAAATAGGAGAGAAATACTCATAGCAATTATAATCCTTGTTTCTTTAAACATCACAGGGTTAGAAGTGTAATTTATAACAACGTACTTCTACCATCCATCCATTCCCTTAGCTTTCAGGAAGTACTTCTGCAAGTCTGGGTACTTTACCTAATGGAATGACCCCTACTTTATTCCTGGAGGTTTTGGTCTTTTGCCATAGTGTCTGCATTGGGTTGCTGTAGTTTTGCATTTCTAACAATAACAAGCAATGATAATACTAGAAGATGCCCAAAGGTAGTGATAGCAAAACTTTCAGAGCTTTCCCAGGGGAAAGGGTAAGTCTAGTTTCTTTATTTCAGTCTTCCCCACCATAATTTTATTCCACAGTTTATGAAATCAATTTTAGGATTTTGCCAAGTAATGCAAGCTTCTATCCCCAATATGTATTCTGGAACTGGGGAATTGGATATAAGATGAATTCAGGGATCTTTGGAACATATTCTTTGTCTGAACTTGGTTACAATGCCATAAATCACCTAATGTCTGGAGGCCCTTCTCTTACTGGAGGGTCACAACTATGTTTCCAGTCTCCTGAATCAGTATTAGTCCAAACCAGTGTTCACTAGTCCCCCAAATACCTGGTCACTGCCTTTTCCTCAGTGTACAGTTACATTAGCAAATGGTGGTAGGTCCCTTTGGAAAAGGAAGGAGAAAGATTGATAGTATTACCTTTTATTTGTGCTCTAAGGTCCTTCCTCAAGAAATCATAGCTTCATTTTTCATTCAGAAGGCTTTAGAACTATAAATTGGCTTAAGGCTGTAATTTTTGCATGGGACACAATTCTCTGTTGCCGTGGCTTGACGTAGATTTTTATTAATTTTCCTTAAATTTTTTCTCCTTGAATAAATCCAATAAAAATTCAGTAGGCTTCCTATTTCACTTCTGAGAATACCACAGTTCTACCATGTCAGACAGTTTCAATCTTTGCTTTGCCTCTGCTCTCCACTGAAGTAAGGAAGGCTACCTTACTTTGGATGGCTGAGCCCTGCCACTTGACCCCTACCACTCTAGAAATCAATTGTACTCATCACATTTAAATTTCCCCACGCCTAAAGTCTCCATCATCAGATCTGGCACACAGAGAAAATCAACTATTGAGCTTTTCAAGAATGCTGGCGATCACTTCACAAATCTGTTTCTTGAGGGAGTAACGAAGGTGCACTTTTCAACTTTCCCAGTGTGAAGGAATAAATTCTATCTAGAAAATTCACTTCAGCATTCCCATTTCACAGACCTTTGCATGCCCTCATCAACAGAAACTGACAAATATCAGGCATCTGCAGTTCATTCATAGTGGGCCACTTTTTGATCCATATTTCAGCCAACCACTGAAATAAACTATTAGCACATTTTACAACTTCACAATCTGTGATATTAAATGCAGAATCTCTTCTGGATTTCTGGTATTCTTTTATTGAGAAATCCCGGCTGATCCAAGTTTATGGGTTTCCCCCACCATTACTCCACACCTTTAAAAGCCATTCCTGTACCTCTTCCCTCTGATGATAAATTAGAAAACTTAAAATGTTCTATGAGTGTTTAGAACACCTCTTCATGGGTCACACTATGTGTCTCACCTTTCAGAGCTTTCTGGGATGTGAGCCTGGTTATAGGACTAGAGACAGTAGTGAGCAGTGAGGGTGGGTCTGGAGGAGCACCGGCGTGTTCTTGATTGGTAACTGCAACAGAGAATGTTATTATCATTCCCAGAGGGAACACAGGATTAGTATCCTCAGAAAAGGTGGAAAGGCCAACACCGCACTAAAGGGGGTGGGGGTTGGGATGTGTCTGCCACCAAAGGTTGGAAAATCTCTTCCTCTGGCAAAATAATCTCTGGGTTCTCAGCCAGTTTCTCCTGAACATCTTCATCCCAATTTATACAATCCCGTTCTTTTCTGATCATTCCTCTCACTTAACTGCATATACCCTTCAAGCCTGAGCATTAACCTTGTGCTATTATTCAGTCAGTCATATTATGAGGACTTCTATCTGGTTTGCAAAGGAAAATTGCAAAGGAAAGATTCTCCGTATGGACACCTAAATGAATTTAGATTGTTTATGTGTATCTGGGGCTGGGAATTTGAATCAATGATTCATTGTTTTTCTTTAGTAATTTTTTCTAAGGCCAACCAATTGTTAAGGTGGTATATTTCTTAATATTTCCAAAAATATTGTGTATGGAATCATTAATTTTCTTGCATCTCATGTTTATCTTACTAAAATAATCTATACTGTATATTACTTTAAACTGTTGACCCAACAGATTCTTAGTACTGTACTATCTCCATTATCAGGAGGAAATACTCTGGCAAACTTAGGCTTCATCACACTAGAAGGCCAACTGTAAGAACCCCTAAATTGATTAGAAATAGTCATCCTTACAATACAGTTTCTCAAGAACCTCTCCTGGTACCAAAATATCGGTTAGGGATCTCTGGAGGAATACAATCAATAGAATATGTATAAATATATAAGGTAAGTTTATAGGCCAGAGAAAGGAGAGGCCACAATGACCGTCTGCAGGATCAGACATGTGCAAATCCAGCAGCTATTCAGCCAAGAAGTTGGAAGCCAGAGAAAAAAAGGTATCAAGGAAATAGCACCAATACAGGCTCAAAGATCTGGAAGCTCAGTAGAGGGTAGCTAGTGTAAGTTCGTGTTGAAAGGCTGCCAGAAGCTCAAATTTGACAGCAACAAAAAGTGCACCTGCCCCCAAAGATGAGAACTTTTTAAAAACAGGAGCACTTCTCTCTTCACTCACTTTTTATCCATCTCAGGCTATCATGAATCTTTTGGTTGGTAACACTCACATCTAAGTGGATCTTCCCACATAGCTTGGCTCGCCTACATGCCAGTCTTCTAAGACACACCCTAGAACCGTGTTTCACTAATCTGCTAGATGTTTTGTAATCCGTCTGAGTTAGAGTTGAATTACTGACAGAGGAGTAGTTTTCTAAATCTGAGTACTATACATTTTGGCACTAATTTGAAACATACCTTCTTCATTTTCTCTTTCCTTTGATTCATATTTGGTTAATTAAATAGTAAAATGGGAGATTGTGTATATTTCTTTAGTAATACTACAAAAGTGAGCAATGAAAATATCCATAAGACTGTAAATTAGGAAACAATGCTATACATATATATTAAGATAATATCATGCGTATGTATCATACATACTAGTTTAAGCCTTGTGTAATGTCCTGATATAAATGTTCAATTAACAGTGGCTTATTACTCATCAGTGATTGTTTTTAAAAAAATTAACTTCTTTTTTTTTAGTATTGGGAATTAAACCCATGCCCTTGTCGCATTGTTGACAACATTCTACCACTGAGCTACTTCCCCAGCCAGTGAAGTCATTTTTAACAAAAATAAATAAGTGTACTGTAAAAAAGATTTTAAAATTAATAATAATCAAGACTCAATCTATTTATACACAACTAGTATGATACTAAAGTGTGTTTAGAACCTATGATTTCTTATTTATCTACTTTGAATTTATTGCCAAATTTAATAAACCTATTTTTAAGACTATTTTCATGCACAAAAATGTATTCATATAATTCTTATAGAGATGAGTAGATAATGAAAATAAATTATAATATTTTAGTGTGACAAATATATGGGAGTTTTAACTAAACAATTACCTGAATGTATTGTTTTATCCATAATCATATTGTCTAACTTTAAAAATATTGAATTTTATGAACTGTGATTAGTTGATACTTAGAAACATAGTTTAGAGTTCTATCAAAATTACATTGTGTTGGGCCAGGGATTTAGCTCAGTGGTTCTGTTGCCTGCCTTGCAAACACAAGTACCCGAGTTTGATCCCTAGTACAAAAAAAAAATGTATACTGTGTTGGGAACTCTAATATATTACAAGTTTCTTGTTGAGATGTTTCTCCTTTGAATATTTTTTTTTTGAGGTAGGTACACTTGTCTTGAATATATATATTCTTTTTTCTGACAGTCATAGTGAACTCAAAAGTAATTATGTGAACATTTTCTTTTTTCTTGTTTTCTTTTATATTAAGTTTATTGGTACATTTTAGGTATACATGATGATCATATTCATCATAGGGAATTTGTACCTGTACATGATATATCTTAAGCATTTTCTATTGGCTGCTAGAAACCAACATTAAATTTTTATCAAAGTGTTCTCTGATTTTACAGTAAATTAACTAACTAAATTACATTCTTTTATTTCCTCTTATTGGAGTTTTCAAGGTGTCATGTCATGTCAAAAAATTAGTTCATGATATTTTAAATAACAACAGAAAAGAAGACAATAAATAAATGTCAAGTAAAGATGATAGTATTCAAAAGTAGCCAAACTGCAATGTTACTCGACTGATTACATATAGGTCCAAACTTAAACCAGGTAAATATTTAGTAATGACACTAAAAAGTCTAAAAAAAAAAATCTTAAAGAGAGAAAAATCCATGCTTTAAAGTACATAACCATTATTGACAATGTGGTATCGACAGTATAGAAATTGAACATAGGACTTCTCACTAAGTTGCTCATAGGTCCGGAAGTTGTAATCCTCCTCCCTTTGTTTCCCTAGTAAGTGCAATTTTAGGTGTGTGTTACCACATCTGGCTATGGCAGGTTAGAGAGTTCCTCAACATGGCTTGATGATGTTTCACAAAACAATGATTCAATTAAAGAATATCTGCTACAGAAACAGTATCTATCTATCTATCTATCTATCTATCTATCTATCTATCTATCTATCTATCTATCTATCTAGATATGCATCGGTCTAAAAGCCTGGGAAAACCTACAGTTACATTTCATAGAAAGAGGATGAGTTAAATTTTACATCCTTCAGGCAATCTTTCATAAATGTTATTTCTTTGAACTAAGATTTTGCAAAACATTGAAAGGATGTAAGCTTGAAATTATTCCCCTTGGCTAATGCCTGCAGTGCAGTTGTTCTCCACTCTTTGTTGGTTGAAATCTGCCTCATGTTCCTGACCAAAGCTGGTAGTTCTATACAAATCTGTTAAAAACACTTTTACAAAAACTGGTGAAGCTACCAAGGACACAAGACAAAATACCATGTATACTTTCCCTGATTTCTCCATTCTGAGTTGAGTCAAGAAGTATGCTCTTATAAATACGTGATTTTAATTTAAAAATAACATAGGCAAAGGTATAACTTATTTATGTTATTTAACTATATTAACATAAGCAAAAGTATCGTGGTATAATTTGTTTCAGGCAATAGAAATAAAATGTCTCAACTTTTAACTCAAGTAAAAATCTCAATAAAATTTTAAAATAAGTAGTTTACAAAGAAATTTGATAATGAATTAAAAATGTTGAAATAGCTATAGCAAAATTACTAAAAAGGGACGTGGATGGTATTAGTGATAATGCATTTTTTGGATTCTCCTGTGCTAAAACCTATGCTCAAAACCAAATATATGCATTTATGGGAAATTCAGTTAATCTGATGAAGCCTCAATTCCTTCATCCAAATATAAAAATGAAGATTAATTAAGATAACATCTGACAATTTATTTCATATGGTTTCTGGAGAGCTTTGTTGCAAATTTATGTTTAGTATCATGAGGTAGTTTATGTAGGCATAAGAAAAAATGTAATTATAAAATATCTAATGGCCCAGTGAAAAAGAAACAAATAACAGTTGTGAAAAGTAGGATCCCTAAATAAAAACTGCTTTACTATAAAATCTGCAAGGCCTCCTACTTCACTTTGCAGGAAAAGACTCTTTTAGTACTCTAAATTTGAGACACATCAGGTAATCAATATCCTCTGGGCATAAAAGCTTCTGCTGTCCTTTTAATTTTGTTAAAATGCTGACTAAAAAATATGATTCTCTTACACAACAAAGAAATTAAATGAAATCTTCCTCAAACATAAGATGGGTAATATGTATATTAAAAAAAATTTCTGGACTAAAAAGTAAATTTAAAAAATAATATACTACTCCCAAACTACAAATATATGAGAAAATCAAGAGCAAATTATTTTCTATCAAGTTTATAAAATCTCACAAAATAAAGAAATACTCAAGAATTAAAAAAATAAATGCTTGTAAATAATAAAATTTTGTTTTCTGGGTTAGAGATTAAGATTGGTACGATAACTCCAAACGTAGAACAAAAAAACCACAAAGAGTTGGAAAATACATAATGAAATTAGAAATATAGGACCGATTTAGGGCACACAGTACTCAACTAATAAATGAATTGAATGAAAGAGAAAATGGATGAAATTATAAAGATAATAATTAAAAAAGTTTCCCAAAATGAAAATCACATGTGTCTCCAAAATGAAAGAATCTGCTGAGACTAAAACAGGATAAACAAAAAAACAGCTAGCCAGCCGTGGTGGTGCAAGCCTGTAATGCCAGCACTCGGGCAGCTGAGGCAAAAGGATCACTGTGAGTTCAAGACCAGCCTGGGCTACATAGTGAGTTCCAGGTCAGTTTCAACTACATAGTGAGACCCTGTCTCAAAAAAAAAAAAAAAAAAAAAAAAAAAAAGAACAGCTAAAATTATGCATTTAGGTGCCAGTAAGCAATTATTAATTTAATGAAGAATACAAAAGTAAAAACTAGGCTTTAAATCTGAACACAGCAGATTGAAATGAGTCATCAATTCTAAATATTGGGGGAAGATGTTCGTATATTCTTATTAGTAAATTATCAAGTGAATATAGACAAAAATAAGAGGACTTAATAAAACATGGTTAATAAGCATGTGATATTCATAACATATGTGTCAGGTAATTTATTTAAAAGAAAATCAAATGGGTAGAGTTTTTTGAAGAAAAAAAATTTGACAATATACCTCACTCTATGATTGTGAAAACTAAAATTGACCTTAAATTTTAAGAAATAGTTGAATTGACTCAAAGATTAAGTAAAAATAGAACAATAACAACAAAGAGAAGAAAGAAAAACACCTCTAGGAGGTGGTTTTTCATAAATCAAAATTTTCATTAAGAGAAAATTGGAAAATTAGATATATAATTTAAAATATTTGTAAAGTTATTAGGATTCTATGGAAATAACACAAAAGATATGGGATACTCTTCTAGAAAACCAATGACTATTTTCAAGTGATCTTATAGCTACCCTTTCCTTCCTTCCCTACCTTTGGAATTATTTTAGTTTAAGGTAGAGGATAAGATACTTAGGTGCTAATGGTTATTTGGAACATGCATCTCACAATCTCTAAATATTTACCTGGTCTCCTCCAGGGTGCAGTGCTCTGACTGAAAAACATGTGTGTGAATAGAGCACAATTCTTTATGGAAAGAATGGAAAAATCATTGCCAGAAACACTTGCAATTGTGGCAGGGTAAGTACTACTGAGCATCTAATTTCTCTTTCAGTTACTGTACTATTTGATAAAAAACTGGTTCTGGTCCAATCTTTTGAGTTGAACTCTCTCCTTAGTGTATCAATGATTATTTTATCCACTTACTTCTTTGCCATGCTTCTCTGGTTTGAGTGTGCTACCTCAAAACGTATTTGTTGAAACTTAGCTGTCAATGTGACAAGCAATGAAGAGCTGAAGCCTAGAAGGGGTGTTGAGCCCTTCTGAGTGGAGTTAGTGGCCTGATGAGGTGTGGTGGGAGGGATCAAATTACTCTTAAACCAAGTAAGGACACAGCAACCTTGGAACAGAGAGCTGGCATTTATCAGACACGAAAATGTTGGTCCTAGTTCTTAGACTTCCCAGATTTCACAGTTGTGAAAAGTATCTTTCTGTTATTCATAAAACGGATATTTTGTTATAGTAGCAGGAACAGACTAAATTACATGTCATTGTTAGCCACTGATATTCCCCACTGTGTTACAATGACCATTTCTCTATATTACTCTGCAGGTCAACAACCATTTCTGTATTTCTCTGCAGGTCTATATTACGTTCTATCTACACACCCTGCCCCCTGTTCTGAGGATGGAACCTCAGGCCTTGACACTAAACTTCACTCCCAGGCTCATCTATCCTTCTTTTTTTCCATCCTTCTTTTCTTCCTTCCGTTCTTTTCTTCCTTAGTTATTATTAGAAAAGTTCTCACTACTTAGCACAGTCTGGACTTGAAATCGCAGTTGTTCTGTCTCTGCATCTCAGAGAGCTAGGATTACAAGTTTGCCTCATGACAACCAGCCTGGCTATTTCGATACTATTATTCATCAAGCTAACTACTATAGCTTCATTCTGATAATGAAGCTCTGCTGTGTGGTCCACAATTATTTTATGTTTCTCCGTTTTTATACTAAATAAATTCATTAGAAATTGGTGTGATCAGTGTTTTTGTACTTTTGTTGCCACAGTATAATGTGAGCCTAATTCTGTAATCAACTACTGTCCTTGGAATCATCTACATAAACAGCAGGGGGTTCTGCATGTTTCAGAGACACACCATTCTCACCAATACATTTTATATCATTAATGAATGCATTGACTTCAAATTCTCAAAGTGAATACTCTCATCTCCAGATTCCCTAATCCAGCATATCCTACTTTTCTAAGCAATTTTTAAAAATTGAATTTATTGTACTTTTTAGGTACACAGTAAGCTTTTCTGAGCTTTTTAATTCTTTCCACTTATACTTGCCAGGAGTGATATGACATTTTACTTTACCTAATTTGGGATGTCGCTCTTTCCAGTTTTCTAAAAGGCAATCTTACAGTGTGTTAGCTGTAAAAAAGCCATAGATCCCTATCCAGGACGTAACCCTTGATCATGGAAAAGTTCTTCTGTATTGTAAAACTTTCACTTACTTCAAGTTCAGATCACTTGATCAAACACCTTCAGACCTGGTATCTTAAAAGGTCCTATAACTCTTGCTGTTACACGCTGGTTAGGTTCCAAAACACCTCCTAGATACATTTTTGTCTTTTAGTAGATAGAACATACCAAATAATGTAGTATGTAACATGGCCTGAATAGCTATATGATTTAATTATAATGGTCTAGTGGCCAAGAGAGCAGTGACTTTTCCTTTGAAGAAAGCACATATTCTCTTGCAAGCATAAACATTTGCATAATCTTCAAAGTAGCTGGAAAGTTCAAGTCCTTAGAGAGGGGAATGGGCCCCTCTGCAGTCACAACATGGGCAAGAAATCTGAAAATCCAATGTTTTCACATGTGCACACCTACTTGCTCACATCCTAGGGCCTCCATTCTTCCTGCTTGAATCTCAGTGTTGGCTTTGCCAAGATTAAGCTCAAAGTACTTTAGGTCTCTGTTAGTTTCATAATTAAATCCTTTGCTTGAATATATAAGTGTTTTTGCCCTCCAGCTGTAGAAAATGATGATCCCTTTTTAAATTATAAAGGAACTCTTCTCATTTTTCAATCTAAGCCTTGAATTATAATTAGTCATCCTTAAACTTTTATTATCTTTCCCCAGTAAATCAATTTATTCAGCCAAATACTCTCATAATTTTTAGAATCTTAACTTTTCACTATAGTTCTCAGATGATAAATTTCTTATATTCACCATTGCACTGCTTTCAACTAATATGCTTCATCCCTGGTCTCTACAGAGGAACCTTTTAGGAATTAAGTTGCATCTACAAGGAAGCGTTATCTTTGTTCCACCTAATATTGGTGCCTTCATCACCATTTAGCTATCAAATTTACTCCAAATTCCCATTTTTTAGTTGCTTCTTCAGTTCAGTTATGGTCTTTACTGTCAGCTTTGTTTGGTTCCTTACGAAATTCAAGACAGACTCTGATACAAGTTTTGGGGGTGTACCTCGAGGTCAGTTCATGGGAGTGATGAATGCAAAGAGCACAGCTTCATTAAGCAGAGGAAGACATTGTTTTGTGATGGAGTTCAACAAAGGCATCAGCCAGTCTCATACCTAGAAAGTCTTCAGAAATACCCAAAATTGATGCAGGAAGATAAGACATTTATAACCGCACATTGTGCAGTCTGGAGATATGGGCTGCCTTCTAATACACCACAAACTGGATGAAATGACTCTTGTCAGCAGATGACTTCGAGAGACACATTTGGCTGAAAGCTGTTGGAGGCTGCAATCCTGAAGGGAGATTCTTCAAGGCCTCCTATCACATTACTACATTTGTTATTATATTTATGATTTTTAATATGCATAATAACCAAGAAACTAAATGCCTTCATGAAAAGTATTTATATCTAAAATTTTTCATGATGAGTATACATCTGTACAGCCTTCTTATAATAAAAAATCAATAAATGAAAATAACTTTTTATTTGGAAATTTTAACATATCTCAAAAGAAATATTTCCTAATGTAGTGAGATTATGAATGTGTCAATAAATTAAGTGAATATAACCTAGATCGCATAAATGTTAAAGTGAATTTTTTACTTTTTCAAATTGAGTAAAGCAACACACATAATACCAAATAAAGAAAAAACAACATATTAATCCTAATAAGTGTATAAGAAGTTGTCATCCAAATGTGGCATGATAATTTTGAACAATTGATATATTTTAGAAACAATAAGAAAACAATTTCCTTCAAGATATTTTTCCTTTAACTCAGGTATTTTTCCATAGTTTCTTCAAGGTGTATAGAGTTAATATTTGTATTTTAATTTTTCTATAAATTATATTTAAATAATATGCATTGTTTTCTAACTAGTTTCTTAGAATATATCAAAGACAAAGTCATCAAATTTAAAAGAAATTAATAATAAAATATTAATATATTATATGTTCACATTATTTTATTGCTGTTATTGTAAATTTATTATATTATTTGTATTTTTATTGTGCCCGTGCATAATATCAATAATGAATTGTTACTGGGTACCAAAGTAAATGGCACAATTTTAAGTATGTTTATTTAGCCTGGCATGGTGACATACACTTGGAGTCCCAGCACCACAAAAGAAGGAGGATCACAAGTTTTAAGACCATATCTCCATCCTCCAAAAAAAAGAAGAAAGGAAGAAAAGAAGGAAGGAGGAGAGAGAGAGAGAGAGAGAGAGAGAGAGAGAGAGAGAGAAGAGTGGGGAAGGAGAGACAAAGAAAGTGTGGGGCTATAGTTCCTTGTAAAGGTCTTGTTGTGTGCCAGTATTATAAAGAAAATGAAAGAAGAAGGAAAAGGAAGAGGAGGAGGAGGGAAAAAAAAAGCAGGAAAAGAGCGAAGAAAGGAAAAACTAAAAAAGAAAGGAATTAAATTGTGTAGCTTAGTTCTAAAATGGCTGCCAGAGCCTCATGCGCGTGTGGGAGGTGGTTGGATCATGGAGGCTTTGTAGTTGACTTCCTGTTAGAAAGTAAAGGTACAAGACCCCAGTGATGAATGTAACTGTCCTGTATACTTAAAAAGTGCCAATAAACTCAATTTAAAAAATAAGAAAGTGGAGTCTGGCTGGAAGAGGAGGGTCAGGGGGCATGAGGAGGAAAGGTCTATTGGGCTTCTGTTCCTCCCCTTGTCTTTCTTTGCTTGCTGGTCACAATGAGGTGAACAGCTTTTCTCTGCCATGCCTCCCCTGTCAAGTCACCCTGCCTTGAAGCAAGCTGACCATGACTGAAATCTCTACAGACTGATAGCCAAAATTAACCTCTCCTCCTTTTATTTGTGGGTGCTGGGTAGTGTGTCTTAGAAATAAGGAAGTGCCTAAGTCACAAACTAAAAATATTTTAAAACTAAGTATGAGTTTAGGAAAATGAACAATGAAATTTGAACTAAGTATTCATCTTACACAGAATGTACACAACAGAACATTCAAATTGACAGATCAAAATGCGGAAATGTAATTATATTACTTAAAATGACAAGAAATCATGAGAAGAAATTTCCCCAGATCTTCCAAAAATAGGTTAAAGTTGACTTTTGAAAATGAGATTTCAGATAGAGAAACCTAGGAGAAATCATTCTGTTCGTACTGAAAATCCTTTTGTCTATTTAGTATTATTGTATTTACAGCGCACCTATATTATTTTAAGCAAAACAAAAAAAATGTCCAATATGGAAAGCTTTTATGTTTTATTCCAGTGGTAGAGGTGATAGTCATATGACTTTGGGTTATGCTTTCATGTCTCTAAATCTTTAGTAAATACTGCAAATTTCGGGCAATTGGTTGAATATGCTCATTTGATTGCAGCCTTCATTGAAAATCCTTCTCCATGTTGACTCCCATTTCACTGAGCAACTTTGTTCTACTTCAAGTCATACTGCCATATTCTTTCAATATTTTTAAGATGTCTTATTTGTGATTACATTGTAAATCAGGACACTGTAAAGTAAATATTTTAAATTTTTTTTGCCTGAATTTATCCTTCAATACAATGTATGGAAAATAGTGTGGGTCTTAAATATGTGTTAATAAATAGGCAATCCTCGTGTTCTGCACTAATTATTAAGAGAGATGAAAGATTAAATTGCAATTTCTTGAACAAATTGAGAAAGTATTCTTATGATTCAAACTATAGTACATATATTATTACAATAATTTAATATTTGTATAATATATATTAACATTATCACACTGACATTTCTAGATTTTTTAATAGATAATTTCTTTTGAAAACAGAATTGAATTTACTGGATTTAGTACAAAGAGTGCATTTAAATTTACATTTTATGGATTAAAGAGGGTCAATAATTACTACTACTCCATTTAACCATCATAGTCATCTCTGAAGCTTCATTCTTTGTTAGAGAATGAAAGTAATTACTCTTTAGTATGCTTGTTCAGCTGAGGTCATCACAGTCCTTTTTATTCTTTTGCTAGCATTAAATATCTTGGGTGGGAGAGTAAAGGCTACCACACAAAAGGATCTAGTAAGAAATTATTGGAAAGAGTATAAAAACACGTTTTGATAATTTTGTTTGAATTTTTCTGAGTTAAAATATTTTGATCATTTTACAGATTTTCAAAATACATTGCTTTACATGAAAGCTTACTAAGTGTTCCCATCCTATATGCAATTTTGTTTCTGGCATTTCCATACAAAGTCCTAGATTAATGCACTAATTCGCTCAAGTAACTAGCCAATCTGAACTCTCCTGGTGGTACAAAATTCTTATAATATCAGTATTGTTTCTTTAATATTGTTCTATTAATCAAATAAATCAACTTGTCTAAAGAAAGGCTGCTGAACCATTTCAGACAATGGTTTCCTACACAACTGATTCTTTGGCACTAATTGTACTTTAATGATAGTTTTCCATTTTGTGGATAACTATTTAAATATTCAGAGGAGAGAGAATTAAAATTTTTGCTGAATGACTCATACAGGAACACTAATTAAAAGAGGAAAAACAGAGCTGCAATTTTCCAAAATAGTAACTATGCCAGGTGAGCTCAAGAAAAGCTTCTGCTAACTGAATATTTTTATATAGAAACTGGCAAATAATACATGTAATAATGATTAATGGTTTTATTCTGAATATTTAAAAATGTCCTTACTACAAGTCGGGACTGCTTGTTCTTATTCTAAGGTCTGTCACTCACAATTTAACTGATTGACCTTTAATTTAGTAAGTAGGCTGACATTGTTTTCCTCCAGAATAACCTGGAAATTATAATTAAAAATAAACTAAAAATGTGCTTCATAAAGTGAAAAAATGCAAAGTTTTGTATATTTGTTATCTTGTTCTGATTTAAACATTGTTTGCCAGAGTTAATATTAATTAGATTCAAAGCACCAACCTCTGTAAAAACAGTATACTGCCATCAAGAAACTTACACTAAATAGGAAATAACCTTGGGTCAATCTTTCTGTGGTTATTTTTCTCCTTTATGAGAATAACCAATTAAAATATATCATAAGTTCCAAAGTTCCAAGTAAAAATCTGAATTCTGAACAATAAATACACAGCCTCTAATTATTTATGAGGAAAAATAGTTTTAGAAGTCTGAAACAGAAAACAAAGACATACTTTCCTGATTATTTCAAATGAGATGTATTAAAATTAATATCTAAAAGCAACAAAACCTCTCTTTAAAGAATTTAATGTAGTTTTTATGACACCCAGTGCCAACTTTTTCTATTTTACATAAATATCATAATAGATATCATTTCCATTCAAATTGCAGAGTAGAACTCCCATGAGTTCAGCAGTACTGCGCTCTTTAAAGGGAGGGCAGAGGTAAGGGGAAAAAATGAGAATCAAGACTTGTCATGTAGAGGTACAAGATCCCAACAATGAATGTAACTGTACTGTATCCCTAAATGTACCAATAAACAAAAAAAAAAAAAAAAAAAAAGAATTAAAGCAATGCTATTACCTCTCCAGTTTCCCAGTTTGCTCGGTTGCATTTTTAAGTCTTTGCCAACGTACAGTGCTCCCATATTTGGTAATTGTGTCTGTGCTCATGACATTTCCAAGCGAATACTTTCAAAGATCATTTCTCCCAACACAAACATCTTTAGAAAGATGGGAGGTTTACTTAAGATTACACTGCCCCTTGTTCAATCTTTGCTAATGTTGCAGTATTTGGAAGTCTTCCTGAAAATAAATTGTCTGATGTATTTCTATAGTATGCAGAAAGTGCCATACCTGAAAGATTGCACTAGTCAACTCAGCACATAAAATTCCTTTTCTGGCACCAAACTAAGCTCCAAGGAAATAAAATGATCTGCCCTCTTTACAGTACCTTGCACATATAGATGCTCATTAACTATTTGAAGCTAGAGAAACATTTATGCCCTATCCATATTGCTGTGGTAATGTTCCTGCCACTGAATACAAGGTTCATCTAATTTTTCACTATAACTTTCAAGGCTATTAAAAATACCACCTGCCAAGTCACAATGAATCTGTAGATTTAGAATAAATTCAGTAATTCCACTTTACTTGTTAGTAGATACTGAACTATTCTGAAATAGATAGTGTGTGGTATATTATAGCAATGAAAATTGTGGTTGTTTTTTTTCTGAAGTGTTTAAATATCTGAGTCTTCATATGTATGTGTGTGTGTGTGTGTGTGTGTGTGTGTGTGCAATTGTTGAAAATCAAATACTAAGGAAATAAATGACACTAGGTAGCTCAGCAACTATGCAGATAAATAAAGGTCATCGTAACTATTTCTAGTTAATCCTAAATTTAAATTAAATTTGAAGGATTTTCTAATTATAATTTAAACTTACCAACAGTTTAAATGTTCACAAAGCATATAAGGAAAGAAAAACAGCAACCCGTGAAAAGTAAGCTGTATTTTTGAATCATAAAGTGAAACAATGCTGTCTTTATATCACAACAAATTGTTCTCTTTCATCTTCTTTCATTTTGGTTTTCCTTTCCCACCTAAATGGTTTTCATTTAGGATTACGTTATAATTCTGGAATTTTGCCTCCTCATATGTAAGAATACTACTTATCCAAATTAGCAATTTGGTTTTTGTCATCTTAAAAAAAAGGGAAATTATCGAAACTTTGGAATGTTTACCAAATATATTTTCTAAGCATGGAAACACCCACTCAGTGCCAGAGCGATGAATGTGCACACTCCATCTCTCAGCATGTTTGTAAGAACACTGCCATTTAATGGGTCTACACAGTTTCTTGGCATGCATAGTCAAAATCCATTTTTAGTACGGTCACACATTTATTACCTCAACATGGTTATCCCCACCAAAATAAAGATCTGTTAGAAGACTGCCATATTCATTGATATTTTCTATGGTAGAGTTCATCTAGAAATACAGATAGAAAAGTTTAAGAAAACTAAAGATGTACTTCATTAATTCATGATAGAGACAACCCAGTCTAAGATAGTTCTTTCTGACTCTTTGGAGAAGACATTGGTTGTTTCTTTAATATGACAGTTGATTCTAATTTGTTTAATTGGTTGTGTCTTGTGTACTTCTTATTTCAACTCTGTATACCTCTTTGAAAGCTATAATCTAAGTATCTTTTTCTCGTGATTAAAGAAAAAAATATTCCCTCTTTCTTTATTTTTTGGTACCAGGGATCAAACTCGGGTCCTTGTGCTTGCAAGGCAGGTGGTGGAACCGCTGACCCAAATCCCTGGCCCCTAAAAAAATATTCTTAATGTGTTCATTTTATTAAGAGCTTGAAAATGTTGACCTAAATAAGTTGGTTCTTTCAGTAACATGCCTCAAATTATTTGTTTTTAAAAAATAATTAATTTTATAAGCGATCTGAAAATATTGTACTACAATAACTCATTGTGTTTTGGTAAGGAGATATTTTGTAAAATGGTTGAAAAAAGAGCCGACCAATGAAAAATTAAAATATGAACAAGAGTTGAATTTTGCCTTTACTAATATTAATGAGCAGGTTAATGAAAATCAATTTCTGAATATAGAAAAAATATAAGGACTTACTTTACATAAGCATGGTGAACATTTGGTAAGCATAACAGAAAATAAATGTTACCCATAGGCAGTACCATATTTTATTAAAATACCTATTTTTCTCCATGAATTTGAACTTCATTGGTAAACTGATGGATTTTTAATTTTGACTAAGTTTGGTAATATGATGGCTACTTCTTTTGTAGATTTGCTGATTCTAAACTTTACTGCAGATTAGAAAATTAATTAGATATCTTGTGCAACCCCCACCCCCACCCCACCCCAGCCTTCCAGGAGCTAATACAGCAGGGAGCCACCGTAAAGAACAACTGAAGAACATTCACTGATCAGCATTATAAAAAGAATAAGCACTACTTCTGCTAGAGATAGGTAGCAGTGACTGATATTCTCAATTGGAAATTCCTTGTATACGGCCGTTTCCAAGTTGATCCCCATTTACTCAATATTACCTGGGTGACTGTACTTGTAATCTTATTGTCTGGTCATGGTTTTCTCCCACCTCATACCTAGCTTGTAAATTTCCATTGGTTCTTATAGTTTTGTCCCACTCTTGGCTTTGCCATACTAAACACCTTTGAAATGTGGGGTGGGTGGGCAACCCACTTTCTGGTCCCCCTTCTGTCTCTCTTACACAGAAACTTTCTTTCTCTCACTAAATTTTTCCTACTCTTATCCTCCAATGTTACTAGAATCCATTCTTTGATTTTAGAGAACATAAACTCGGGTTTTGGATACCTGGTAAGTTTGGAAGTTATATCTGTTTCCCCTATATCAGACTGATGTTGGTATAAGAGACTGAGAGAAACATTATTCGGGACAGGGTTTCCTTTGATAATTAAATTCTGTTACAAATTTCTATTGACCAAAATTTCTTTTAAGCTCTGTATTCTGGTATTGTATGCATCTATTCTCCTGACTTTTTCGAATCAACAAACATGAATTTCAATATTACCATTAAGCCTTTAATGCTGTGTTCATGCATATATCACTATAAGCAATAGCCCAAAGGAATATTCTTTATTCAGTGAATATACCAGAATAAGAAGTTAATCATATTGTCTTACTTAGTTAGCAGTGACCTGCTTAGCTTCTTGGTTGAAATTTAAAACGTTCTAGGACATTCTTGAAATTAAAACTCTAGTGTTTAAGAAGATCTCTACTTGCTTTCACATGCCTCTTCTGGCTGTTTGGACAGATGATCCACTTTGCTAATTAGCCAGAGAAAGAATTGTAAAATAAAATTACTAGTACTAATAGTATATATTGTTTAATATATTTTCATTTTTATCTTTTCATGTAATTTTCTTGCTATTATTTGGACATATAAACTAATGACGTATGTTTCTAATTCTCTTATACTCTTCTCTATGTTTATCTTTTTCTTCATTTGTTTTATTTCTCTAAGAATTTTTAAATTTTGTATTTCAAACACAACATTGAGATTTTTTAATTTCTAATTTCAAAAAGTATTTTCTGATACACAAACACACACACACATATATGTATTCAAGGATTTGTTCAAATATTTTTTTTCTTCCCTGTGGCTCTGGGAATTGCTTATTAACAGCAAACTTTACTCAGTTACCAATTAAGTAGGATGTCTTGCTTATTTTTAACATCAACAGAGGACAAGATTTATGAAATCAACTTCTGTTAAAGATTGTAAAAACCAAGAGGGAGTGGGGAAGCATATTTAAAGGAAGTAAAAGCAATTAAAAGTAAAAACAACAGGGTGAAACCAAAAATAAGAGACTTTGGTTGTATTTTAGAGAATAATTATCAGTCTCTTTTGCAGAGTAAATCATAGGAGACATCTGCTTCTTCATGATATTGTAATACATTAAAGAATGTGATATTTTTAGATTGTTAATTAATTTCTATTCATTAAACTACAGTCCTTGTCCTTTTCTCCATTTTCAGTAGCACCTGATGCTATCACATCCTGAGAATTTTAGAAAAAGTTTGAGGTGTGAACTCAGTCATTTCTAGCTTTCCTCAATGCAGAGTAAGATCTCTAAGTAGTTTTAGAAGAGATCCATTTGATTTCCAATATTATTTGTTGATAATGTATCAGTTATGACTTCTTGTATGTTTATGCTAAGATAAACATTTTTACTATAAGCATAGTGACTTGATGGGATAAAATAAACGTACATAAATACACTCAAGTTCCTTTTTGATTGGGTGTATAATTTTCCTCCTTTATATTATAAGGTTTTCTGATAGGGATTAGGAATGTATCTCAAGTGGGAGAGTAGAGGCTTATCATGCATCAGCCCATAAGGTTCAGTCCCCAACACTAAAATATATAATTAAAAAATTTAAACATAAAATATTCAAATTGTAAATTGTAAAAGTTGTAATTATTTTATAAAAAATTTGATGTTTATGCCAACCTGAAATTTCAACATATTGAAATAGTTGTATAATTTATAATAATTTTATGGATTTCATTTGGCTAAATGATCAATTTGTATCTCACATCTCATTATAAATATCGCCAAAGCTTTTACCGATTCTCAATAATGTGTGGTATAACATTCACCCAGCCATAAATCCCTCAATCTTCTGTCATTTACATTATCATCCAAGTTATTTTCTTGTACCTTAAAGTTACTCAATGATAATTCAGTCAGATTTCTTGTCCAGGTGCTCACAGATAAATAATAGCAATTTATGTGTGGAAGGCAATAATGTTAGCAAAGTGGCAACGCAGGCAACTTACAGCTCCTGTCTCCCTAAAGAAACATTAAAAGAGAACAAAAATCATACATTTGCTATAACCAAGTGAATTTTGAATCAGGAAAAAGACAACTGAAAAATAGTGCCTTGGTGACTTTTCTTTCTTTCTTTCTGGATATCTAACAGGTTTTCAGAGGACAGGCAAATACTCTACCCCTTATTTATATCCACAGTGTACCACTTCACCAGTGCAATGGCAGCACAGTGAAAGTTCTTCACGTGAGATATTGCTCCAAGGTTTTACAGAGAGCAAAGTAGGCCTGACTTGCAAATATTTGTCAGTCCTAATGTGTCAGGAGACTGCAAGGAAGAGATGATGCCTGTCTGTTTTCTCTAACTCAGATCTCAGGTTGAAAAGAAGCATTGCTGGAAATTACAGCAAACTGAAATAATAACTCATAGCCACTTGAAACAAAATGGAAAATTAAACGGGATCACTAAGACCAAGAGAAAAACAAACAATGAAACAAAACAAAAAAGCGAAGCCCCCCCAAAAAAACTGGTAGAAGTTCTTGGAAAACTAGGACATTTAAATGATATATCCATGTATTTGTGGGAGGATTAAGAAGGCAACTTGCATGTTGAGGGCAAGGTGCATGCTAAAAAAGACCTAAGGAAAGTCAACTTTCACCAAAGATAACTTCCATGTTCCATGTGAACATGGAAGAGAATACAAGTGCTCCAGCATAAAGTTCATCAGCAAAAACTGGGACAAGTGTTTGTGTTTTTCTTCCCTTTCACCAAAGAATAAACAATAGAGCTGCTATAGCTAATAAATTACATTCCAATTTTAGGGTACAAACATTAACTCATAAAAATCAGTAGTGTTACTATATGCTGATAGTAAGAAATATGAAAAGGAAAGTCATAAAGCAATACTAGCTAAACATTCTCTAAAAGAATAAAATAAATAGAAATAAATGTAGTGCAATGAGGGAAAAGATTTTTAAATTAAGATATTTGTGATCACGGAAAGATCAATAATCTTTTATTATTGTTCTCAAAGAAAAGTATAGATTCAAACAATCCATATTAAAATGTTTAAAAAGCATACATTTGAAGATACACTTCTCAGTATCAAAATTTATTAAAAAGCTACAGTAATTACAATACTGTTGTACTGATACAATGACAGACACTATACTAATGGGATATAATTGAGAGACCAAAAATGAACCCATGTATCTACTACCAATTGATTTTTAACAAGGGTCACAAATCTATTCAACTGATAAAGAAAAGTTTCTGGACCAGGGATTTAGCTCAGCAGTTTGGTGGCCTGCCTCGAAAGCGCAAGAACTCGAGTTCAATCCCCGGTACCAACAACAGATGATGTTATAACACTGGATTCCCATCTCGAAATAAATAACATGGATCCCTACCTTATGTTATATGAAAATTAAATCAAAATGTATGAATGACCTAAATGTAAAAGCTAAAATCATACAATTCTAACAAGAAAATATGAATAATTCTGTGACCTTGGATTTATCAATAGATTCCTCAATATCAATAAAAGGAGCAAATAAAATAAAATACAAAAACTATACTTCATTATAGTAAAACCTATAGTCACCAACAGACATCATCAAAGTAAGAAAAACACAAACTATAGAATGCTAGAAAACATTTTATAAATAACATGACTAGTAAGCATTTAATACCCAAAATATATTAATGATTTCAATAATACCATAACAAGAAGAGAGATAATTCACTGGAAAAGTGGGCAAAGGATTCAAAGATATATTTTATCAAAGAAGGTAACTGAATTAGTGTCAATAATGAACACATGAAAAGATGCTTATCATTTGTCAACAGAAAAATACAGGTTAAAACCAAAGCAAATAACCACTTTTCTTTCACTAAACCATCTACAAAAACAAGAGAGAAAGAGAAAATAAGCAATGACAAAGATGTGGAGAAATTAGGACACACACACACATGTGGTAGGTATGTCAAAAATATTGTGTATTATAGCTGTTATGGAAATATTTTGTTGTCCTTCCAAAAATAAAATTAAAATTATCATGTATCTCAGATATTCTTAAGTGTATACCCTAGGAAATAAAAATAGGGATTCAGACAGATACTTGTAGACCAGTTCTCATTGCAACATTATTCACAATATCCAAGAGTCCAATTTATCTATCAAAATATTAACTGATGAACTGAATCTGGTATATGTATACAGTGTGACATTATATAGTCATAAAAATGAATTAAACTCTAATACATACTATAACATCAATGAACCCTGAAACATTAAGCTGAATAAGATAAGCCAGACACACAAAAAAATACATATAATTTGCTTCCACTTATATGAAATATCTAGAATACAAAAATTTATAGAAACAAAATAGGACAGAGAATTCTATGGAATGGAGTTAATAAGAAATAAAGAATTATTGCTTAATAAAATAATTTGTTTGGAGTGATTATAAAAACTTGGAGAGCACAAAAACCTGGCGGTACATTCCTGTAATCCTAGCACTTGGGATGCTGAGACAGGATGGATGTCAAGTTTGAAGAACTACTGGAGTATAGAGCAACACCCTGTATCAAAAACAAAAACAAGTTTAGAAATCAGTCATGGTGATGGTCAGCACAATTAATTAAGACAATCTGATAATCAGTGCCTCTTGGTGAGTGTGTATCACAGAATTTTCCCCCAAATTTTTTGTCAAATTTCTCCAAGGAAATGTTATATGAAATTAGATTTTAAATTGCTATAAAATGCATTTTGTGTTTACTTATATGATACAATGCATAATGTACAAAAGTACAAAAGGGAAGAAAAAAGATTGTTGTATATATCTTTAAGCTTGGGAGTCAGACTAATACTGCCCTGTTAAATCTTGAAACTATAGCTTCTTAAATGGGTATACTTAAATTGCTTATTTGATTCTTTCAGTTTCTTTTTCTGTACATTGAAACATAAAAATTTTTCGTAACTAATATTTTGGTGATGCCTTTGTGAAACATAACATGTAGGAGAGTGTATAGCAAGCTTAACTATGCAAGTAACCATTCTTCCTGAATTTACACTAAAGGGTTTTCTTAAAAATATTAAAATATATGCAATGACTCACATACATTGGCTTTCAAGGGAAAAATCTATTACTGTTCTTATACATGAAAAGCTAACAAAATAGAAATTTTATTTAAACTCTGTGAAGAATGTCAGCCCCTTTAAATTTTTAATTGATAATGTAAAATTATGTTGAGACAATAGATCTGTTCTCTCCCTCCTCTGAATTATCTCAAAAATCTTAAAAACCTTCAATCAATTTCACAAATGTGAATAATTTTCCAACTGCAAGAAGCAAATGAGATAAGGTGTAAAAGAAAATAAAACTGAACTACAAACCAATGAGTTTATAATACACTCTGAGAAATAGAGAATTTTAATGAAGGCCTTAATAGTTTGAAGTAAATCCCTATTAGTGAGGATTACACCTCCAAGACAGCATAAGTTTGAAACAAAGATACTGATATGCTTTTTTTCATGCAAATTTGGGTACTTTTCTAGATAGCTACCTCATCCTTACAAATAGCAGATGCTATCTGTGAGAGCTAAGTATTTAACCTGCTGTGTCACAGATGCACAAATCCTAATACATGGAGATTATAATCTTGCCAAATACAAAGTTAATTACATTTTTTTCTTTTATAAAGTATAACGTAGTTTTTGTTTTTTGCAGCAGGTCCTTAAATGGCTATCTGCGGGCTACTATGGCAATTTACTTGTCATCTACATAATGACTAGAAACTCAAAACTCAAAAATCTTCTTAAAGAGTGAATTGTTAAAGCTTTGTTAAAATTAATGCTGTTTCATAGAAAAAAAGCAGTGTTTTAGTGTTTTCTGGGTAAATTGTATTGTTGGTAAAGAGGGTTTTTTGGTTTTTTTTTTTTCAGTTTGTAAGAAAAACATAGGTCCCTTGTAGCTATGACCATAAATTTAGTTCTAATTTCAAATTACTGGTGGTGAAAAGCATGATAAAAATCAGTGTTAGAGTAGATTAATGTTTATCATATTTAACCTTCACAAATTAAAATAACAATTATTAGCCATAGCACAAAAAATAGCATGCTATAAAAAGGGATAAAGAATATCTGGGAGGTCATCATTATGTAAATATAACTTGTTTGGAAAAAACAAGCCATTTAAATGTGAGTTTCAATTTCACAGTAAAATAATTAAAAAAGATATGATTATGATTTTATCTTTTTTCAGCTTTAATTGAGTTTATTGGTACATTTTAGGGATACAGTACAGTTACAGTCATTGTTGGGATCTTGTACCTCCACATGACAAGTCTTGATTCTCATTTTTTCCCCTTACCCCTGCCCTCCCTTCACCCCCTCCTCCCCTCCCCATCTACAAATACTTTATTTCCATCTTTTAATTATCTCACATTTTTTTCTTTTCCCTTTTTCCCTTGAAACTGCAACTAAAATAATAAAATATTTAAATTCCAATTACATTAATTTCAATGAAATTAGCTTATTATTCTATGAATTAATTCATTCAATATTTCAAGAGTGCATTAAACTATCTTTTGTTTCCATATTTGAATGAGTTTGTAAGTTGTGCCAAGATTTGACAACAGCATATTACATTGCAATTGCTTCAGATAATATTTAGAAAGAAAGTCCTTTTATACCAAAATACTTCAAAATTTCATCAATTTTTTCAAGAATCTCTTTCAATTCATTTGTACAAAAATCATTCTCTTTTGAACCACATATTAAATCATCGTCGTTGGTAATATTTTTCTTAAATTTCTAACCAGTCAAAATGAGTTTCCCTCATTTGTCAAATACTTTCTTTGTCTGTGACTACAGTATTACTAAATTTATTCGCTTCATGAAGTTGTGTGACTTTTGCAGAATTGCAATTTTCCTTTGCATTATATTGCATAGTTTTGTTAGGTGTATAAAAGTTTTTTTTTTTTTTTTGAGGAAAATGACCAAAGATGTCGATGAGTGTATCATGCTGACTTTTGCTTTATAATGAATTTTTTTTTTTTTTTTTTGTACCAGGGATCCAACTCAGGTCCAGGTCCTTGTGCTTGCAACACAGGCACCGGAACCACTAAGGTAAATCCCCAGCCCTGTAACCAAATTTTAGGTAACTACTTGGATATGAAAAGAAACTCTACATCCAGATATTTAAAAGAACTTACACACTGAAGCTTGATTTCTGTTAGTTTATTGCTTTTATGAAAATGATAAAATTGAAAATTACATTTAAAAGAATTACACTTGTCTTACAATGGCTAGTGAGGTGAATTTGCTTATCGTGGGAACTTTGAAGACATCTTCAAAGTTTAAGCATATAAATATAAATATAAATAGTTGAAGCACTAATTTAAAATTTTTATATATCTATAATATTTGTGGAAACTGGTCAATAGTCCTTTTGTTAAATGCTGTCATAGACAATTAAGTTAGGGAAACATATTATAGGCAATCAGACAGAGCTAAGTCTTCAAAGAAGTCAGTGTGAAACATGGGAACACATTACAACTTTGGGTGAAGGTGCATCTGTAGAATGCCAGGCCTCAAGGTAAAGATGGGATGACCAGGCCTACATGCCTACCCGAGGGATGAGTGATAAATCGAAGATTATACTCACCTGGACTAGTAAAATCTAGATAGACATCAGTCACCCAGGTGAATGGCCAGTACCTCCTGACTGTCCTTGCCATGTACCTTTGCTATGTGACCTGCATCCCCATTGGGTCAATATTACATAAGGGGCTATGCTTGCAATTTTATAGGTCAATCACAGTTTTGATCCATATTGATTCCACCTGGTGATTTTGCTATATAAAACTTTTTCTTTCTAGTGGGCTTCTTGGCAATCCACTTTCAGGTCCCCTCCTGTCTTTCAGAAGCTATTGCTTTCAAGAAATTTTACCTACTCTTGACCTCTGTTCACTATTAGGTTTTGGAAAACATGTATCTGACATCTAGCCTCCTGAAAGTTTGATTTTTTTCTCCTGTGTAGATATCAGTTGTCAAGGACTGCTTCTTAAGCCACCAAGTTGGCACATTTCATGTTTTAATGGTTCTCTTTGCCAGAAAACGCATGCTCACATTTGTTCTACCTTAAAAGCTGTTTTCTTAAATAAATTTATAAACTCTAGTTAAAAATTTCACACTTGTATAAAGTAAGTCAAGTTTCTATCCCACAAAATAGTATTTTATGTACATCAAAATGCACAGATGGTGTTTTTTGTGTGAGTGCTCTCTTTCAGGTTAACATTCTCTGTTTCCTGCTCTCATTTCTCAGGGCATCTTTAGCCTTATTGCTCCAGTTTCTGGATTCAATATGGTTGTAGATGTATATCTTAAAATGTTGTTTTACAAAACTAATGGAGTTCACTCTGACTGATTCCCCATTGGTAGAAAAGGGTTGGACTCTTTCTGTGATAGCGCTTTCCAAGAATAAAATCTCATTTTTCTAAAGTTCCTGTTTGTGCTGAACTTAAAAATGGTGATCTGTTACAACTCTTTCTTAACATGACTTATGCCTCATGTCATTTCTCTTACCACAAATCCTAACTGGGAAGAGTGTCTTTCTTGAAGTGATTATGTCTTATCTTCTTGACACACTCTGTCTCTTTTTAATCAGTTTCTGTCTGTAAAATTCTGAGGCGTATCTATTATGCATGAATTCTTAAAATGTTTTTTTTCCCAGAGGTAACTAACAATGGAATAATATTTATATACCATAGAAATTTTATATACAAAATAGAATTTTAAAAATATCTTCATTTCTAATAGTAGACAATATTTTTTTCATATTTTTGCATTCTTTACTAATATACAAGTTTAAATAGAATTTTAAAATTTCTGCTGGGGAAAAACAGAAATATTAACATATACAGTCTCTAAATTTATAGATTAATAGATTTCCAGATTTTGATGTAAAAATTTACATAAACTACATGATCCTAAAAATAAGAAAAGTGTAAAGATAATTGTAATCCATTGTAATCCATATATGTAAAATAATCATATGTCTATGTCACTAGTAGAGCAAGCTCAGAATATTTTCTTTTTTGCACCAGAGATCAAACTTGGATCCTTGAGCTTGTGAAGCAGTAGGCAGAACCTCAGCATATTTAATGTTAATTATCAAATATAGTACTTGATCATTCAACTTACTAAATATTAAAAACTAAATTTGATGAATAAAAATAGTATTAAGGGCTGGGGATTTAGCTCAGAGGTTCAGTGGTCTGCCTTGCAAGCGTAAGGACTCGAGTTCAATCCCCGGTACCAAAAAAAATAATAATAATTTTAAGTTGTGGCAACTACTTATAAAACAAATGGAATTAAATGATAGATCTGCTTATCTTTCATAAGGTGGTAAAATTATTTCTGCATATTATTTAATATACTATTTAACAAAGTAGTTATATCTAACCAGTTGAGCAGTTCAAAAGAGAAGCTAAGAGCATATTCTAGAAATAAGCAATAGTAAGTATGAAAGCATGATTAGCTCATGAGAAATCTACCTTTAGAAGATAGAGATAATTTCAAACTGCAAGGGAGAAGAAATCCAACAAAATAAAATTCCTAACTCAGGAAAAATGTTATTCAAGACTGGAAAAAAATAAAGGCTTATTTAAATGAGCAAAATTACATATTTCCTTACCATTGAATGTCGGGAGACCATACAAATAAACAATGATTAGATCATATCAGCAACAGGACTCTGATCGTCAACAGGACCTCAGCACTGACCAGTCCAGGAAGACCAATCACAATATCTATGACAGTTTACCAAGATATGTCAAATGTCCAACTATCTTCCAACTTCTCTATATTTATATTTCAACTATATTTACCTTCTAACTCAATATAGGACAGAAAAAAAGACATATTTTCCAAACCATGAATGCAAGGTTTTCCATTTCTGCTAAGATTCCTTCCAACTTTCAGTCGGAGCTGCCAAAAAACAAAAACAAGTAAACAAACAAACAAAAACTTCCTTTCATTTCCCCCATTATAAAGCATTCCCAAGTTTCTGTTTGCCTTTAACTCTCTGCCAAATACAGTTGCTATAACAAGCTCTGAGTAAATGGCCTCTGCTGCTTCTCATTTCTATGATTCTAGTTTATTTACACAAAGGAAAAAGAAATGAATTTGATCAATACAAGAAAAGTGATGAACAAAAACTAGTAAAAATATAGGTAAATAAAATAGATATTGCTAATAAAAACAATTAGAATAATTTTATTAATTGGAGAATGCATAACTAAAGCACAAGACAAGGCATGAAAAAGTCACTTGAAAAGTATCATATTATTCTGACGGTATTATATTTACATTTTGTCAAGTAATTTGTTTAAGGATCAATAATAGGTAAAAATTATATAATATATATAATCTATATATATAAATTATATAATATATATATATAAATTATGTAATTATAAAATTATAAAAATTTTGAAAAGTGTATAAAGATAAAATAATTTTAACACAGAAAATGATACATGGTATAAAATTAAAAACACTACAGAAGGCAAAAACACTAGGATTATCATCGTGGTCTTTGTATTTTTCTAATTTTGTTTTGGTCCTCTAAGGACTGGATGTATTTATCTAAATAATTTTCACCTTTGCTGTTGGGTTAGGATTTTACTTATCCACAGCCTGTGACCTACAACTGAGCTTCACAGCATACAAGTTACATTAACAAACACATTGCATTTCAGTTGGACAGGTATAAGTGAGAGAAAAATTATGACTAAACACATCACACATTATGTGGATGAGGATGTTGAGGTATATTCACGTTAAGCAAACCTTAGAAATAATCTAAATAACATGAATGGCAGATTGTTGAGTGTTCCTCAAGTGGGACTTAATATACTAACATTTTATTATTCTTTTTATCATTCTAGCTGTTGCCAAATTGACTGTCGGTAGTAATGAGCCATAGACATTATTCTCCACACAAATGTGGCTGAGAGCAAAATATCTTTAATGTATTAAAAACTGGAACTCAAAGAATAGTTTTCATGTAGAAAAATGTATATCTGTTTGCTTTTGGTGTTGAGGAATGAACCAAGAGACTAATGGAAGCTGCATCTCCCAACCCCAGAAATTATAACTTTGACAATTGTATTCACTTTGGTTTTCTATTAGTTTTATGAAGGTCATTCAAGACAGTGTGTCTGTGATATCTACCAAGGGTTGATCAGATTTAATCTGATTACCCCATCACTTCCTTTCCCTGTAGAACTTGACCCTTTGCCCCAGTGCAATTTTAAAAAGAAATATGCCGAAATAAGCACTGCTAATACTGCAGACTGCACAGTGCATAATTTAATTTCGAGACAACCTTTCAAAATAGCATTTTGTCTTTAACAGGCAGGTGACTATTTCCATATTTGAAGCCTGTTTTAAATGTTATTTCTTACAATTTTATTTTCTGAATCTTATATCCACTCTCACAACAGATGTAAGATTTCCTTTGCTGTAAAAAGATGAAACATTCATTTTATATTTTGTAATTTGTTTTTGTAACAATTTTGCTATTAATAACACTTGAAATATTTGTCTAAAACAAATTTAACATATAATAATTAATATTTACTTTTTGTCTTCAAAATTATTTTAATACTCAAACTTCTAAATTCAAAAGAATATACTAAGTGAAATAAATAAATCACATGTATAAATACCAAATAGTTCCTCTGGAGTGAATAAACTCTAATAGTACATAAGATCCTAATGATATAATGGACAATGTGAAATAGGAAGAAAGGGGCCAAAGGTGTAGGGAAAGTGGGAAGGGTAGGGGAAAGCTAATAAGGGAAAAGAAAAAATATGAGAAAATGAAAAAATGGAAATGAAGTGTTTGCAAAGGGCTAGGAAAGGAGTAGTGAAGAGAGGGCAGGGGTATGGGGAAAAAACCAAGATCTGTCATGTAAAGGTACAAGATCCCAATAATGAATGTAACTGTACTGTATACTTAAAATGTACCAATAAACTCAATGAGGGAAAAAAATTCATATACTGAAATTTTCATTAAATTTCTTAGGCAAAATTAAATCTCAACATTCCATTCATAAACTTTTTGCCACTTGGAAATTAAGTTACAACCACATTGTGGCTATTAGCTTATATTTCACATATGAGCCCAAAATAACACATACATATTTAATGTATTTCCTATAGATCATTTTTAAATGTGTAGCTCTTAGGCATAAAACATGTTGTTTAAAATATTGAAAGGATTAGCTTCAAGCAAAAACACATTTAACTCATCAATTTGATAAATAATGTAACCTACGGAACTCAAACATATACATCTTTTAATAATATGAACTTTTAATTTTATGGATTTTAAAGAAATTAAAGTATATGTATGGTCAAATTTATTTTCAGTAATATACACCTTATTTCAAGAAAAGTACAATTTTTAAACAGTATTCTTTGTGCAAAAACATGATTGCATTATTTGAAATTACCAATTTTATTATGATAAAGACCAATCAAAACTTTTCTACTCTACTGGTAATTTTTGGTTGCTTGTTTTTTTATGAAATCTCAAGCTTTTAGTCTTTTTGTTCATTCTTCTACAAAGTGTGTGTGTGTGTGTGTGTGTGTGTGTGTGTGTGTGTGTTTGTGTATTTTTTTTGGAGGGGGGTACCTGGGATTGAACTAGGGACCTTGCATTTGAGAAGTAGGCAGCAGAACCACTGAGTTAAATTCCCAGTACCGCACAGTATATATATCGATTTGCCATTATGTTACACGGACATACTACACAGTTATGAAATGCTATACCTTATGAACATGCAAAATGACTTAAAAAATATCTAAAGCATCATCATTTTAACTACGTTAAAAGATTAACATATTAAATAAACTTTTTCCATCTAATTCAGCAAACATGAAAAATAAATATATATACTTTTATGAATACAAAATAATTACATAGGAATATATTATTTTTTTAAATGCATGAATGTAAATCACTTATTTCTCAGTTTTAGAAATTCAATATAATATCAGATTCATAGACAACTATACAAATTCATGATTAATTTCTCTACATGAATTTCTAATGTTGTACCAAAAAATATAAAATAACGTAGGTATGGAAAAAAGGTATTTATTAGTTACACAATACTCTTGATTATTCTGCTTTTCTCTATAACTTTATCCCTATTATTCTAAATTTTATAAATTTAGAGTTAAATAATAATCTGAAGTGCATATGTGAGTTGCGGACTTTGTCTTCTAGTGGCAATATTATATATAATACAATAATATTAATGATGAATAATATATATGCAAAAGTTTTATACATGCCAATTTCTCACTTGTTATTAATCCTTCATACTAATCTAGCTTTTTATACATTTTTACTAAGAAACCTTTGAGAGCTCAGGAAAGTATAATTAAGCTTTCCCTAAAAATTACAATGTCTTATATTGGTTTAAGTTTTTTACCAAGTGGAAGTTGATTAAATGAGGCAGCAGAGAAGCAAATTACTCCTACCGCTAAGTAGATGTAGTGAAAATGTACATCATAAACAACTTTAAAATGACATTTGCACCACATGTACTTGCAAGCCTCATTCCAAAGCCTGAGCTACAGAGATGTCCACGGGCTTGGATATAATGGATGCATAGGTTCAGATTCGCTCATTATAATCGTCTAAACTGAAGATGTAAAGCACGGAAATCCCAGCTCGAACTTTCATTATGTGTCTTACCTTCGTTTTTAATAATGAAAAATTACAGTCACAATAATCAGCAAATGTTACTGTAATAAACAGAACGTCTGGAATATGATGCCGAGGATTTAGCTCCGTGGTTCCACTGCCTGCCTTGCAAGCACAAAGACCTGATTTTGATCCCTGGTACCAAAAAAAAGAAAGAAAGAAAGTAAATGGAATAAGACATCAGCAAATAGGCTATAATTTTTATTTAAAGTTTTTTACTTTTAGGGTGACAAATATATGGTGATGATTATATAAACAACTTAACTTTCACAGATCTAAATCAGTTATATTATTTTTGTTAAAATACTTGTTTATATAAAACAGTGGTTTTTAAATTAAAGATTTTGGAAGCTAGCGGGCTTACTGCCAATGCCAAGGCCAATGTCCCTTTTTCTTTTCAAAAGTTTTATTTGTCGAAAAAGCATATCTTAAATATCTCAGTGTATTTTTAGAAACAAAAATAAGCGCCCTTTCAAAATTTTGCCTATTGTAGTTAGGTTTCTTCCACAATTAAGAATAGCATACTTCATCCTATGTTTTTAAGAAGGATGAGGAAGCTATTCCTAGCACAACTTCACTATGAAACTTTAGTTCTTTTTGTTTATTTTGTAGTATTCATTTGTTGTATAGTGTTTATTGTTTCAATGTGGATAAATTTATCACTTTGTTTCTGCTAAAAAAAAAAAGAGCACAGGAACTCAGGTATGCCTCAAGGAAAAAGAAAATGCATTGCAAGAGGCCATAGGGAGAGAGAGCACCCAAGAAGAGGATATAGATGGCATGTGAGCTGATGCAGTAGAAATACAGGAATGATGAATTAAGAATAAAAAGTTACTCTAGACCTCATAATTACCTAACCACTGCTGTTGTTCTGAGGCAGGGCTGAAATCACCAGGAAGAAGGGGAAAGACAAATCAGTTCATAACCCTCCAGCCATAGCCATATTTAGTAGGTTATAAACATGCAATTAAGTTTTAAGAACTACATTAGCTTTCTAGGGGTGGCAAAACAAAATACCACCAAATTAAAACAGCATACATATTTAGCTTTTCAGTTTTGGCATAAGACACCTAAAATAAAGGTGCTAGTAGGGCTGTAGTACTCTACAATATGTAGGTAAATACTTATTAGCCTCTTACTTCTGGATATTAATTAGAAATCTTTGGAGGAATCTGGCTTGTGTCTGCATCACTCTACTCCATTTCGCCCTTATTATACGGTTTTCTGCTTTCTTGTCTCTGTCTTCACATGCTTATTTTTTATAAGGACTCCAGGAATATTGGATTAAATAAATATCCACTCAACTTAAATATAATCTCACTTTAAGTAATTATTTCTATTTCTCCAAATAAATTCAAATTCTGAGGTCCTGCAGTTAAGACATAAATGTATATTCTGGAGGGAAATTTTCCACTTATAACAGGTACACATAACTCAATACCAGTGAAAAATGGGTCATGTCAATTAGAAAAAAATAATTTAAAAATGATAGTAGTTTTGTTAGCATTTTGTTCCTGTGAAAAAATATCTTGAAAAGCAACTTAAATATGAGTAAAATTTATTTTCTCTCTGGGTCAGTTCATGGTTAGTCAGCCCAGTCACTTTTGGTCCTCCGAGGAAAGCTGTGCATCTACAGCTGCTCACCTCATGGTTCACAGGAAGCAAAGAAAGCTCACCTTTCTAACAAAGCTCCTACCTGAAGTCCATAAAGCTAGGAATGCATGAATCCATTTATAGAGTCAGAATCTTCATGATCTAACAACCTGCTGAAGGCCACTTCTGAGCATTTCTGCACTGGGGTTACGGCCTTTCATCACATAAATTTTGGGGTAGATTTTAGATCTAATACATAACAAAATACAAAAGCTTATGATTAGGATACAATACAAGGAAGAAACAGACTGCAAAACTGCCTTAACAAAAGCTACTAAATTATCTGTGCAAAAGTGGCAAGAAATTGCAACTGTGACATTTGGAAGATTCAAGGCAGGGATCATTCTTTACAAACACGAAAAGAAGAAAAACGCAAAACCTGCTACCCACAATTTCTAGTGGGGAAAGTGGAAAGGCCCAAAGAAAAGAATACAAGCAACTATCAACAATAACATTAATATAGCAATTTAATATAGGGTATTCACCAGGAATAACTATAATAATTAAATAATTATGACAAGACAATATCATATTCCTCATTTTGTCTAATTGCTTAAGAAATCATCATGCTTTTTAGAGCTTGGCTACTGAAATGACATGTGAGCCTGCAATACCAGCCTAGGAAAGGACATTATAAAATCTCTGCTCAATTACAGACCTACTGTTTAGAGATCTTCATTGTACCCAGATATTGACCAAATCTCATGGGTTCAAATGTATATACCCAATTTTATCAACACTTTTTATTAGAGAGATTGCCCTTTATTTACTAAATTCTGTTCTTAGCACTGTGTTTAAAAATGTCTTTTTTCCCCTTACTAGTCTAAATCCCTCCTCAGAGTGTCTTCCCTATCACTCGCGTACTTTGCCAATGCTGATGTCCAAAATGCTGTTAAAATTAATAGTTAGAAGAAGTTTTATAAATACTACAGAATTCCAGTGTTAAATAAGGAAGAAATATATGTATGCATTAGTAATGGGAAAAATCTGATTTTTTGTTTGTTACTCAGAAAGTTTATTTCTTTTTTTACAAGATCTCACTATGTAGTTCAAATTGACCTCAAACTCACCGCAATTGGCCTGCCTCAGCCTCCAAAGTGCTGAAATTCCAGGTGTGCACCACCATGCCCAGCTCTCATGATGCCTTTTTTTCTATAAGCTGGTGTGTGTGTGTTTGTGTGTGTGTGTGTGTGTGTGTGTGTGTGTTGCTTTGAAATAATGGTCCTATAAATTCAATCTGTATATGAATTAACCAGGACTTCTTTAGAATGGAGATTTCAATATAGTAGGTAAAATTAGTGTTTTAGATTTGTGAAACATGTTCCTGTTATATTTTTTTCTCTCATTGGGTTAACTGGTACATTTTAGGTATACAGTACGGTAACATTCATCACGGGGATCCTGTACCTTTACATGACAGGTCTTGGTTCTCATTTTTTCCCCTTGTCCCAGCCCTCCCTTCACCCCTTCCTTCCCTCCCCATTTACAAACACTTTATATCCATTTTTTCATTTTCTCACATTTTTTTCTTTTCCCTTATTCCCTTTCCCCTACCCTTTCCACTTTCCCTACACCTTTAGCCCCTTTCTTCCTATTTCACATTGTCAATTATATCATTAGGATCTTATGTACTATTATAGTTTTTCACACCAGAGAAACTATTCAGTATTTACACATGTGTGACTTATTTATTTCACTTAGGAGCATATCCTCAATATGTATCCATTTTCCTATGAATTAATCTAATTTCTCATTCCTGTGATTTTTATGCTGGAAGCCACGCTGTGAGAAACAAAGCTTGATGAAAGCCACTATCTAAGGTAGCTCAATAGAGTTGAAAATTTGTTATATTGTCATCCCTTGTAGAATAAACAGACAGTTGTACAGGGTAAAATGTGATGCGGTAGAAAAATAACCATTTTTGAATCAGATTTTAAAATATGATTGTAAGTGGTCACTTATGTCATGGGACAATAGAAAAAATGTGACTTTGTCACTAGGTTTTCTTCCTTGTAACATTGACATTATCTTCTATTCCCCTTGCATTAGAATATCATTCTGGGACTGAGAGGAGATGATATATAAAGTACTTCCTGTATGACAGAGCACAATGTAAGCATATTATATAAACTGTATGCATTTAGATGCCCTTCCCTTGTCACCCCCCAGCATAACCATTGCTATAGGTCCTTCACCTGCCTCATTCCCACCCTTTTATGCTACTTTGAAAACTGCTTAGGAACGAGTCACTCAGCCACTGCATAGGCTGCCAGCACTAAACTGAATGAGATGGATCCAAGTGAGGAGAAGCCAGACAATTTTCTTTCCTCTGCGGTTCTACTTATAAAACTCAAATATAAAAGGAGAAAATCATTATGGTATGGCTGGTGAATTTTAAGATGCTTTAGTTGGGTTCATTCATATTCTGTCATGGTGTCCTCCAGAGTTTTTACCACCTTAGAAAGTTTAAAAAAATCTTACTTAAAAAATATTAAAAGGAATATGTCATCTTCACAAAAGATGGTTATTATAGTCATTGATCATATAACTACACAGATAAGATTTGGAACTTTGCAGCTAGCTACAAACCAACTGGCAACTTCATATTTGATATATAGATGAACTGAAATTGCTTTAAAACTAATGCAGAATTTATTTGTAGTGCACAATTTATTAGTATGCATGAAGATGAATTAGAACCTGCAAGCTATATTAAATTTAATGCATGAGAAAAGGAAGTAATGAATTACTTGAAAATCATTTTAAAGCATCATTGCTAATGCACTGCTAAACCGCAGTAGTACTAAATACAGACAAATATTATTAAACCTGCCAGAGTTCCCAAACTGTGTTTTACACAATTCCTTAAAGAACATAACCAAAGGCAATTGACTCGCAACTTTATGAATAAATACAGTATAAAGTACACATACCAAATCTCGCCAGTGAAAGTCTTTAATAATTTAATATTAACATTAAATAAATCTTGGTTTAGTGACTAAAACAAAAGTTGCTTTTAATTTCCAGATGGACAGAACGTGGAATATATTAGATTCATGTTTTTGATGGATGAAAGAAAATGTGATAAATGAAGAGATAAGCATAAAACTACATTTACCCAGCTTTATTTAGCATCTGTGCTCAGTTAGCTGACTTCTCTATCTGAGGTTCTTAATAATATTGCACTGGCTAAGCCTTTTAGTGTGCACTAAATCCTAGCCCCATAAAAGTGAATTTAAATAGGATTTACAGATCTTTTTCATACAAAGTGCAAAACAGCATTCCATTTATCCTATTACAATATTTTGTAATACTCGTAACAATGCAGAGAAAATAACACATTTACTTTAGAAATGAGCATGATTAGATTATATAGATCATAGTTGAATTAGACTGAGCGACCTTTTGCTAGCATTCTCTGCTAACTCAAGAAAACTTTACTATTTGGCTGCCTCCTCTCATTTAATCGAACTGATCAGTTTCCGGCATGAGCCTGTAAAATCTTCAGAATACTTCACAGTTTGAAATTCATAGGAAGGCTTTTTCCCCAGCAGAAAGGAGTTTTAGTATGGAACAGTGAGAGTGATAGTGAATGCTCTCTACATACATGAGATAAGGAGAAGAAACCCATAAAATGCAAGCTGAAAGGTGATATGAAAATGGTTTATAATTTTGTTTATCATGGTTTTGGTACTTACATGTTTAATCATTATTTTTGAGGATATAGTTTCACTTTTGTGTATAATTTAAATATATTTTATAGCATATATTACATACTCTCTGTCCACCTTTCTATTTAATATCTCAGAAATTTCACATCAGATTATTAAATATCTTTTAGTTACTTATTCAATAAACTAGTTCTTTTTCATCAGCTATACAATTTCACATTAGAGTAAGAGATAAAAGTTGAATGCTTGTCACAAGAATTTTCCTTCTGGTTTAGACAAAGGTAAAAAAAGACAAGGGAGGTGTGGCAATAATAACCATAGCAACATAAGCCAGAGTAAATCTTATGTCCTCATTAAGGAACATCAACTGTACAAAGAACTATTTGTAACCTTAACACATTTTTACTTTTTCACTTCTAGGTCTTGCCAATTAGCAAAAATCCATAGAAGTTATGTACATGATGCTCTAAATACTTCACTAACAAGAACTTTTGTCCCTGTCCCTTAAGATCATAGATGTTAGGTAAATAGCATGAATCCACCTATTTTCCCCTACCTCTCTTATAATTTCCATATATCCCACATTTTGTAAAATGTTTCAAGAGGCTCACAGTTCAGAAAATAATCTTAATATTACTTTTGTTGTTTCACTGTTATCTTTTACAAAAAAGAAAAAGAACCTCCTTTGCTCCAGTTAACTATGCCTTATTTATAGGTTAATAGAAATGTTCCATGCCTGTGGTAAATTTCCCCTACCTCTCTTATAATTTCCATATATCCCACATTTTGTAAAATGTTTCAAGAGGCTCACAGTTCAGAAAATAATCTTAATATTACTTTTGTTGTTTCACTGTTATCTTTTACAAAAAAGAAAAAGAACCTCCTTTGCTCCAGTTAACTATGCCTTATTTATAGGTTAATAGAAATGTTCCATGCCTGTGGTAAATACAAATGCTTACTTCATAAAAAAAGAAGAATCTGGTCTTATCAAAGTCCTGATTTAAAAAACAAGTAATCGATATATATGGATATGCATTGTCAATGATTATGTGTTTGAGCATACATGTCTGCAAAGTAAATCTTTTATATTTGTACCACACCAAATATAAATACAACTCTTAGCACTGTTTTCTTCCCTGTTTCTCATACCTCAAATGCTCCCAGATATCCATTAAATCTGAAAGATATTGTGACTTTACATTTTCACCATTTTATTAAAGCTGCTCTAAGGGCTCTTGCAAGCTACTTCTAACCGATTTCCCTGATTCTATTCTTGTCCTGTCTAATTAATTCAATACATTGCAGCTAGAATGATAGTTTTCACACAGTGTTCTCTTTATGTTTTAATTATCTACTGTATTCCCACTTCCTTCATACAGATGCAATGCTTAATTACAACAATATACACAACATTGTTGCTTCCTCACAAAGTCCATTCTGTGCCCGATTATTTAAAATGCCTTTTATTCAGTTCAGGTTTTACCTCAACGTTTCTACTTTTGTTACTCCTTTATAACACTATCACAGCCTATAATAATCTAAATTATCATTTCATTTATCACTTGATGTTTGAAGAAGTGTAAACAATGTCCTTGCTTCCCCAGTTCATCTTTTTGCCCCCATGGTGCCTGATATCTATTGCTCATGTAGTTAACTGCTGAGTAATTGTGTTGTGCACGTTGGCAACAAGGGGATGGGCAAAAGATCCAACTATGTGATGCTCATGGATCATTTGATTTCTGAATAATGGTGCAATAATTAGAATATAATTTTTCTCCTTAATCAGATATATGTAATTATTATAATATAGTCAGCTTATTTTAATTATATATAGTCACCTGTGCAATGGGACTATTTCATAGCTTCTGACTGTAAAAAAATTGGAGAACTTTTATGTACTTCAATATATTGTAATATTTTAAGGTTTTTAAATAATTGTGTGACTGGCATTGTCTTTAGAATCTACATCACTTCACAATTTCAATTCTTTTCCTGCTCTTCTAGAATGTTCCTTTTCTTTGGTTGGATTATAACATATCTTTGAGCCCAATACCTTCTCTCTTATCTTTTCACATTGTTAATCTCATTGAATTTACTAATGCACATAACTATAAAGCTGTTACATTTATTTTGAAAATCACTTGTCCAAATTTGATCATTTACATGCATGAACACAATTCTAACATCTTCCAATACAGCATGATTTAGCTAATGGACTTTTATCTCTGTCCTGCTAGACTGAAAAAAAAATCAACTTCTCTTAAATTTCTTTCTCCTTACAGATTTTCTGTTGCTTTTATTGATATGTCTAAGACTGAAAATCTTGGCATTATCTTTAAATCAATATTCCTTAGTTTGTCTCCATTTGCTGTGTTTGCTCTTAGTATTTCCTTCACAATTTTTCTTAGACTTACCTATTTTTGTCCCCATGGCCTTTACTCTAATCTCTTAACTCACTCTTAAATAACTATAAATATTTTCTATCTATATCACGACCTCCAGTACTTTATCCTATTCACCACTGCCAGTTTATATGTTTGAAAGTCTTTTTTAAAATCATTTTTACTCCCATACAAGGACCAAGAGTGGCTTACAGTGATGTGAAACACGGCACACACACAAACATGTAGAGACATGAACAGAGTAGCACACACATACCTCAAACAGAAACTCCAACACTTATGAAAAGATTCTAAGTTCTTTTGATTCTTCATTGACTTTTTTCCTAAATCAGAGCATATTAATCTTCTTCTGCATCTCATTTAATGATTTAGTATTGCAACTTCAAAAGTCTTCCCTTCCCTCATATGAGATGCTTCATTCAGAGTTGAATTTCAACATCTACATTAATTTTCTTTCTCTTTCACATTGGACTTTATATGCTCTTGATATCAACCTCATCAGGAAAATACAATTTAAGATATATTTAAAAATTAAAGTTAGAATGTGGTTTATACATCTAAAAGTAGGCAGCAAAGTAAGCTTAGTTAATTTTAGAAAAAATATTAAAGTATGTATACATATTCAATTTATAAGCACATTTTCATACTCAAGTGACAGTTGACTCAATGTACGTGTTATGCTCTTGATATCAACCTCATCAGGAAAATACAATTTAAGATATATTTAAAAATTAAAGTTAGAATGTGGTTTATACATCTAAAAGTAGGCAGCAAAGTAAGCTTAGTTAATTTTAGAAAAAATATTAAAGTATGTATACATATTCAATTTATAAGCACATTTTCATACTCAAGTGACAGTTGACTCAATGTACGTGTATATACTCAGCTATAATCATTCTAATGTATGTACATTAATGTAAGCATTACTCCAAGTCAAAACTGACAAAGAGTCTTTTCAATGAACCTGATAACAATATGTATTCATCAGTAAAGCTAAAATTCTCTGATGGGTTTAAAACACGTGCCATAAATACATTTTAAAATATTTCACGTTTTAAAGTCTCTCATTTTACATATGTGTAAAACACAATTTTTTATATTTTTCTTAGTAGTATATTATATTATTTTAATAAGGTTATATTGGTAGGAAAATTAACAATATGAATGAATACTGTAATTCAGTAGTGAACTCATTTTACACTTTAGAATGTTAAAAAGTCTTTGGCTCTGCAACAGAATTTTGAAATATTCCTTTTTCTAAGCTATTCAGGACTGCAGAGACAAATAGTTTATAAAATGTTCATAGTTAGAAATGCTGCATTCACTTCATTTTGACACATTTAGGGCATGCAATTATTCACAAAGGTCACTTTCTAAAGAAGAAAAAGAATAGTGACCAGAGGTAGTATTTTGGTCTCAAATAGACGATGACAATTTAATCAATGATGAAACCCAATGTCAAGAACCATCTCATTTCTAGGTAGACAGAGAATGACATTTCATCAGCATTCAGTACAGTTATCTATATTAGAAACCAGCCATCTAAGAAGTGGTTATAGATACTCAGAGGAGGGTTTAGAGAATAAAATGCAAAATATATAAAATTTTGTTTAAATGTGAATGCTACTTTCCTTATGATTCTTAAAAATACTTATTGTGAATTGTAATGTTTATAATGTTTGTATCACCAAAGTAAAAGCTTGACTGAGAGCATAATTTGCACTTAATTTTTCACCTTATACTACAATTGAATGATAAATTTAACATGATAAGACTACCCTTCCGTTTGAATTTCTCTCCCCATAATAAAAAGATATAATCCATAAATGAACTATATAGCATAGAAATACATTTCTAAAAATATTCAAGATTCCAACTTTTGTATTTCTTTTATAAATGATACTTCTTAGCATTATTAAACAGCCTCTAAAACCACTTCAGCCCAGGTAAATCTACTCTGTAAGTGCCCTTGGTGCTTATTGGAGACTTCCATTTTTCTTTCAGAGTTACAACATAATTTTTATTTCTTCAAAATTATTATAATATATAAATAGTCATTAGACTTTGATAATACAACAAATGTAAGCCTTAGCAAAGTTTTAGGTATATAGTTTGCAACAAATCTTTTAATAAGTTATTAATTATTTCTGTTCAAAATGCAAATATTAATTTATTTAAGATACTTCCTATTCTTTCAGGGAAATCTCTTTAAATGTGAAGATATTTTAATGAGATGCTCATAATATTTTTGACATATTTGCAAAATTACACTTTAGGAGATCAGAAGAATAAGAGGATGAACCTGAACTCCAATTGAAATAGCTAATCCAAGCCCTAAGGGACAGGAAATGACTATTAGTGATATGGATTATGAAATTTCTAAAGCAGAGTTTTTGAAAATGGGAAATCATGGAATAATGTAGCATATTTTAGCATATTTGTGAAAGTGTATATGCTTAGATCAATTTTACTGAATCTTAAAGTTTTCATTTAACTTAAAGTAAAAAATGAACTCGTCAGTAATTACAGTTGTACTTGCGAATCTGTTCTCAGATCACCGTTGGTTATGCATACATAGCAGAATGTATGTTTACAAGATACTAAGTAACTCATGGTTTATATGTCTCAGTTTAAACTGCAACTTTTTTTAATATTCAAGAGAGAGAAAGATGTGATTAAAAGGAAAATTGAGATGGTTGTAATAGTACATTCTGGGAGGCTGGGACAAGAAGACAGAAACAACTATTGCACCTTGGACAACTTAGTGAAACCCTATGTCAAAATTTAAAATGAAAATAGACCTTGGAATGAAACTCAGTGTGCAGTCCTTGAAAGTAATCCTCAACCATAAATACCAAAACACACACACACATGCGCATGCACATATTATTATAATATATAAATAGTCATTAGACTTTGATAATACAACAAATGTAAGCCTTAGCAAAGTTTTAGGTATATAGTTTGCAACAAATCTTTTAATAAGTTATTAATTATTTCTGTTCAAAATGCAAATATTAATTTATTTAAGATACTTCCTATTCTTTCAGGGAAATCTCTTTAAATGTGAAGATATTTTAATGAGATGCTCATAATATTTTTGACATATTTGCAAAATTACACTTTAGGAGATCAGAAGAATAAGAGGATGAACCTGAACTCCAATTGAAATAGCTAATCCAAGCCCTAAGGGACAGGAAATGACTATTAGTGATATGGATTATGAAATTTCTAAAGCAGAGTTTTTGAAAATGGGAAATCATGGAATAATGTAGCATATTTTAGCATATTTGTGAAAGTGTATATGCTTAGATCAATTTTACTGAATCTTAAAGTTTTCATTTAACTTAAAGTAAAAAATGAACTCGTCAGTAATTACAGTTGTACTTGCGAATCTGTTCTCAGATCACCGTTGGTTATGCATACATAGCAGAATGTATGTTTACAAGATACTAAGTAACTCATGGTTTATATGTCTCAGTTTAAACTGCAACTTTTTTTAATATTCAAGAGAGAGAAAGATGTGATTAAAAGGAAAATTGAGATGGTTGTAATAGTACATTCTGGGAGGCTGGGACAAGAAGACAGAAACAACTATTGCACCTTGGACAACTTAGTGAAACCCTATGTCAAAATTTAAAATGAAAATAGACCTTGGAATGAAACTCAGTGTGCAGTCCTTGAAAGTAATCCTCAACCATAAATACCAAAACACACACACACATGCGCGCATGCACACACACACACACACACACACGCTCACACACACACATGCTCACACATACACACATTCTATATTTCCAATAAAAATAAAGATTACTCTAACCTGAGAAGAAAATCATAACAAATGAAAACAGTAGAAAAACAGATTAAAAGCAGTAATAATCTAACAAAATATTTTCAAGAGTTTGTTACATTCTTAAGTTTTACAATTTAGCTTTATATTCATTACATTCTTTAACATTTGAGTGGTCAGAATATTTGCATCTGCCACTTACCCCTCTGGTCACTTTAAACCGTCTTCCTGTTGTATACATTTTCTTATACTCTATATTGTTTATTTGAAAGTATCCTGAGAAAGAAACCACTAGTGATTCTCGTGCATTTCATAAGTCTCTCAATAAGGTAACTCCCACCAAAAGCCTTCAAATTGTAAGTATCTATAAATGTTTTCTCTGTGCACATATTTATGCAGTAAGGAAGATATTTGGTTTAAATGTAAGTTAAAAAACCAAAATCTGATTAATAAAGGAACCTAAGCAAATACATGTGAATCTCTGTAACTTGTAGAATGTATAAGGTTGTGTAGTTTGTAGGAAAAAAAATTTATATATTCATTATACTTAGTAACATATGTTAGCAAACCATTACCATTATTATTTTTATTTTTTTATGTATATGGAGTTATGTCTTAGTTTATAAGATTTATGTGGTTAAATGTATAAATTACTTTCTATATATCATTGCAAATGTGGAACTCTGTATCTAAACTTGATTATAAAGTGATGATGCTAAATAATTCCATTTTTTAACGTGGTAATAAATCTTGCAAGGTAGTTTATAAAGCAGTAAAATTTACATCATTGAAATCCTGTAAATTTTCTAATCCATTTAAAAATAAATTTTGGGGCCAGGGATTTAGCTAAGTGGTTCTGCCACCTTTCTTGCAAGCAGAAAGACCTGAGTTTGATCCCCCGTACCAAAATATAAGAATAAATAAAAACAAATTTGTATGGGTTTTGTAAAACATTAACTACATTGACAGTACATATTTTCTCATCTCCCTAATTCATTATGTACTCATAAAATCAAGTCTTCATTTGGATAACAGAATTTTTGAAAGACTATTTGTACGTATATATTAGTTTTAGAATACTAAAAATAAATGTGGAGTTTCTCAATGATGCATAAAGGACAAAATATGTCCCATTCTATATAACTACTTCATTTCAAATCAATAGATTGCTGAAAGTTTTCAAACAGAGATAAAACTATCTTTAAAGTTCAATACACTAGGCAATCTTTAAGCATATAAAGAGTAGGTTAACAGTATTAACTTAGAAAAATGCAAAGAAGGTTTTATTTTGGGGACTAATTATATTATATCTAAACTCAAATCTCTATTAACATTAAAGACATGTGGAAGAAAAGATACTTATTTAATAAAACCATTTGGAATGAACAATATCCTTGAAATATAAAAGAAAACAACCACAGGAAAAGCATTTTTAGAAAGAATCTTTGAAATGTGTAAGAATGAGAAAATAATACACATTTTCTTTTTTCCTTGGCTATTTGGAAGAAGTAAAACTATGAACAAACCAGTATTTGATACCAATATAAACATGCTGGTTTTTAAAAGTTTTGCTATTGTGTTGAATTATTTAGAAGTGGCCTATTTCAGTATTTCCCAGTGTAGGAAATGTGGATACTGCAGTGTCTCTAGATGCTTCTTTTCTGATTTCAAAAGTTCTTCTTTTCACATTTACTGAAATTAAACAAGAAGACTGAGCATACTGAAAATAGGAGTGAGATTCCTACAGATACATCTGTAGAATATATTTTGTGACTTAGAAGCCCCACTGCAAATTAATTTGAGCACTGACTACAGAGTAAGCTCACTGGAGGGTTCTGGGGATACAGAGCAGATTAGTTTCTGGTGATTGAATTTCAGTTCTACTTATTAGGCTGCTTCTGCTAATATAAACAAAGATGCTAGCCTGTTTATTTTGTCTAAAAGGAATATCTCATTTGCCCACTTAATCAAGTGACTTCCATTATACTGAAAAAAATAATGTATTTTTGCGATGTGCTTGGTTCTCTACCTCCAGGCATATGCATTGAGTTCTCATATTTTGAGAAAACATTGGTTGCCAAAGAAGGGTAACAATAAATTGAAGATTCAAACAGATACAGTCATTTTAGAATGCCTAAGTAGTTCACATCCTTTAGGGACAACATGTTTTTCCTTCTAAGCCTTATCTTGCAAAAGTTGAACTACATTCAAGAATTTATATATGTAATCAAGTAAGACCTTGAAGAAAGACATGTGCATGTGAACCAGTATTTCTACCAATTCCGATGTATAAATACTGATAGGTGAGCCTAAGAATTAAAGATCTTTCTTGTTAATTAAAACTGCAAAACCCAGTTAAAATCATAAACTCATCTTGATAGAATTTTAATGAAACAATTTTAAACTGATGAAAAAATTGCAATAATACTTTAAAAATAATTATTATCATCAGAAAACATCATCAAAAATATAACTTTACTTCAAAAATAGCTAAATTTGCTCACACTCATATTTAAAGTAAAATTTTAATTATCTTACGTTTGAACCATGTGATTACAATTTGTACAAGTCCTTGAAAATAAAAATATTTGTATGAGCATTCAATCTCATATACTAATTTATAATTCTAAATTATGATTATTTAAATAATTTATATAATCATAAATATTCTACATCAAAGAAGACTAAATAATGATGTTTAATTTTTTATAACAAAACATGCTAAAACTGCATTATTAAATTCTTTAGTGCATTAATACGTAAATGAATTTTGTGCTATCATTATTGTGTTTGGATTATGACAAATTCAGCAGCATGGTCAACATAAATCCCATTCCTCAAACTACTGTCATTACATCACTAGATAAAAAGAGAATTAATTAACTTTTCATGCCCAAACAATATGTAAAGTGATTATTTGTAGAGTGAAAATTGTGAATCAATTTTTATAATAAAAAGAATGCATATATGGGACCTATCATTTGTTCTGTATTTTACTCAGTATCTTTCCTCAACTCTATATTAAATGGAAATTTTTAATGTTAAAAATATTCAAGCTATTTGAGTTTCATTGCTTCGTGCCTCTGTGTGTGTGTTTGTTTGTTTGGTACTGGGGATCGAACTCGGGTCCTTGCACTTGCAAGGCAGGTGGTGGAACCACTAGGCTAAATCCCCAGCCCTCCTGTTTGTATCTATATGTTCATATACCCATATTTATAAATCGTAAAGATTTAGCTCCTGATGTTAATTTGTCAACTTGGTGTGTAACTTGCTATGAAATATTCCCCCCAAACTACTCTTAAGTTTAAAGTTGACTTCCCCAATAAGTACATCATATACTGAATCACGCATAACCATTGCTGATTATAATTTATACCCACAATGACATTTAGAAGACATGTCACAATAAAGGCAACATTAAAAGATTATCAATTATATATGAAATTTGTTAATGTATTAACATTAATATATTTGCTAACGTTATTAAGATATTTTGAAACTAGTATTGCCCAAAGTTAACAATATGTTTCTGTGAGAAAGGTTAATTAATTAAATGGGGTTCCTTTACCAATTCTGAAAGACTCTTGGCAGCGTCAGCAAAGTTTCCTTTTTTCCCCTTTATCCTTTATTTCTCTTTAGATTAAAATCTTTACAAGAAAAGGCTATTTGAAAAATTAGCTTAGTTTTTTCCAACAGCTCCCTTGATCAATAAATATTTCCTTATGAGAAATTAAATATTAAATACTGTTCTTGTTGAAAAGAAAATAAAATTACCAAGCCACATTTATTTCTAATTATTCAAAATAAGAAATTTTTAGAATTGTCCCTCAAATTAACATATATATATATATATATATATATATATATATGCCACTGTAAGTAAAACACAAAACATTAAAGAAATTCGGAATCAAATAAAACTACAGTGTATTTTACTACTATTGTAAGGAATGTTTGTCTTTTCTTCTGTTTTTAGTATGTATAAATTCACAAACAAACTGAAGAAAATTTCCTAATGATTTTTAGGAAAACAACATAATTTCAAGAAATTTTTAGTTTCTTTACTATATTTAGTGTTTCATAAAGTCAACAGTTTCAAGAAACATAATGACAAACAATATACATAATTCATAAAGTATGTGGACATCTTCCTGAAAGCCTCACTATATTAAATTTTCTAATGGACATATTTATGTTATGTATACAGCATATTTTATCCTCAAGCACTTCGTAATCTATATAATGTGATTAGGAAAACTATTAATATTTGTTTCCTTGGTCAATTTATGGTCATTAAAATCAGTTCATCTATTCAAAGCAAATTCTACCATAAAGATTGTATAAAACTAAGCCACTGAAATGCAAACGTTAAAAAAAACTGAAAGCGTATGTCTATATATATATTTCATTTAGGAATATTCAATTCAAAAGTAACTGTTGGACATGTGTTATTCCCATGTATTTTAGAAGGTAAAGGTGATAAGACAATAAGAATAAATGACATTAAGAATAGAGCACGCATTTTAGTTGCAGAGAGACAGATAATGTATAATTTTAAAAGATTTGAACAATACAGTTTCCAATATTGATAACCATTGTAAAAAAAACAACAGATTTTTATACAAGAAAATGACTATGGGGGAAAACTTTGTAAGAGGAGAGGGCAGGGACAAGGGGAAAAAATGAGAACCAAGACCTGTGGGGATCACGAGTATCGGTTGTAAGTACCGTTAACTCTAGTAACTCCATATGTGTTAAGTTTCTCCAGTTTAACAGGTAGAGTGTTTCCTCTGTGGAATTCCTGAAAGTTACAGTTTCTTGTCTCTGACCTTTAGATGTGTGGTTGTCCGGGTTACTACTACTCACGGTGGGTTGTTTTGGTGAACCTGTTTGCTCTTTTCCTGTGTGACCTTTCAGTTACTATGGTAAACCCATCCCATAATAGTTTGTGGTGTTTTGCTTTAAAAGGCCGGTGCTTGCCGGCAATAAACGCCGCCTTGATCAGACTCTTGTCTTGGCGTCCTTCCTTTCTCTCTGCCCCATCTCCACCCCGCTGCTCTTTCAGGTTTGAGGCACTGCTGGACAGTGCTCTGCGTCGCCGGCTCGCGACAAAGACCTGTCATGTAAAGGTACAAGTTCCTTGTAATGAATGTAACTGGACTGTATACCTAAAATGTACCAATAAACTCAATGAGAAAAAAAAAAAGGATGTGAGCAAAGAATCAGTCAGGTCAATTGAGTAGAGAATACAGAAGAATATAAAGATGAAGTCTGAGGCAGAAGGATATATGTGAGTTTGAGAACAGCGTGGACTACATAGTGAGTCAAAGGCCAGCCTGAACTACATAGTAACACTTTTGTTTAAAAAAAAAATTAAGTCTTCAGTCTTAGACATTGATTGAAAGATGTGTTTTACTTACAACGTAGCATTCACTAAAAGGTGTTAAATACCTAAAGCAGTTTTATTCAAATTATCCGTGTAAGAATTTGTGAGGCTTAAGATTATCATATTTCTATGGGTTCAAAATTCATATTCCCATCAGAGTCCATATACCACAGCATACACTACCTCAAATCAATAAAGGAAACTGGAAGATATTCAGTACTTTTGTCTGAAATGTCACAGTGCAAGTAGAGTGTCCTAGCTCATTTCTCTTAAAAATTAGAAGTTTAGTTTAAGAAATTTAGAGTGTAAATGATTTTTTCAATGAAATTTTTAAAATACATAAAATATGAGATCTATATGGTATGTAAATAGTATATATAATTATGTATTTTACACTATAAATATACTTATGTTTTTAAAATGCAATTTGCAAATATTAAATATGTAAATTGACATTTTTATGTCAAAAAATGTCCTTTGTTACAAAACTGCTGTGGTCACTATTAGGGAATAATAGATTATAGAAAAAGCATAAATGCTTTGAGATACACATGAAATCTTACATGCTAAAACGTCTGCACTGTTGCTTTGCTCAGGAACACAGAGGATAACTTGTACAAGTCCTGAATCTATTTTCTCAGAGGATGCTGAGTGACCCAACTAAGTTTTCTCATATTTTAAAATAACTTATATGTCACCTGCTGTACAGGGAATAAGGTTTTGTGCAAGGAAATTATAGCTGTTGAAACAATTTTTGGACAACATGAGATATCCTTTGCTATTTATTTGCATTGTTCAATAACAGTAGCAGAACAAATTTAAATGAATTTAGAGATGCAATTATTTATTGTTATCTTTTGGATTATTTTTTACCTGGGTAACCGGAAGATTAAACATAATCAGTTCCAGCTGGAAACACTTCTACAGTATGTCAAGGACAATAACTTCACAAATTGACTTTACCTGCTATTCATGTAGTATATGAAAAGAATCAGGCAAAGGGGAATTTAATTAGTGTGTCTCATATTAGGAATAAATAGAAAAAAGGACTGCTGATTGCATTGAAAATGAGTAGCATACTTATCTGTCAACAACTGAACAGTAATGGTTTGATAGAATGTTCTTGGTAACAGAAATTTTAATTTTATTACATTGTCTTATGTGAAGTCAAACTTGTATATGATGAATACAACATAAACGGTAAAATTCAATTTTATTCTACTTAAAATTATGTAGACATATTATCTTAAATGATATAATGACAAACATCAATGATAAAAGGGAAAGGATTATGTTCCCTACTCTAAGTTTTGTAAGTCTGAGCAGTAAAAGAACACCAAAGAAAAGTTATTTTATATCTAGCTTCTTCCTCTTAAAAAAACATCAAAGTGCAGTTCAACCAGAAACATATGTTCTAATTCTTTGCAGCACAGGAATGTGGCTAGAGTTTACAGCTTTATAAATAACTAGGAAAGAGGGGTTTGAAGGTTTGCAACAAAAAGAAGTGATATACTCTTAGAGAGATGGAGCTGCTGTTTTGATCACTTCACATTTTATTTCATGCATCAAATTATCACAGTGTAAACTACAAATATGGGCAAGGATTATGTGTTTGTTACAAATAGCATAAAGAAATAAATAACAGAATAGTAAAGCAATCGATGTCTCTAACTGAAATGAAACACATGATCAAATATATTTTAGTGTATCTGTATAATTAATTTTTCTTGCCTTATTAAAATAAGGATTTTCAAAAGCAAAAATGAGAAATTTTAAAAGAAATAATTTTGTGCTAATATTAGGGTTAAATTCTGTGACAGATCTATCTATCTATGCTTTTTTATTGTGACAAAATAAAATTGTACATTTCTTAGTATTACTCTCAGAGCATGTAAACACATGCAAGTAAACAATTTTTTAAAAAAATTAATAAAATATTTTGCATCATTTTTCACTAGTTATATTGTGGATATGTATGATGTATTTAACTTCAACGTTTATATCCCTTCAGTATTGCTATAGAACTAACAAATAATCTACTTAATAATCCACACAAAATAATTTTGTATGTTTCAATTGGCTTTATACTGTTTGATGATTCCAAGTAATAAAAAAATGAAGAATGGATACATACATTTATTTACAAAACTATCTTCATAAAGGAAAGTGCTCATAGCCAGGGTCCACAAATTTCTAGGCTCAGACCAATCCAGGTCCATGAAATATTAAAAATCCATTCACACAATAGGAGAGGAGCAGAGGGCTAGCGAGTGAAACACTCTGTATGTCCAGCTGCTCTTCATTGCTCACATTACTGCTTGAGCTCTGGCTCCTGTCAGATCAGTGATAACAATAGATTCTCGTAGGAGCATGAAGCCTAGAGTAAACCGTGTAAATGAATGTGTGAGCTTCCTTTATGAAGATAAAATTCCAAAAGGGGAGGAACTTAAATGCAATTAATTAACAGGGTATTTATATTGCATGTAACACAATAACCATTTCTTTTAGGAAGAAGAAAACAAGCAATAGAAGAAAGGTGGGGAGTATCAAGCATTCCACTAAGCCTTACTGAGGAATCTGAGGGTTCCTTATGCGAATCTAATACTTGACCAAGTGGAGCTGAAGCCGTGATGCCAGCATTGGGGAACTGTAGAAAATACAGATAAACATTGCCAGATAGGTTTGAAAGTAAAGACCTTAACCAGCCCATTGCTTTAAGATGCATATCAAAACCCTCTCAGCAAGTGGTAAGTAACAGCTAAGCTGCATCTGCCAGCAGACTTTAGAAATGGAAAGTAGGTGGATATATTTTAGTTGTACAATCACATTTTAAGGAAGGCTTTCAGTCAGGATCCCATACTTCTTTCAGCCTGTTCATGGACTGCCTGTTATTTTATTTACCACTTCCATCTATGCATCTTCGCACACTGCATATGTGTCTCAATCACAGTTTTAGTAAGCTCACACGCTAACCCTACTCAAATGAGTAAAACACAAATATCACTGGAAAGCTTCTTTTTTTTTTCTTTTATTGAGTTTATTGGTACATTTTAGGTATACAGTACATTTACATTCATTATTGGGACCTTGTACCTTTACATGACAGGTCCTGGTTCTCATTTTTTCCCCTTTTCCCTGGCCTCCCTTCACCCCCTTCCTCCCCTCCCCATTCACAAACACCTTATGGAAATAAAGTGGAAAGCTTCTTTAAAAAGGGGAAAAAGAGCCAAATATAAGATAGTAGAATGCAATTAGACAACCAATAAAAAGAAAGCTGCATTTAAAAGCAACTGCCTAGTGTCCTACTTATATTATGTGTTCAGTGCAGTAGGTGATTCACATTCAAACCTAACTTACATAGTATGTAGTGATGAGCTATGCAAAGCCCTGAAACCTTCAAAATTGATGTACCACAGGGAGGCACAATGCCCTGCAATGAAAGACAGGCCCTTGGAACTTTACAAAAGAAAATAATAACATGGCCATGAAGAACACAGGCAATTATGTGTGGCCGCCAGGTTAACATGTTTCTGCTGGAAGACTATCATATTGGTGGGTAAAGTCATTGCTAAAGCTAAGAAATATTTTAATATTGGTGAATAGGTGATCTTGCATGCCGCTAAGAATATTTGTTGTAAACTTTTAGGAGAGACTCTTATTCAAAAGATGGCATGTGCTCATTTTTCAGCTAGCCTCATAAGGACAAACTGATGAAATAGACTAGGATATGGGGGCACAATTGTTAGTGTTGATTAATGTGTCACTGAGGTATGCGATACAGGTCAAACAGTTCTAGTGCTGACAAATACAAAACAATGCTTGTTTTGGCATATTATATTTTTCAGGAGGATATGAATGAGAAGATGTTGTGTGACCTTCCAGTAACAACCAATACCGCAGATATAGAACTAGTCAACCTTTGTATGATTACATATAAAGAAAATGAAACTGGTTACTAGTTAGTCTACTTGGGGACAGAAAGGCTGCCATAACTGGATAGCTTTTTGGTTCTCTGTTCTGGTCAAAGAAGCTACTTCTGCATGTGAAACTACACCCTGCATCATCACAGGGAAATACTGCTAGCTGAAAAAATGTCACCTGAAATTAATAACATTTTGCAGGATGTGATTAAAAATGTCAGTCGTGTTAGAGTATATGTCCTTAACTTGCATCTGTTTGCACAATTCTGGGAAGCGACAGAGATAGAAATTCTCTTATATGCATACAGGAGAGAGATGGCTTTCTAAAAGGTAGATCTCTCACCAGAGGTTTTGTTTATAAGCACTACTTCCAAGATTTATTTTAGTAAAACAGTCACCACTAGCAGTATATTCTAGTGACAAAATGGGTTGCAAAACTTGCTTACCCATATGACATATTTAACCTGGTCCTTGGACTCAATATGTCACTTCAGGGAAGGTTCACAATTGTGTTCAATTCAGGATTCAGAGGCAACTGAGTGAACACTCAGTTTTTTGACATGTTTCTGAAAGGAGTGATTTTTTTTTAAGGAAATTGAGCCTAAGCTTCTTACTTATCTCATCTATCTCAGATTGCAAAAGACAGAGCATTACTTCCCAGCTGCAAAAGACCCAGAATTGGGAAGAAATGGATCCATGACCAATTTTTGAATAAGCCAGATAAATCAACTTTGTGCTAGAAAAGATCAACTCTATAGATTGCAAAAAATGGGGGCCTTAAAAGCATGCATGAGACAACTTTAAATTTCCATATGTTCTGGATTAAAGGCAAGGCAGAGTACAATAAAATTGTCAAAAATGTACCAAAAAGCCTGCTTCCATTTCCAACATCCTATCTTTGTGAAGTAAGTTTTTCTGCAATGACCAACCAAAATTAGATTATGGAGTGGGCTAGATATAAGCATTTACCCCAGATGGGACCATCTTGTAGAAAAGCAACTTCAGGGTTCCCCCCAGTTCTACATTATGATGAATTGTTTAATGATTTCTTTATGTATTATTTTAATCATAATAAAATTAAAGTGCAAAATACATGTAAGGCCCTTCAATCTTAGCAAAACCACCCTCCTACCTGGTCCATGGAAAAATTATCTTCAACAAAATTTCCACAGAAGTTGCTCATGTAGCATTCTGCATAGTAAATATTTGTTAAATTAGTGTTGAAGAAGGCATTTATGTAAAGTTTCCTAGGAGACTACTGAAAACTAAATACTAGAACTCAGAAAATCAGTTAGGGTTGGAGATGGGCCTTTATGTTAATGGGCCAGCAATAGGGATTTTTGGTATGGTGGTTAAGAACAAGGAAGAATATCCAAAATAATTAAAATTAAAGGACTTGAGGAATGTTAATTGAAAAATAAATATGAAATTACCAAATACAAGTGCTACCATTTAATTCAGTTTTTTTCTCTTTTTGTTTTTCCTCATTGAGTTTATTGGTACATTTTAGGTATACAGTACAGTTACATTCATCATTGCGATCTTGTACCTTTACATGACAGGTCTTGGTTTTCATTTTTTCCCCTTGTACCTGCCCTCCGTTCACCCTCCCACATTTACAAACACTTTATTTCCATTTCTTCATTTTCTTACATTTAATTCAGTTTTAAAGACAAAAATTAAATTATATTTCTCTTTTAAGATGAATTACTCCTTTGCATTAACCTGTTCTGTGAGGCTATTTTTTTTTTTTTGATATGGCTTTATTATCCACTGTCCTCCATTTTGCCTTACAGCTGGTCATCAAATGGTAAATGGATTTATAGTGTAATGATTAAGAAATTTCATTATCAAGAAAGCAAAACTAACTTCCTAACTTGAATGTAGAACTAAAATATTTAATTAATTTAATCACTCTTAATTTCTTGAAATTGGTTATAGTATCTTTAAATACTTCTGAGGTATAAGGATGTTTTGATTCATATACAGTTTGAGTAGTGATCACTTCAAGGTAATTAACATATTCATCACCTTAAACTGTTATAATTTATTTATGGTGAGCACATTCAAATTTCTCTATTTTAACTCTTTTGAGAATATACAGTACATTGTTGTTAATTATTTTCATCTTGCTGTTCTCAGAACACCAAAACTTATTTCTCTAAAGAACAATAATGTTGTACCTATTGCCTAATAATTTTACTAATAGAGAAAGCATTTTAAGAACCATAAATCTGTTTTTTAAAACATCTAGAAATCTCCTCACACATACTGAAGGGAATATTATTTACATCCTGGTTAATAGATTTTTAGTTTGATTATCAAATATTAATCTGTACTTTTCAGTAGCATAATCAAATTTCAGTTTCTAAATATCTAGTAATATGTGTTTTTAAAACTACATTATTTTTCAAATAGTTTTACTTTTCAGCATGGAAAGATAATTATAAGAATCACATGCTAGGATCAATTTTAAATGTATACTTTATGTGAAAAATAAACTAAATAACCATAGATGTCTGGCTATAACTATGTAAAAAAAGTATGAATTATTACATGATATACTTTCAAAGCTATAGATTTGAAAAAAGAGACATTTAATAATTCAAATGCAAAGGAATGAAAATAAGCAGATTTAAGTCAAATTAAATGAAGATATTTCAAGTATATGGAGGAAGGCGCTCAGAGAAATGATAAAATTAAGATATTATGTTTTATCTCTAACAAGTAAATGCAAGTATAAGAGTTATGCAGTTACTTTAGAAAAGGAATGCTTCACCTGTGCAGTTAAAGCAAAGTCCAGCTCTTTGAATTATTTGGGATCAAAAATGTTTATTTTTTTACAAAAGCATATCGTATGATATTTGAAGATAAAATAGTATAATCTCCTGCCAAAAATTTGTTAAAATTAAATTATGTGTATTAGCAATTAGATCAAAACAATAAAGGTGAATTTATGTACCTTCATTCATTCCACAGAAGGTTATTTAATATTCATTTTCTTAAAATCTATGCTGGGAACCAGAGAAGAATACAGATGAAGAGTACAGGAGCCACTAGAGTTCACTTGCCAGTTAGCTTAAAAAATAATTTATAAGGAATTTTGTAGATTTAAGTATTGTACTCATTTTTTTTCTTTCCATTTATGTTTCTTTTTACATAGGAAATGTCCTTTATTGCTGGCTGGAAACCAGATGACTTTTATTCATATTTTCAGGCACCAACATTGTGCCTGAGAACTACTGAATTATTGATTTTAATAAAACATATATACATCCTTGGTGATAACCACAAGATCAAGCACAGTGCTGATGATTTTCTGAATGCTGTGCTCCCAGCAGTTATTCTGTCTGGATACAGTAACTAAGACTAACAGAGGTGTGCAACTTGCCCAGGCACAAAATGACATATATAAGGCTGCTCTAAGTTACTTTAGACTGCTTTACTGTATCCTGCCAGTCACACATCAATTGAGCCTTCAGAAAGCTACAAATGCAAACATACCCAATGTTTGAAAACTCCCCAACACAAGTACGTTTTGTAAAGACTCACCAATAATTCTACACATATACTTCAATAGTTTGTATATGGTACTTATCATTATAAAAAAACTTTTGAAAACGAGAGGCTGTGTTGCATAAGTAGAATGTTAATATTAGTGTGATTCTTTTAAAATATATATTTTAAATTACTTCGACACTACTAGGAAGTATGGTAATAAATCAGCCATGCTTGCTGCAAGAATATAGGTGAGCAGTGCTTCTTGATTTGGAGAATGGCTACTTTTTACAAAAGTTGATGCAATCTGAAATGCTATGTCTTCACTCAGTTGCACACCTTTACTCTTCTGATTGCTCCACAATGGATTAGCCTTCCCTAGATATGGTTTCCCAGTATTTTGCAGCCATGTGTCATTACTTGAAATTGTTCTTTAATGTGTCTGCAGCTTGTTCCTTCAGCTTGCCTTATTTGAGCTCTCTCCACGTCCGCTCACCGTACAACAGCTGGCCAGGTGTCCTGCTGTTATCCATTTTTTTACACTTGTGCAGTCCAGTGGAGCTTCGCTACAGCAAGTATAACTTCACTGCTGTTGAGTTGGCTCTGTTCCAGGACTTTCTTCAGGTGATAATGTTTCTACTTGTGACACTAACTAAAACCAGAGTTAAACCTCACAACCTGGATTCCGTAATTTCAGAAAAGGCGTATAAGTAACCATCTGTATACTTTACATTGCAAATAACTTTATTCATTAATCATATTAATCAAACATCAAGTTTGATAATGTACTGTTTTTAGCATGTTTAAATAGAGCTGTATTACTTCATTATAAAACAATAAACAGAACAACCAATGCAGTTTTCTTACATTTAAAGGAATATGTGCATATATATA
>NW_022900918.1:3502913-3510139 GCF_012274545.1 Fukomys damarensis
ATATATATCAGGGAAAAATCTTTGGATAATTATTCAGGAGTTTTATGCTATGCACTGTGCACAACATATGAACATCCACTATTCGCTGAGAAAAAAAGTTTGCTGCTGAAAAAAGTGCACAAAAATGGCAAATAATCTGATTTTTCCTTTAGTTATGGAAAAATATTCTGGACATCAGCATGTATTTTGGAAAGCTACCAGTAAGACACGTGGCATTAATAAAAATGTATATGTAGCCACTGCTATGTTTATAGTTCTGGTTTATGTACTACTTTCCTCTTTTCTCCAAACATAGTAAAATATCCAAAAAATGTATTTTAGGCTACCTTGTTGCATAAATAATTATGAAGCTAACTCAATATTCAGTTTCCACACTTCCCCATGAAATACTCATATATTACAGTTAATAAAAAATAGCCAAATACATAAAAATGTGATCATTAGCAATTCCTACTTATATTCAGTAGATTATGAAGTTTAATAGTTTTCTTATGTGCAAAGACATGATAATAAAAACAGAATAGGATTGAAATAGTTATGTTAGAAATATAAGTGGGGACTACACAAATAGCATTAGTAGGGGTACTAAAAGAAAACATACTGAATAAATATAGTCACAGTTACTATTACAATAGGTCCATCATAATAGTATGAAATATGTCTTTGAACTACAATAAATTATATTGCTTCTTTGTCTAAAAGATAATTCTTATATATGATTGTTGCCAGAAATTGAATTTTTCATCTACATTTGTACTTATTCTAGGAAATGTCTATCATTTCACTTGCCCAGTTTTTTGATTGGGCCTTTTTTTGTTTGTTTGTTTTCTTTACTAAACTAATATCAAAATGAATCAAAGAGATAATCATTGAAAGAAAAACAGCCTGCTGGAGTATAGAATAGTCAAAACTCCTGATAAAAGCAACATTGTGATTGTACCTCACCCCAATAAGAATGGCTGCTATCAAGAAATCAACCAATAACAAATGCTGGCAGGGTTGTGGGGAAATAAGAATCCTTCTTAATTGTTGGTGGAAGTGTAGACTGGCGCAACCATTGTGGAAATCAATATGGAAATACCTTAAATAACTAGTATTAGAAGGCTCACTGACCCAGCTATTCTTCTGCTGAGCATGTTTCCAAAAGAATTAAAAGAATCATGCCACAGGGATATATGCACACCCATATTTATAGTGGCACAGTTTGTAATAGCTAAAATTTGGAAACAGCCCAATTGCCCATCAACTGGAGACTGGATAAAGAAGAATTTTTAAAAATATATAAAATGGAGTACTACCCAGACACAAAGAATGAGAAACTAGAGAGATTTATAGCTAAGTGAAGCATGTTGAGACCATAATCTCAAGTGAAATTAATAAGTCACACATGTGCAAATCCTGAATAGTTTCTCTGGTGTGAAAAACTAAAAATGTAAATAAGGATCAAAATGCATAATTGATATTGTGTAATAGGAAGAAAATTTTAAGAGTAGAGGAAGTAGGAGGGGTAGAAGAGAAGTAAAAAGGAAAAAGGAAAAATATGTGAAAAGGTAAAACGTGGCAACAATGTCTTTGTAAACAGGGAAGGGTAGAGGGGATGAAGGGAGGGCTGGGGAATTGGAAAAAATAAGAACCAAGGTAAGTCATGTAAAGGTACAAGATCCCAATGATGAATGTAACTGTATTGTATACCAAAAATGTACCAAGAAATTTACTAAAGATTTTTTAAAAGTAATATATGACCTGTTAGATCAATTTCTCATCAATCAATTAAAACTATTTAAAGAGCCCTTCAAATGTGCCAGATACTATTCTAGGCACTTGAGAAAGAATAATAAACAAGAACATTTTCTTACCTTCAAGAATTCACATTCAGTGGAGCAGGATAGAAACAAAGTATAAACAAATACATGAGATAGCTTGTACTAAATGCTATGAAAAAATAAAACATGATAAAGAGATGGTAATGGTAGGGGGTCAGGTTCAATGAAAGAAAAGAGTTTGACCTTATCACTGCTCCTAAAATTGTGTATAAGGCAACAGGAAACTGAGGGATTGGGGGAAAAGTCGTAGGAAAGGGCAAAAGGGCACCCTGTCCTATCTCCGTTCAAAAGAACAAAATACTTTCACTTTAAAGTTTGGAAAAAAGCTTTCTATATCACAAAAATTCAGGACAAGGAAGAAAAGACATAGAACTTTGCCTCATTAAGCAACCAAGGTTAGTACAAAATATTTTTTTGAAAAGGAGGACAGCATGTTAAATTGAACCTATGTTTAAAGGAAAATGATTGCTATGACATGCATTTCTCATATCAGAACAATTTAGATAGGAAATAACTGCTAAGCAAACATTCTGTATTATAAATGAAAAAACCCTGAAAGGATTATTGTTGTCTTTTTCACTGAACACATCAGTAGGAAAATTATTCAGCCCCAGGCAGAGGAAACAGAATCATCAAGTACAACAGCGTTGCTATTTGGATCCTTCTACTCTCCTCAAAGACTGTCATGTTTTCAATACTCATTTCTTTGTGTGTCGCCTTTCAGTACAAGTCTTTATGTCTTGTATGCACTCTGTTCAGTTTTTTTTTTCTTTTGATTGCCACCATTGTAAACTGCCTTTCCTGGAATAATATTATGATGTGAAAGCTAAAAATAAAGTCAACTAGAACAAATAATGAAGTAGATTTATAAAGGTAAATTCTTTCAATATTTACAGCATTTAGACACCAGATTTTATTTTGATGGAAGTCAGAAATAAACAATAGTTAGTGTACCAAGGAGTGTAACATAGTTCCACTGGTCTCAGTAAAAACAAGCTCAGTGTGTGGGGAGGAAAATAAAGCAATTCCATCACAGATTTCTCTGTGTGAGGACAGCAACCCAATCCTTAAAATCCACTCTCCACTGTTTACCTTCTCTGCTGGAATGTTTCTGACCCTACAGCTACTTTTCCTAACCTCATAAGTCAGCAAATCTTTGACTGGATTTGACTAATGTGAGGTCTTGGTGGGAGAGGCAAGAACAACCCAGGTTATTTATTCCTTTCCTTGCATTTCCATCACTCTTCCTGAGTGCAATCTTTAGCAGCACTTGCATCTCCTCTGTGCCTCTGACTCACAAGAGCTAAGACTGCCTGAATCCAAGAATTGTAGATAAAGCCTTTCCTTTACCATGAGACAGATAGCCTTTCTTTTGAGCTCTGGACAAATAGAACTAGTGATTTTCCATGGTTGCTAAGCTAAATTGAATTTTCTGTATCTGAAATGCTTAGGACTGCAAGTGTGTTAGGTTTGGAATATTTGCATACCTTAGCGATAGGACCAAATGTAAATATGGAATTCAAGTATATTTTACATATAATATACACACAGCCTGAAATTAATTTTAGACAAGACTTTTAGTTCAGCAGCATTCTGACTGCAACTTGTCACATGAGGGCAGGAATGAAATCGCCTTCTGCAGTCTTTTTGGTGCTTTAAAAGTTAGATTTTAGAGCACTTTGGATGGCAGAGTTTTGGGCTGTGAATGGTTCAGTCTGGGTATTCTCTCATTATCCTTATTTTCTTGTTCTGATTTTTCATCATCACTGTACCAATTGTCTTAAGTTCTTTCTGCTTCAAATTAATTGACTAATTTCATTTTCCTGTTACAATTTGATGAATAAAAGCTATATTTCATGTATTTATAAGCCTACGTAACATTAGAATGCTAGGATGTCTCTATTGACGTCTAACTACATAATGCTGAACCGCAGGGCTATTTAATGAGAAGTGTGTCGCTAAACAGCTTTGTGATTGTGTGACCATCATAATTTACTTACAAAGACCAAATAGCTACAACATCATGGGAAATATAATCTTCTGGAACCACAGTGGATTGTGAGGTCCCTTGTTGAACAAAATGGTGTTGTATGGCATGTGACTCTAGTCATTCATAGATCCAGTCATAAATAGATATCCCTATATTTCTTCCATGGCTAATGTTCAAGAGAATTTAAAACTTTGTACAAATATTTTATGAATCCTTCTGGAAAAATGTATTCAAAATACTGATTAATTACGAGGAGAGAAAAGCTTTCTTATGCCTATGCTGGCAACACTAACTTTAAAAAATCTAGCAAATGTCTTGTTCTTCTCTGCAGAATTTTCCCTTTTTGTAGAAAGCCAACCTCTCTTCTTGACATTTTCTTGCAGTTGATGTTTTTTCTGAAATACTTTCCTTTTTAGTGGTGCAAGCTGCACAGAAAGAAAAGGAAATGGAAGAAAGGGAAAAAATGAAGAAAAGAATAAAATTAAGAGATGGCAAGGGAGGTAGGAAAACTATTTTTTTTTTAGAAAGGTTGGCCTTAGGAACACTCGAATGTACTACTTACTACCCTCTCAACAAAACTCGTTTGCAATACAAACTGATCAGAGGAGAGAAGAGAGGCAGAGACAAGAAAGACAGAGTTAAAAGATTTTTCTTGCAGTTCTTTTGAAATCAGCTTTTATTCTTGTCCACATTTATATATGTTGAGTATAACTATATATGATTGTGCATATATACATATTAATTCAACTAATTGGATAGGTACTCTAAGCCTATATAATCACTTTTGATTAAGCTACTTTTAGTTCATTTTGTGACATCTGCAACCTAAGATGTCTTAAATAATATACATATCACTTTACAATATCATATTAAAATGTCACACTGTTAAACCTGCTCCTTAAAATAAGGACATTCCTCGTGTTAAGAAAATGAGTCCTCACAAAGTAGTTGGATTATTCTTGTTGCCTAAGATTCCTCTTTTAGCCTTAAATCCCAGATGCCAACCAGAACTGTGAGCACATGTCATAGCTAGGCTATAGAGTAGAAATTTGTCGGACAGTGGTGAGCAAGAATAAATCAAAATGTCTACCCCCATTGGAAGCAAATTTTAAGGTAATATAAAATCAGACAAAGAAATAGAAATCAAGAAAACATCAACAAGGGTGTTCCAGATCTATTGAGACATATTTTTAATATTGTAAGGCAATGAATGGATCAGGGTTAGTAACTGAGTCTTCTAAACTGACTGACAATACAGAAACTTGCCCCATGAAATTATACCTCTCTCTTTTAATGTATTTATTTTTCTCTTGTTTTTCTTTATACAATACAGATTACAAGAGCAAAATGAAATTCTCTTCACAGAGATAGCATGCCAACTTAGAAGTGGAAGCTGCCTTTGAAAATATGACATAGATAGATAGATAGATACATAGCATGAAATCCTAGGTGTTCATGATTACAAATATGCAAATTTAGTTGAATTGTATTCTTTCTATTTTTTCTATCATATTAAAATACATCATATTTTTGAAAATTGAGAAGTTATATTAAAAACAGAAAATATGGTTGAAGAGAAAAACTAGCAAAATAAAGTGGAAAATTTCTTCAAGCTTCATAAGCTGTTGCTTTCCTTCAATCCATATTTTTTACCTTCTTTAAAGGCAAACATTCAGTCAAAATTTTTGTTAGCTAAGATAAGTATAATAATAATAATAAGCATTTAGTAAAATAATAAAATTGTAGTTATATTTTTTTTCATTTTCTTTCTAGTGTATGTCCTCTTCCTGAACTCACTGAATGTTTTTTAATAATTTTAAAGAATTAAAATATGAAAAATATTTTCCCATTTCATTTATACTTTTATTTAGAAGGATTTTTGAAATTTACAATTATAAGATTTATAATAAATAAATGTCTAATGATGGGAGTTCTCACTTTAATTCTATACTGAGGAGGAGACAGAGATGCACATGTGCTCAAGGAGTTCACTGAGCTAAATACTTAATCCAAAAATTTAGATATGGAGGATGTCTTTTTGGTGAAGGACTGTATAAATCTCCTGTTAGAATCCGTAATTCATTTCATAATAAATTATTTTGTCTATCAATTATCTAATGATATTTTCATTATATTCTGTAAACTATTGAGCTTATTCTTATTGGTTATTCATTTATTTAGAATAAATAGGATTTAAGATCAATTTCATTCAGTTTGGTACAAAAAACATTTTCAGTTGGCCTTCGAATAAATTTAAGGTCCTTTTCAACTACGTAGTCTAATTCCTAAAAGCATGATTATATTTATGCCCAGATAGTAGAGTTTCTTGTTTTTTAATGTAATTCCATTTGAATTAGTCAAAAGAAAGAGAAAGGAAAGAAGGGAAAGAAAAAATATGAGAAAAGAAAGGAATGACAGAAACAAAGCTTTTGTAAGTAGGGAAGGGTAGAGAAGTGGGAGGGAAGGGGAATGGGAAAAAACAAGAAATGAGATACGTCAGGTACAGGTACAAATTCCCGATGATGAATCTGATCAGAATGTATACCTGAAATTCACCACTAAAGTTAACAAAATGCTGATGAAGGAGGGTATGCAACAAAATAAGCCTCTCAAAACTCATTCTTCATATACCTTCATATTACTAATGGTGTTAATCATTCTAGATTTTTCAAGTCTCAAAATAGATCTAAATTTTTTTTCAAAATAATGCAGAGAAAACGACTACACATCACTATTGTAATGAAATTTCTTGTTTTGGCACAAAGTTTCTAGAATGTTATTTCTTATTCCACTTCCTGGTGGTGAATCTACTTACCCTTAATTCAACGTCTAAAAGATTTCCTTTGCAGGTTTTGTGTATTTCACCACTGCTATACTTAAAATAATACAGCTGGGACTACATTGATCAGCTCAGTTTTACCTAATTTTATAAATTCCTTAGTATAATTTCTTATATTATTTTCAATTCTGTTCATATACATGATTCCACAAGCTAAAAGTAATCTTTTGTTAGAATTTTTGTAGTGAATTTTATTTTGCTAAAGATGACCACCACAATTATAGTAAGCGTTTCCAATTCTTATTAAAATACCTTTCATATATTTTCTTGCTGCTTTTACTTCTTTGTATGAGAAATGTCTGTTCATTTTGGATGCCCATTTTTGAATCGGGTCTTTATATTTGGGGGGACTGATTGTTTTGAGTTCTTTATATATCCTTGATAATAGTCCTTTGTCTGAGGTACAGCTGGTAAAAATTTTTTCCCACATTGTAGATTGTCTCTTAGTTCTGCTAATGGTTTCTTTTGAAGTACAGAAGCTTTTTAGTAAGATGAGATCCCAGTTGTTGATTCTTTCTGCTAGTTCCCGTGCTACTGAGGATTTGTTCATAAAGTCTTTTCCTATACCAATGTC
>NW_022900918.1:3510394-3532527 GCF_012274545.1 Fukomys damarensis
CCTCAAAGAGCTTGGACTGGAGGTTCCATTTGACCCAGCCATCCCTCTGCTGGGTATCCTTCCAAAAGAACTAAAAGAATCATACAACAGAGACGTATGTGCACCCATGTTTATAGCGGCACAGTTTGTAATAGCTAAATCTTGGACACAACCTATTTGCCCATCCGTTGGAAACTGGATAAAGAAGTTGTGGTTTTTCTATAAAATGGAATATTACTCAGCCATAAAGAGCGAGAGAATAGATTCATTCATAGGAAAATGGATACATATTGAAGATATACTCCTAAGTGAAATAAATAAGTCCCACATGTGTAAATACCAAATAGTTTCCCTGGTGTGAATATTCTGCAGCAATGCATAAGATTCTAATAAGATTACTGACATTTAGAAATTTGAAGAAAGGAGCTAAAGGTGTAGGGAAGGTGTGATATGTAGGGGAAGAACAAAAAGGGAAAAGAAAAAAATGTGAGAGAATGAAAAGATGAAAATAAAGTATTTGTAGATGGGGAGGGGAGGAGGGGGTGAAGGGAGGGCAGAGGTAAGGGGAAAAAATGAGAATCAAGACTTGCCATGTAAAGGTACATGATCCCAACAATGAATGTAACTGTGCTGTATCCCTAAAATGTACCAATAAACTCAATAAAATTAAAAAAAAAAAAAAACTTTCAGCTGCTGTTACCATTAGCTGTGTAGATGCTATTAAATTTAGACTGCCTCTTCCTCACGTCTACACAATTATGTATAACATTAGCTTACACTATTTACCTTCTTTTGCTGTCTTGTTTTCATAACCCTAATGATACTTTTGTGCATGTGTAGATCAGAAATTTCTTCTGAAAGAATCCTAGCCACTCTTGTCAGAATGGCATGTAGTTATTCTTGCTGGACTTTGGCCCCTATATCTGTCATCTTCGAGGTAAACTAACTTTATGTTTTACAACATACCTTTCTAAGGTTGTGGTTAAGACCGGCCACACACTGACCATTAAATTCTTTCATTGGAACATATCTTACGTGCTGCTGTGATTATTCCTAAAAGCAATGTGTTTATAAGTGCTAGTTTCTGACATGTGAATGTTAATGTTTTCATCATTCACTCTTCCTTCTATCTACTTTCTCAATATTGGTATAAAAGTTATACTTTTCAGGGAAAATGGTAGTAACTTTTGTTTCAGTATATTTTATTAAGCCTCAGGATAATATACTTAATAACATGCCCACTATTTCTGAATGCAGAACAGAAAAACTTGGTCAAATATAAATATTCAAATCTATCCAAAGGTAAAAATAATAAAAGTATTTACATTGGTTTAAATAATAAAATATGCATAAGATACCATAAAGCTAGTGTTTAGCGTTATTATATGGTACAATACTATACATAATTACATGTGATGTAACCCAGAAAAGGAAGCAAAAATTTAAAAGAATAAAATTAACTCTTTTTAAGAAGAAAAGAGAAGAATGATACATTAAAAAAGTATAAAGGAATAAACATTTAAAATGATGCACAATAAGAGAATAAGTTTTGGCTAAAATAGTGAAAACATTTACTGAATAAAATGAAGAAATAACAATTTAGTTAAACTCTAGTATGATTGTTTTAGAGGAACCTAACAAATTTGGAAATGGCAAATTCCAAATAAAGTATAATTAGACTTCTGAGGAAACCCAACACAGGATAATTTATTTTAGATTCTCTGATTCTAGAAAGTCTATCAAAGATTTGTGAAGTCAAGTGTGTTTGGGTGTGTGAGAGATAAAATGTGCTGAATATCCTGCTGAGATGTAGAGTCCAGAGTGACTTTTAAAAGGCTGTTAAAGACCTCACATGGAGATGCCTGTTCAGTACATAAGCGGAAATGTCTGTAAAGTCTAAAGAAAGAGCCTGGACAGAAGTACAGAGATTTGAAAACACCTATAAGAAATTTATCACTTCCAACTTCCTTTTGTCCCTCCTCACTGTCCTTTTTCTCCTCTTTCTCCACTATTCCCTCTCCTTTCTCCCCATATCCTTCTTTATTCTTTCTTTTCTGCACCTATTAAGATAGTTACTGAGGGAACAATATAATTTTTTTTCAGTATTTTCACTGTCAACATCTTGAACTTGATCATTTCTTGTCATGGTGGTGTTGTCTTTTATGCTGTATGATATTAAATGGCATCCTTGGCCTCAACTAAATAGATTCTAAAGGACATTTTCTTCCTCTCTTCCTGGGTTTGGGACAACCTGTTTCTTGACTGGAGGGCAAAATCAAACATGGTGGAGTACAAGTGTTATAGATTCAAAGAACTGTATCTGAAATTTTTTCAGTCATTTGTAAGTTGTTCAAAATATTATTTGAGGTAAAATGAACAGACATAAAGTGAAAGTTTTAAAAAGTTATATTGTTAGTATGTGGGTTATTACAAATATCTATTTTAATTTTGACTTTGTATCAGGTGCTGTTATGATTTATATCTAGATCCCCTCCCCCAAGCCTCATGAACTCATAGTGGGGCTTTGGGGGGTGTTTAAATCATGGAGAGTGGTACTGATCAGTGGATTTGTCCACTGATAAGCTTACAGCCAAGTGTGATTTGGAAAGTGATGCCGGATTGGACAAGTTGCGGGTGGGTGTCACTGAGAGTACAGCCTGGGAGGGTCTATCTCCTTACCTCCTCCCTTGATTGATCTTCTTCCAACCACCATGTTATGAGTTTTTTCTCCTCTGCCAAGCCACTGTGCCTTTCTTCCAGGAAACCATAGACTAAAACCTCTACAAATTGTGAACCAATATAATCTTTCTTAGAGTTGTAGATGTCCAGTGTGGTGTCTCAGCAAAGAAAAAGTCAATAAAACAGGCACATTAACTGATGTTAGTGTCAAAAATGAGAGTTGATGTATTAGTATAGAAGTTCAGGAAGATCTTTCATGCATCTATCCTTTGTCCTCTATTGTTCAACTTTTTATTTATTTATTTATTTATTTATTTATTATTTATTTACTTATTTCGGTACTGGGGATGGAACTCAGGTCCTTGTACTTGGGAGGCAGGCAGCAGAACCACTGAGCTAAATTTCTGGCCCCTATTCAACATTTTGATGATGATCTGGGTGTGATGGGAATTTAACAACATCTAAGCATATTGTTGTAATAGATTTTTGAAGATTGATCAGGATGTACTATGCAGAGGCAAAAGGAAAATGTTGACATTGGAAAGCACCATAAGCTAAAAAAATAATATAACAACAAAGACTTTAACATAAAGATATCAACATGTATTAAGAGAGCATTAAGAAGCCTTATCGGTTGGAAATAAAAATTAGGGAGAAATGTGAGAGAGCAAAACTATGCAAAGGAAAAGAAATGGCAATGACATAATGAGTCTTACAAAAAATCGTAGTATTTTTATTTTGTGTAAGATAAATAAGAAATCATTGAAGGATATTAGAAAGGTCATACTGGGAAGAGATTTGTTATTTGTTTTATTAACTCTGTATGTAATACAGGAAAAGGACGACTCAGAGAGCAGAAATGTGCCCCTGCAATAACACAATGAGGTAAGAGTAACCTTGCTTAGAATGGTGACAGTGAGAATGGAAAAAATTAGAAGTATTTAAAATAAATACAGAAAAGAGTGAAAGAGGATGCTGTCATTTGACGTCTTGGCTCACCTATACTCCTTTCAGAAATAAAGCAATCATCTTCACAGCTCCCAGACATGTCGGAAGCTGACAGCTCTCAACTGATTGTCCACCTGGAAACTGTCTTCTCAAAGAAAAGTCTGTCTTAACGTCATGACCAGTTCCCGCGTTTCAAAGTACATCCTACAGAAGACCACTGAAAATTTTCTGAATCAAAGTTCAGGAAAACTTTTCATAAAACCTTTAAACTATGAGGATTATCTATTACATATCAAAAGTACCTAAAACATGCCTGCTGCTTCAGATGCCTGTGATTTTAATTTTAATTAGCTCATAAATATCTTGGAAGCTCCGTATGACTAGCACAATTACACATGTACATGATAAAATATTTGCATTTATCATGGACATTGTATTAAGTAGATAATGATGTTGGATGCGAATTGCAGCAAAAATCAGCAGCTTTTTTAGTAACGGCAGATAGTGAGGTGTTGAATTTCTTATCTATGTTGAAGAGTTTTCTGACTCACTTCTTGTTTGTGAAGATAGAAAAAAGATCCATTTATTCTTCTTCAGTGTTTAAATAGGATTTATAGCCCACGAAATTCATGAAGTGTCACATCTTTTACTTAGATATTTAATTATGAAAGACTAAAAAGAGCCAAAGTTAAGAATAAACCATACAATATCAGAAGGAAAGAAAACAGAAACGACAAAAAAAGTTATTACCAACACTGACACTATGAAGCACTGAAAGGGTGCATTGAATATACTCATCTCCTACTTTTTCTTCAATACCACAGCTTTGAGAAACATTTCATTTTAAATTTTGGAATGCAGAACCATGTACCTTTTAATTTGGTCAAAATTAAAACATATTCTCCAGTGAATACAATATTAACTCAGATATTTGCTTCTATACATATTTTTTTATCTTCCTAAAATTTTTGAGCCATGATTCCCCAGGGCCCTGTGACAACTACTTTGTAGCAAGGAGGAAATCTTCACACACTTCTGTAATTCTTCTCCTCTAACTTTCTTCTGAAACGAGACAAGAAAGGTGTATTTTTCTGCCAGGAGTTACAGTGGAAGTAGTCTTTACTTTTAAGTTTTCCAATTGCCTCTCTTTCTGGAGACGTTTATTTAAGAGTGTTCTTGATTATTATTAAATCTGGCAGATTCGTCCTGAGTGTCCTGAGTGCCGACAGTGCACCAGTTTCTTTTGGAAGCAGAAGCAGAGAGTCACTGCTGTACAGAGAACCGCATCCATCTGAAATAGCACTGAGCTTTGACCTTGGCAGTTTCTCTTTAGCTACTCGGAGCATTTATTCAGCGTGGGCAGTGACTCATTGGGTCTGTCACTCCTTCGGTCATGTTGTATTAATTCTAAAGCTTTTGCTGCTGCACAGCCTGTATGTTTCAGTCCTCCTTTGTGTAGCACAGGGGTTCAGACTCAAGTACAGTTAACTCTCAGAATAAACTTATTTTATCCTTTTAAATACTCATTTAGAAAAGATAAAAGTCTGGATCTGAAATTATATTGCTACTTGTGGGGTAATGATTAGAATATCACTAGTTGGCCTAGCTCACATGTGCAGTCGTTTTGGCTACAATTTATTTAGATAATGATAAAAATAAGACTATTCTCATTTTTTATCCAGTTTTAGAACTCTATGAATTTTGTGTACAAGTTCATAAAATTTTATATAATGGTTTTAAAAATAAACTTTAGAAATATAAAAAAAATCATATGACATCATGTTTATTATACAGCCTATATGTAAATGTAATTATCTCTGTACTACTCTATTTAGTTAAGACTTATGTAATAACAAAGCAATAAATTATAGAAATTTTCAAGCATATTCTTCCTTTATATTAACCATTATACTCACACACATACGGTGGGTAGCATACATACTTATATAGTGAAAATGGTTTATTTTTAAATATCAAATTTAATATTTTGCAGAATTAATTTTCATTTAGGGAACAGGATTTTGGAAAAATGTGCCACATCACTCACTAACATTATCTAGATTTTTAAAAAATATACCTGCTCTAAGTGAAGGAAAAAAAAAAAACATTAAAAATGCAGTGTGATTCTCATTACAGAATTCTTTCAGTAGTTCATACATCATTTGCATTTCTTGCCATAATCAAACACAAATAAACTCATAATGAAACTGAACGCTAGGTAATTAATTGTAAAAAGTAGCCATTATTTCCTATTAAAGGAATTTATATCTTCCGAAATAGTATCCAAATTACATCCTTTCAAAAAATTACCTCTCCAATGTCACACCTTAAGTATACCTTTAAAAAGGTGTCTTAATTAAAGTTAATTGTTTTGTGCACTAAATTTACCATTTCACTTAAACTACATTTAATCATTTATTTCTTTTCAGTACTAAGTGAAATTATATACTTCCTCTCCCACCCTATCATGCCATTAAAGTTTGCAGCATTTCTCTTTATTGTTGTTCATCAATTGAATTAATGAACTGTGAAATCGGTTATTATTCTGAGTACATATAAATTATACTTTTTTAAAATCTATGCTTTCTTTAACCCATGCAAAGCTGTAAAACATTTTTAATGAGTCTTTCAGAATACATTATATAAATGACAACAAGAAAAGAGTTGCTAGCCAGTCGGGAAATGCTAGTCACAAGCTGTACATGTGAATCCAACTTAGGTATTGTACTGTATATGGCAAAATGCAAGTAAATGCTATTGAAAGCATTATGTCAGGAAGAATCTGTCCTTTGGGTCTCTCCCAACATAATTAGTTTCACGTAAAATGACTGGTTTTCAAGTTTATTATATATGAATTTAATAAACCAAATAGAATACAGGAAATGATAAGTGGAAAAATTTCAAAAGATTTATATCTCTCTAGTGAACACAGAAATAGCCTATCCTGCATTCTTCTCAGTTGCCACGAGATGTGTAATATGATGACTTTTCCCACAAGTAAACTGATTAGGTTTTTTTACTTTTTTTCTTCTAAAAATGAAGGGACATGACTGAACTTGTAAAATTAGTGTGAGTGAAAGTGACGTTTCCTCCACATAAAATTTTTAGATTGTAAAAACCCCTGAATAATAATTTTGGAAAGCTTGGCAGGTGCCTTTCAGTTCATATCCAGTTTATTTGTTATTGGTAATATGAATGTAACAAGCAAGTGAATGCAGTAAATTTCCTCTGCTTGTTAAAACTATCCAAGACAACATATCTATGTTAGGCAACTTTTCTTTTTATACTGAATAATGAGTTCTACAACATTTCAGTCTTTTTTATTTTTACAGGGATTAGAGACATGAATCTTTTACTTATACAAAGGTAAGGATTTTCTACAATACTGTCCTTCTACTAAGAGCTAAATTAAACACAAGGTCTTGGTAGTTGGACAGCTTTTTGTAAGCTGGATATTTGTTGGACCAGATAAATTACAATGTACATGCCTATATAATATCTCTTTTGAAATCCTGTTTTATTATAGTGTCTTCAGTCACTTAGTAGTAGGCTACTCTGTTTACTTCTCTAAGATTTACTATGATCTGACACATTTTCATTTAGGTTTATTTCTGGTATAATTTTATCAGTCATCATCATTACTGGACACCATCACTGTGATAAACTGGCTTCTTTTTAATTATCACCTGGAATTATAGACTATAACACTAACAATTGAGAACATCGCTCAAAAAAGACATGTAAGTATCAAGGATAAAAGAAAAATAAATACTACATAATGTGATTATCACAAGTTAATCTGGTGACTTCAAATATGTGTCTTTTTTTTGTGTTACAGACTCTTAAAATGAAAATGAAGTTTCTACCTAAATACTTTCAAACACGTGATCCTAATGTTTTCAAGCTCTAATGCAGAAACCATGCACATCAGGGAGCATGAAGATTGAGAAATAGGAGAGCCAGACATAGAGAATATGTAAACACGATAGAAATTTAGGAAGTAGCTTTCAGTAATATCTTTGACTTTCCATTGTTCTTACCTACTCAAAATTCTTGGAACATATGCAAGTGCACAATTTCAAATGGAGCTCTGTTTTACTTTATCTCAAATTAGTGCTGCTGTTCAATATTTGTATCATAAGCATCATTTACAAGTCTTAAGGCTATATGCATTTGCTAAGGCTTCTCTAAGTATTTTTTTTTTAATCCTGCCAAACTACAACCCCAATGTAGAAGTGTATTCAGTAGACTTTGGAATATATTGTTTAATTCATATCTGTTTTCCCAACTAAATTTTAAGGTCCTTCATATGGATGTGTGATTTACTGATCTTGGAAACCTGGTGCCAAATTATAAATTTCATTTAAAAAGGAATGCAATATACTTATGTGGGGATGGTGTAGGTTGAGAACCCACAAGGGAGAGCTGTTTTCCTAAAGGATTCTCTACATCTCCCCCAGTCAACACACTGCGTACTAGCTCTGCCACTTTTCATAAGATACCTACATTTCCCAGGCCTCTCTGTACCACTTATAAATTCAGGTATCTGGTACCTCCCATTTAGAGTTTTCACAGTAATTACATGATTAACAGAGAGAGAGAGAGAGAGAGAGAGAGAGAGAGAGAGAGAGCGCTAAAGCATTTCATATATTATAGCTATTATTGCTAATATTGTAATAATTACTTTTTAATGGAAATCAATTTAGTTAGAGTATCGAACATAGCCATACATAACTGTTATCTGCTTTCTTCTAAACCCAATTCAGTTTGCTCATTTTATCATTGGTGCATGATAAATTGTCACAACTTTACTGACTTAAAGCATCTTTTGTTGTCTCAATGATCTCTACATCAGAGGTTTTAGCAAGGCTTACTAGCACTCTACTCTGGTTTTTATAAGGCTGCATTGAGGTGTCAGCAGGATTGGGGGTTCATTTGAAATTCAGAATCCATATAGAGTTTTCACAGTAATTACATGATTAAGAGAGAGAGAGAGAGAGAGAGAGAGAGAGAGAGAGAGCGCTAAAGCATTTCATATATTATAGCTATTATTGCTAATATTGTAATAATTACTTTTTAATGGAAATCAATTTAGTTAGAGTATCGAACATAGCCATACATAACTGTTATCTGCTTTCTTCTAAACCCAATTCAGTTTGCTCATTTTATCATTGGTGCATGATAAATTGTCACAACTTTACTGACTTAAAGCATCTTTTGTTGTCTCAATGATCTCTACATCAGAGGTTTTAGCAAGGCTTACTAGCACTCTACTCTGGTTTTTATAAGGCTGCATTGAGGTGTCAGCAGGATTGGGGGTTCATTTGAAATTCAGAATCCTCTTTCAACCTTACTTATTATTGGAAGGATTCAGCTACTGAATTCTGTCAATGTAAAAGTCATAGAACTGTGCATTTAAGGGCAGACGGAGAGCATCTCCTAAATTTTTACCTTTGTTAAAGCTTTACCTGTCTATTTCAGCTGCAACATGAAGTCAGAGAGTGAAAATTTTATGGGTTGGTAAGATTCTCAAAATCTTGTTTATGATAGTTAACATAAGGACAGATGAGAAGACGTACATTTGTAGTAATATATTATAGCAACATGTCCATGTACACATGGTTCTGGCATCCACCTTGTAATATACAAATAAAGGATTAAGAGCATTCAAATGGAATCCTTGTATATGAACAAGTTGTTTCGCTGGCACTAATAATAAAAAACTTGAATATAATAAAACAATTACTTCAAAACTTTACAAATGTTAACATAATTAGTATGTATAAATATTATGTATCCTCAGGACAAAAAGGATAAAATGTTCTATGTTTTTAGTTTGTGGGGAAATATCACTTAGTTAAGAAAAGTGTTGTGAAGAAAAAAAAAAGCTTAAGTTGGTTGAGGAAAGTGTGGGTCTTCAAGTGATCTTCAGGAGCCACTAATTGAATAATCAATAAACATGGATGTTTCAAAAATTAAATAAAAAGAAGTCTGGGATTTAGCTCCGTGGTACCACCACCTACCTCTCAAACACAAGATCTGGAGTTAGATCCTTGGTACAATAAAATAAAATAAATTAAAGTAAAAAGAAAGGAGAAAGAGGCAGAATGAGCGATAGAATATGGGTTAAAAGCCCCATTCCATTCCCTTCCCTTCAGTTACAATGGTTTTTGGTGAAATCAATAAAGAAAGAGAAGAAGTCAGTGGTCCAGCTCAGTGGTCGAGCTCTTGCCTAGCATGTACGGGACTCTGACATGATTTGCAGCCTGCCCCCAACGCACATACTACACAGAGCAATGAGCATCAGAAAATGATCCCCAATCAAAACTGTAACCTCTGTACCTATAAATACAATTACAAATTAATCTGGGAGCTATTTATAAATAAGTAACAAAGGTAACATTCATGAATGTGTAAGACTCATCCTTTTTTAAACATGAAAGCCTATATCATTGAATTGTTTCAAGATTGTTTTGAAATTTCAGAATCATCACACCTCCTCCAACTACTTTCCATATACATTAGATGTAAATATGGGAAACTTGCTAATAAACAGCAGGCGCGTTGTTTTACATTGTTGCTTCTGTGACATAAAGGCATAGATTTTAGTCAAATTTCACATTTTTGTTAGTATTTCTGAAAAGCAAAACTTTAAGAATCACACATATTTTTGAATTAGCTTTTAAAATGTACTATATAAAAATGGTTTTATTCTTCGAGCATGGTCCCTGGAAAACTCTGAGGTAATGGTGAAAAATTATGTCCATATATATTTATAGTGATCTAATTCTACTCTTAAATACAAAAATATTTTACATGGATGTGGGAGACTGTTAAGGCAGTTTAAATTAAAATGTAAATCCAAAAAATTAAGTATATTTTTCTGTTTGTACTTAATAGTAAGCAATAAAATTTTAAGAAGTTTTTTCTTGGAGATTCAAAATTTAAGCTACTATCTCTGGAACATAAGATATCAAAAACAAAGAATATTGAAGGATGTGTGAAGGATATAGACATCATTCTTAGAGAAAAGCTGTACACATCTCTTTAGGATACCTTAGACATTTACTTATCTAAAAGGAAAAGGAGATAACTGAATTGAATTTTTAAAGATAAGGGTCATCTTATAGCAAAATTTCATGGAATTTTGCATCCAAAAATATAAGAATTTCTTTATGAATAACACTACACACCTTATATCCCAATGAGTTTAAGAAAAGCCACCAATGGACCTCAGAGTTAGCACACTAAATGAGACAAAACAATGTCTTCTCTCTTTCAGAAAAATTATGTGACACCAATCATAAAGCATTCAATCACTAGAGATAGAAAAATCTACTGGAAAATACCTGGCTTGCTTAAATATGCATGCCTGCATAGTTTGGATAATACAGAACATAAAACAGAAAGAAACTTTGACCCTGAACATGTACTTTGGCCAGGAAGTGAAGCTTTTCATAGATGAAAGGCATGTAACTCGAGAAAGTAAACTTCTGATTTTAAAGCATAAATAGCATACCCCTACCCCTGAATAAGTTTTACTGCATGGATCTATAAGAATTTACAAATTGTACAAGCTCTTGTGTAAGATGCTCTGACCTTGATTATGTAACTCAGCAGATACAATGAGGCTAACGGATTCTATTAGATAAATAAGCCGTATAAGTTCACTGTAAAGCTACATTTGGAGAGTTTCCACACAGATGAGAATGTAAAGCCCTGTCTTCAAACACAGAGAGCTACCTTTTGTGTGAAAAATAGATCTCGATAATTGAATGGCTGACCAAGAAAAAGCTCATCTCCAGTCTGATGATAATTTGGCTCTGATTACACAGCACCAGATGTTAGCCAGTGACTGTGTCTATCATCCAAGTATTATCAAATGACTGTGAACATCGGTAGTGGCTATGGCATTGTCAGTTTGCCAAATCATAAGGTCAGGTGAACAAAGGAGAAAATAGGCTGTGCAATGGAGATGAGACTTTCTAGAACTGACCTGAACAGATCCAGAGGCTGAATACATTACATAAGCAGATACCTCAGACTTTGTACTGATGACTCTTCCTCAACTCGTGAGTTTTGCCTCTTGGGTGAAAGAAATTTAGTTTACATTTGGACTGTCTTGACAGGTTAATGCTGAAAATATAAAAACCAATGCAAGACAGAATAAAAAAGAGTTTATTAGTTTCCTAGGCCTGTTATAAGAAGGTATCACTGGCTGGTTGACTTAAAGCAATATAAAATTATTTTCTCATAACTCTGTAAGCAAGGCTTTTAAAATCAAGTTGTTAGTAGGGCCGTCCTCCCTCTGATGGTTCTAGACAAGATGGCTTCTTTGCTTCGGGCTGGCCTCTGATGGTTTCCAGAAATCCCTCACATGGGTTATCTTACAGATGCTCCTCTCCAATCTTTATCCCAACTCTGACATGATATTTTCTGTATGTGTGTTTCTACATCCAAGCCTCCACCTCTTTTTGCTTGCAAAGATTAGTCACTAAATTAAAGTCACATTGAAAGGTCAAAAAACTAGAATTTCAACATGTAATTTTGATACACACAACACACAGAAGTGACATTATAGGGTCGTGATGAGGAGATCATCGCAATGGCAAGTTTCTTGTCAAAAAAAAAAAAACAAAACTGACCTGAATTAAAGACAAAGACTGATGATGGATTGGCCAATTGAGGGACATGCAAAGAATGAGATCAGGGTTTTGGAATCAAAGAGTCCTGCAGAAAGGACCGCAGATTGATTTTCAGGAGCTGTGAGTTTTCACATCTCAAAGTAATACGCTGTGCTTTGTAAACCAGTTGCTCACCACTGAGACAGCACTCAGCACTCACACGTTGAAGGAGGAAAGGTTTATTTTTGGCTCACAGTTTGTAGCGGTTTCCGTCCATAGTCACCTGGCTCCAAGGCAGGCAGAGGGGCAAGAGGCAGAGGAGAACTACGCATGGCATTGCTGGCAGACAGTAGAGAGAGGGGTAAAGAGTGGAAGGGGGAATAAATGCTTCCAGGTCATACTCCCAGTGAATCACCTCCTCTGACCAGGTTTTACTTATAAATATCACATTTAGCTATCAACTCATCAGTGAACTACAGTGAGAAGCATCACACCCTCGTAATCCAATCACTTCCCAAAGCCCCACCTGTGAGCGCATGAGGCTTTGACATCTAGATATAAACCATTTGCGCACTTGCTCCTAAAAAAAAACTCACATGCATCTCTTTATGCCAAATGTTTATCTATTCAAAGAGTTGCCACAGACCTAATAGTTTCAGCATTTCCAGAAAGTCCAGAGCCTCTTCTGCGATTTAACATAAACTCTTAACTGTGAGCCCCTGGAAAAATGTAAAGAAAGCTGAACACTGCTGACGTACAAAGGCAAAGGGTAAACTTTCCCATTCCAAAAGGAAGAATTACGGGGATAGAAAAGAATGGAATCAAAGAAAAAATCTAAATCCCAGAAGTCAAATATTACATACCATAATCCCATGTCCAGCACCCAGGGCAGGATGTGGTGAGATACGACCTCCAAAGGGTTGGTTGGCCCAACCTTAAAACACTGCCAGTAGTTTTAGCCCTCAGAGTCTCTCTCTTATGCTTCCTTTTCTCAGTCCTTGTGGCTTTTCTTACATGTTCCGTCTTCCTACTGACATTTTAGGGTCTCCTCTGCACTTCTGGCTTCATTCTCATAGCTTCACACACTACTCTCCTGACACACACTTATTAGCCTCCCAGATCTTCTGAAATTTGCATAGTCGCCTTCCCAATTCCAAAACTCTTAACTTCTACATGCACCTCAAACCAGCAACATGCGAATAGCACCAAGGTCTGCCACTAGCTAGAGGAGTAGCAGATCTCTGCTCCATCTTGCTGGTGATGGTGGAGTTTTCTGAGTACCTAGATTGCTGAACATTGTGAATTGAATCTTTGGAAAACAATTCCCTACGCTGATGCCATTCTGGAGCACGGTGATGCAGGGCTGTCTTTTGATACTGAATTTTGAGGGTTGTTCTTGTTGTTGTTGTTGTTGTTGTTGTTGTTGTTGTTTGTGCCGGGTTTGTCCAGCCTGTGCGCTTGTGAGGAAGGCGACTGAGCCACTGAGCCAAATCCCTGGCCCCCCACTGATTCTGCAAAGGGTGGAGCCTTGCTAGTTCCTCACTTTCCCTCAAGGTATTTTTTCCTGCTGTTGTATTCCACAGTACTTGGCTTCTTTTAAGTGCTACTCTTTTCACCAACAAAATTCTACTCTGCTCAGTCTTTGCAGACCCCAACATTGCCGTAATTCTGCTTGGGTGTTTACTCTTGATTCACAGTGGAGAGCTGGCTAAGGGCCCCTAGAAGTACCCAAGTCACAGCCTGAATGTTTGGCTGCCTTGCGGTTTCCTCCAACAGGTTAATTAGTGTACCACTCTTAATCTCAGTTCCGCAACATGGGGACATGGACAAAATACTGACAAATTTTTCTGCCAGAATATAACACACATGGCCTAGAGTCCAGCTGCCAATGGAGTCTATCTTCCCAAATGAAGCCTTCTTGAGCCTAACCTTTCCTGGCACTTTGCTCTCAAAATTCTAGTCTTCTGTGCTTTGACCAGAACCTCCCATCAAGCTCTACTCACTGAATTTTAGGGCTACTTCTCTGGTCTGTAGCTCCTAAACTTTCCAAGTTCCTCCCATAAGCTAGTTCCAAAGACTTCTGAACCACATGCTCAGGTAAGGTCACAACAATCACCCCTCTCTTGGTATCAAAACCTGTCTCAGGGACTTTTCCATACATGATACTCACAATTTAAGAGAAAAAGGTTTTGACTTAGATTTTGTACACATTTCAGTCCATTTTGGGCTGGCTTCAAGTCAGGGTGGCAAAGAAGAGGTGGCAGAAGAGAATTGCTCATGGCATGGCAGGCAGGAAGCAGAGAGAGGAATCAAGGCAAGAAAGAGGGAGCTACACCCTTCCAGGCCACATGCCTAGTGGCCCTTCTTCTCCAGCCAGGCTTTGCCTCCCAAATCACATCATATACAGTTTAGCTATAAACTCATTGGTTGACTAATGCACTGATAAGAATCATACCATAACTATCCACATCACCTCTCCAACGCGCCACCTGTGGCACCTGAAGGTTTGGGGGGACTACCTACATATAAAGCATAACATGCTTACAGTATATGAAGTTCAGGAGGATACGTGTAAACACTCTTCAGAAAGAAACTTTCGATCAAGTGAGGTGGGAGCTGATGAAGCAATTTTGATTGAATGATACTAGAAGATTTGCTGTATGTTTCTTAGCAGCAACCTTTTTCCATAGCAGTGAATTGATAATGCACCCTGATATTGGTTTTGTCTCACTTTCTCTGGTTCTTCCCTTCAGATAATTTATATCAGCTTAAAAACTATCTGAGTATTAGTCCTTGTGTCAACTGGCTTTGTAAGGACCTCATATTAACACAATAGTCTATTCCTCTGTTTCCGTTTGACATCGTTTAAATCATTAGGGAAGTTGAAGGAATAGCTCAGTGGTTGAGTACTTGCTTTGCATGTGCAAAGCCCTGAGATCTGTCCCCAGTGCAGCAAAAATAAGTAAACAAATAAAATGATAACATATTTATTTACAAATTTTGTTCATTACAGGCTCAGTATTAATACAATAAGACAAAGAGCTGTCTATGCTCTATTTTGAAGCCCTCAAGGATTGATAAGCTGTCCTTTATACAGTTGGTAATTACTTGACAGGTGAAATTCTATTATTGGAAGGAGAGTTGTAAAACCTATTTTTTGCTCTGTTTAATGAAAAGACAGCCATGAAGATCTGGTAAGCTGTCACTCTGGTTGTGTATTCATAAAACTCAAGAGAAACATGAACAGTACCCTGATTATTATTTGTAGAGATCTCTTTACTTACTCATTCAAACATTCAAATCACTAATATTTTAATTATTTTCTGCTCATAATACAACCATGAGCAATATCAAATCTCTAAAATTCTTAAATCTTACATTCTATGTGGTAAATAGGAAAAAAAATAATAGACAAATGATATGTCATGGGGTATTTTGTATAAATAAAATGATTAGCAAGACAAAAGAAGATAAAAGGGATAAAAAACAAAAAGGATTGACATGTAGATATTGGGAGAGTGAAAAGAATGCCCAGTAAACTGCACTTGCAATACTGTCCTGAGGGAACTAATGGGGGAAGACATTAGCAATGGGATAAGACAAAGGATCTAAGGCAGAAGCTGTGGTCACGTAGTCCAGACCAGTGAAGAGTACAGAGGAGGGCTGTACTGAGGGCCTCAATGATTTAGGAGTATGTAGACCATATAAGACCTTCTGATTTGTTTTATGTCCAGGGAAACCATGAAACAAAAAGGAAATGCAAATTGAAAGTGTGATTAGGTCCCTAAGCAGATAGTGTGAGAACAACAGGGACTTGAGATTCTATTAACTATTGAAGCACACAATGTTACTTGGAAAGTTAAACATTATTTAATTTCCAGTGTAGCTTTTAATTCCATAGTAATATCAATGAGGTTTTTAATTTTCTTCCCCTATCAATCTCTATCGACATCTACGTCTTTCTATATATACAGAAGTGATTATTATTGATGTCTAAAAATGAGTGAATTTAATCTACTGCAGCAGAACATTTGTGAAAAGGTTCTGATTGCTTGTCTCTAAAGGCTTCACAGACAGAATGCAGAAGCCAGGAATAATGCCGAGCGTCAGACCTAGGGGACTGCTGTCAGTTAATTGCAAAGTTTATCTTTTCTCTTTTATAATGCTGTGTCATCTAGGGGTCCCCCAGTCCACTGGCTTGAGTTCTGTTGCTTAGCTCCTCATGTCTCCTGAACAGCTGCTAAATGTGGCAGCCTGGTGTGCTGAGACCAAGAGCCACATTTGCAGCACTGGGTCCCACACTGCCATCGTTATTTCACATTTTAAAAGAATGTAAACTGAAAATGAGTTGTCAACTTTCAGTAGATTACAAAATCCATTTAGATATATAAGTAGGTGGATAAAGACTCAGAATTTAAAGTTCTTATAACATTTGACAGAAAAATAAGACATTTAATTAATACAAGAATTACTCATAGGTTCAAAGGGTCTCGAAGTGGTTATATAACAGGCATTCTATTTTTATATATTATTGTATAAAGAAACATATCAATTTTTTAAGCAAACCAGCCTAAGTTTTATAGTACATCTTGTACATTAATGCCCTTGATTTTTTTTTTTACAAATGGCAGATTGTTAAAATAGCTCTCATGAAATTCAATTATAATTTCTTAATGTGCCAGGGCTTCCAGAGAATATGATTATACTAAATCCTTAGTGATTACTCCAATGGCCAGTGGAATACGTTTGCTGTGTAGGAAAATGTAGAACAATCAGCCATTGAAAAGGACCTATCTACTAAGGGTGGTCTTTATGGAAAACCCAGAAGCAATTTTATTTTCCTTGCTCGGTTCCAAGAACCATACTGGTTTTCCAACTCTGTACTTTTGCCATATGAGAATGTAGCCAAGAAAGAGGGAAACAGTGGGTAAAAATGGCAGCATGACACTGTGAGCACCAGCAGGTGTCTGGTCACAGCCTCTGCGGCATAATGTTTGAGTTTCTAAGCAACTATGCTCCCTAGGAAACTGGTTAAACTGCTTCCATAGAAACTATTAACTGAGAAATTCCTCCTTCATACTGGGTATATGCAGAGAGTAAAAGACCATGATGGGAGAATACTTCTTTCCTCAGTTCTGGAGATTTTATTATGAACCCTTTCAAAATTACACCGGATAAGTGTGAAAACATTATTTCCCTTGCTTTGCATTTTTTCCTACTTATTTTTTTGTTTATGTCGTGTAAAAGGCGATGTTGTAGGATGTTGGTTTTCATCAGAAAGTTTTGGAGAGCTGGGAAGTTACCCAATTTACTTTTTATTGGACTAATTTGACCTTTCTGCCCTTAAAAAGTAATATATCGAGCTGTAAAATTAGGCTCAAGAAGAATCATAGTAAATTGCAAATCACCATTATTAAACTGAGTAACTTTCAAACTTTTTATGAGAAATTTACTATTCTAATTAAAAATGCACATGCTGTTCACCATTATATTATTCACATATTTATAAAGCTGTTTTTGTGTTAGCTTTCATCTATTTAGTCAAACTTTGTACATTTCTTTCTTCATGAACTCTAACACAAGTGAATAAAAGCACTAGAGGAGTACAAATTATCTGGGGTTAAAATATTTGAAGCCTAGCAAAAGAAAGAAGAGATATAAAAAATCTTTATATGTAAAGTTCTTGGTCCATTTTATGCTCCTTATTGCATTTCAAAAGAATGTACGTGTTTTCTGATTTCCTTTAGTCATTAGAATGTAAGGCCTGTGAGATCCTATATATAATAGTCATTCCTAATTCCTATTTCAGCGAAGGCAGCCATAAAAGTTTAGTAGATTAAAGAATTTTGTGTGAGAGAGAATGTAAATAACAGAAAAACTGGATCAGCTCATTGATCACAATGAGAAAACAATTGTTACTTCTCTCTGATCTATGTTCAAATTACATGCATTGATAGACATGCATTGATAGATGAAAAAACAGTGTAAGTTTTCTAAATTCCTACTTCAAATCAAGTGCCATTTAGGGAGTAATATTTCATACAAATATGTATATTTGGATATATACCCCAAATATATACACATTTCAGGAAAAGAAAATCTTGCCTAAATATTTTAATATTAAATTTATTGAGACATCATAGACTCATACAAGTTATCTTTGGTCTCTACAATTACAAGAGGTGCTCAAAGTGGTGGCCAACAGTTTCCAGACATTTATAAGTGTGGCAAACTATTGCATGGGGCAGCCTTGGTCACTAAGATTGCTGCATGTGCCTTTTTAATTTCTTCTCCAAGGGCCAGTAGTGTGATACATTTTCTGTAATATACAACATCGTCTAGGGTATTCCATAGGAGTGTAACACCATCTGTTGACTAATATTGTACTATTTTTCTTTTCTGAAGTGTATACATTTTTTGGCAGACTCTGTACGTATACAGATACATGCACATGTGTTTACTTATAATGATATAGGATTCCTTTCATCATATGCATATTTATACAAAATTATTCCCATTGCTTATGTCACCCAACTGTAGACTTTTCATTTTTGGCTACTATGAAGCTAATTTCTTAATACATATTCTATGCTATACATGTATGCATTAGATATTCGGTGTTATATATTTTTCACTGAGTTTAGACATGATTTGCTATATTTTCTATTTCATGTAAGATTTTTTTCTTCTATAACTTTTAGCTTTTAATATTTCTAAAATAAATGAGTGATCCAAGTAAATAAAAGGGGGGAGGGGAAATGAATTGAAATGTGTTTTGTGTATCAGTTTCTTACAATGAATGTAATCAAACTGTACTAATAAAATTAAAAAGTCCTAGTTTTCTCAATTATGCATAGGTGTATTTATATTATTTTTCCCAGTGTTTTGTTTTATTTTCTATATTTATGTCACTGGTAAAATAGATGTTTTATTTGTTTCTATTGTAAAATCAGAGGTCAAGATAATTTTATTTCATAAAGAAGTAGAAGGAAAGAGTCTTCCATTTCTTTGTGTATATAGAGAACATGCAGAGAAACAAAAGGCTAATTAGCCATAGAGAATCCTTTTAATCTTGGAAATTGACTGTTATTCATCATTGAATTTCTAAAAAAATACCAACAGTTTAATCATTTTAATAATAATTTCCTTGTATATAAATCCTTCTAAGACACTTCACATTTTCTTGCTTCATTAAATAGTGTTGACTTTACATATTTAATGTTACTAAAGATGAATATTACCATAAATACTAGCAATTATGTTGCACATTGAAGAATCTTTCTTCCTTCATCTTACTTTTCACAATGAAGGTGAAAGTTCTCTATTTCCCTTTCCTTAACTCACTATCTTCTCTTGATATGATGGAAATTCTGACTGACTTCCTCCTAGCTAATTCTCCTGTCTTTTTTTCAGGGTCTTCACCACAAGAAATGTACATAACTTTTCTTACATGTTCAGTACTGTACACTTTCCTTTCATTAAGACAAAACATCTGATACCTGCATCCTAAAGGAGAGTTTTATATTGGCTCACATTTTCAGCAGATTTAATTCACAGTTGCCTGGTTCCAAAGCAGAAACAGCATAGCAGAAAAAACCTGCTCATCATATAGGGGAAGCAGAGACAGAAAAGCCAAGGACAAGAAAATACCCTTCCTGGTTCTGTAATCAGTCACCCACACCTTCCAACCAGACAGAATGTTTGAACCCGTGAGGCTTTTGGGAGACGTTTTTGATCTCAAGTTCGACAGATGTTAACTTGTTTCTTCTTTACCTATATATATTCTCGATAGGTGATTGTTATGACTCAAATTGGGCTTCATTAAAAGATTAAATATGCTGACTGCTGTGCCTAAGAATGTGACTTTATTTGGAAACAGTGTCATTGTCAATGTAATTAATTTGAATGAGGTTATACTGGAGTAGAGAAGATAGTGAATCCAGCATCGTTAGTGTCCTTGTAAGAAGAGAATAAAGATACCCAGGCAAGAATGTCACACCTTCAGACACAGAGACACAGAGCAGAAACATATGTGATGATGAAGGCACACACTTCAGCTGTGCTGCCACAAAGCGGAGAACAAATCTAGAGCTACTGGAAGGAGGAAGAAAGAAGCTTAACGGTGAGTATGGCCCTACCAAATCCATGCCTTGGTATTTATGAAATCTCACAACATGGGCAGATGTATTTCTGTGTTCATTTGTGTTGATTTGTTATGTCAGCTGAAGGAAACTAAGAAAGAAACATATTCTTATCACAAGACTAAGTCATTCAGATTAACATCAATTCAAGAATTTCTTTAATATGTACAAGAAAAAAAAGGAAGAGCAATTTAAAAAATACTAAACACCTAAACACCAGCATTATTTTCCATGGATGTTTCCTTATTGTTCAAGCATCAGTTTACATGCTACTGTATTAGAAAAACCTTCCTTCTCAATGCTATACCAATACATATTACTGCTAATCTACTTTGAAATATTTAGTCTTTGTTTTCATTGTACTTCTCATCATATTATTCATTGATTTTATCATACTTACAGTATGTGGTACACAAAAATTTACATTTATCTGTACACAAATTTGGTAGTTTTTTATCTCCTAAATGAGATGCTAAGTTCTATGAAAAAGGGCTACAAGTATTACATCTTCCACCCATTCATTTTCTTAGCACAAAGCCTAATGAACTAGTAAACATACATGAAAAAGGGAATAAAGAAAAAAAGGAAGATGGAATGGAGATTAAAAGATGTCATTTCCAACACTGAATGGGTCCCAACATGTTAAGAATTGGGTGGGAACAGATGAATTTTTCTGTCACTTCCTGTCACTGATGGCATGTGCCTGACTAAGGGACTCCACTGCAGGGTCTAAATAGCCAGAACATGGCTTAGAGCTCCAGTTGTAATAAACTTTGGTACTATTTGTCTTTTCTCTAGAGTTCTGGTCAATGTCTCTGTTTTTAAATATTAAATTTGGAGACAAATCTGATTCTGGCTTGATAAAAATCACAATCATTTTCTATAATCCCTCTGTCACATATTTATATAATATGCATTATTACATAATTGCTAGGAGGAAAATGCTAAAATATATTCAAATGCGTGTTTTTTTATTCTAAAATGTTGAAAATTGATGAACAAATTTCTCATAGCAAATCACAGACTTGGGACAGAATTCAATTCATATTTAAATGCAGATAAACAAGGGTAGAAGAACTTACGTGTCTATCAGTAACATAATTACTTATTTTTTTTAGAATTTTAAGAATTCTTTTAATATGTGAATTAACTTTACGCAGACTAGGGAGAAATGATACATTCTTTTTTCTAAATATTTTCTGCTTTTTCAATTCACCAGCTTTATTTTTTAGATGCAGAGTGGAAGCAGAGTAACACAAATAGCATTTTTCAGGGTATCTCTTCAGATCACTTATGCAGCTTTCATTCAGAAGTGTTCAGAAAGTATGTCATGAGTTAGAGCATCTCCTAATCACACTCAAATTGCAAAAAGAAGCAGCATAACGGCTGTCAACTTCAATCCTAAGTGTTTCATGACAAAATTCAGGACAAAACATCGCACTGAGCCTTACAGTGCCTGGTAGACAATTTATAAATTAATATAAACATTTCTCCAATAGCACAAAAGAAATTATCCAATGATAGTTGAATTTAATGATCTGACTTGAGCACTTTGATCATGTAAGTCTTAAGACTCCTACACAGGGCCTTTTTTCCCACTTCAAACTGATCTACTAAGCCACAACTAATTTCAGAGTAAGTTTTACATTACATTGTTGCTAATAATATAGCAAAATAGTTAAAAAGTGGACAAGAGGAAGTCTAAATTATTCACCTCTGATTTATGAGCATTTCATTCTATTCGAGGTAAAACTTTTGTTGA